>NW_008825168.1:59300-79528 GCF_000699105.1 Pygoscelis adeliae
TAGCTCTTTCTCCTTTTCTTTGGTTTCACACTAGGCTGCAAGGCAGAGTCCTGGGCAGCCTTCCCCTCGTCCGTTCGGTCTCTGGCCAGGTCTACCCCCCTGGCTTGGCCTGTGCTCTCCGAGTCTGAGTACTGTTGGAGATCACCAGCATTGGGCGTCGAGGTTGTGAACTCCGACTCGTCCAGCTCCTCCTTCCCGTCGAGCGCCGAGTCGGAAAGTTCAGCGGCCGCCCCCTGCTCCAAGCTGCTGCCGTACTCCCCCAGCGATCCCGCATTGTCTCCTGGGCTCTCGGCCAGGGTGCCGCAGGCAGAGTGGAGGGAGGCAGAATCCGCCCCATTGGCCTGTTCATGGCTCCGCTCCACCAGCTCGTTCGTCTCCAGCCAGGACTCGATGCGGGACACCAGGCGCCAGCCGTTGCAGCGAAAATGCTCGCGGATTTCGTGCTCAAAGACTTCCACCGGCCTGCGCAGCAGCTGCATCATGGACTGCACCACCCGGATCAGGGTCATCTCATTGTAGCAGCGACTGTTCTCATAGCCCTCCTGGAGGCCCCGGTCGCTGTCAAAGCCCGCCTCGTTGTAGTAGGGCTCATTCACTAGGATGAGACCTGCCAAGAGAAGGGGAGACCAAGGGATTAAGGGAAGAACTTTATCGTGAATTGCCACCTGAGGCAGACACTGCTGGGCACTGATTTCTGCCTAGGTGGTTGAGGTTCGAGGGTCACAGCACCGCCTCGCTGAGGCATCACACCAGCGTCCCCTGCAGCCACATCGATGCAGGCAGCCCGAGGCTGGCAGCAGGCAGCGCAGGGAAGGGACCGCAGGAGAACGCACTGCAGGGAAGCTGTGCTTTGACTTCCAAGCAGGTAGCAGAGGCCAAGCTGGACAACCAAGAACCTGCAAGATGCACTGGACTGGTATTGCAAGGGGAGCACTCGTGTGAATGGGTCTGTGGCCCTCTGCTAGGGCAGTGGGGATCTTGCACGATACCGAGAGTGGCATGCGAGATCCTTGGCTGCCAAGAATAGTCTTCTACCAGTGTGATGCAGAGGGCACCCAACAGCAGAGCAGGTCAAAAGGGGAAAGGTTTCACAGCTCCTTTCCCTTCCCTCCCCTCCTAGCAAAAAACCCACAGACACACCCAAAGCTTTTTTTTTTCCTTAAAGTTTTTTTTTTCTCCTCCTCTTAATCAGAACAAAGGTCAATTTTCAGTAACAGGCTTTGAGCTAGCCAGCTCCTATCCTACCCAGCATAGTCCCATCAGACGGTGCAGTTTTGAGACAGTGAATACCGTGACAAGTCACCCATACCAAGCTTTCTCCTGCTTGCTTCTGGTCTAACGTAATTACACGTATGTAGCAACGGCACCAATACTGCCAGGCTGCTGGCAGCCTGCCACAAACTGCATTAGCGCTGGTGGAGGTGAGCTCATGAGTCTCTCAAAGCCCAGGCAGCAGGAGGGGTAGAGGTTTTTCCACTAGCACCAAGTTGCTCCAGTAAAACATTTAGTATTCCATTTTCTAAATTTGGATCCTCAGCTTTGTAAAAAAGAAAAGCTTTTCTTGTGGTGTCGTTCCCCCCCAGGAGGATACAGGTGGACTGCGAGACTTCAGAGGAGCAGGAGTCACCTACTGACTCGAGGCAGGAGCACTTGCTCTGTGTCAAAGGTTTCTCAAGTCACATGCCCGGGCTCCCTGCACAGAAAGTTGGCCTTGAGGAAGAGATTTGATTTAGTCTGTCTGCTCTCAGACTAGATATGGCAAAGCCCTATGGCAGGAAGCCCTGGGGCTGGTCTAGACACACCCCTGATTATTCTCTGCTTCAGAAGGAGCATAAACACCATCATCATGTGGAAAAACATGCCCAATGTAGGATGGGCGGGTGACTCAGTGGGGATAAAAAACAGTCCTGCAAATGAAGCTCAGTTTAGCAACTTCAACTAACTTCGGTAACTGGCTGAGGACACAGCCGTTCACCTTTGTCAGCTCAGAATAACAAGCAAGACAGCTCTGTGCTTAGCTGCCACAGTGAGAAGGGATTGTGTCAGAGACCTGGGATGCAGCCAAAAAATCAGGGCATGAGAAAAGCTTGCACCTGCTTTGACTGCTGGAGAGATAAGGACACTGCTTTGTCCAGCAAGGTGAGAGCAAAAGGCAGCACTAACCCAACTGGGGTGGCAGATCCCAGTTGCGTGCCCCCCATAAGCCTGCATCCCCTCCTCCCTCCGCCTTTTCCTGTCTCACAGGCTCTGCAGAAGCATTTACCTTGGATGGAGATGAGTACTTGAAGGAGGCTGGATTTACTGGTCCACCTTTCCGTCCCCTGAAATGCACATACAAGCATGTTAAAGGGCTGAAAGCACCATCAGTTTGCTCTGTGATAATTGTTGGATGAAGTGAGGGCCCCAGTTTCTCTGCACCCCTATCGTTAAGGTCCTGTGGCTCGCAGCAGGAACAAGGGACTGACTCAACAAGCACGTGATGTGCTGGTGTCCCATTGTACCAACCCGTCTATCCGTTACTTTTTGCCAACACTGCACCCCATCAGGCCAGTTCTGCCTGAAACGCTGTAACCCTACGCACCAGACACCAGTTCCAACCCCTCCCCAGCTGCCCTGTTGATCTACCTGCCCAAAACACAGCATTTCCCTGGCTCTGTTTATTCCAAGTCTCCAGCTGGACTTTGTGCCATGCTACATGATTTGTCTGCAGTGTGGGAGACAGGGACTCAAACCACGGGAGAACACCCCATGCTGGTGTTGGCATCTCTGCTCTGTCCAACTGTGCCACAGCCCGGCTGGTCTGACCACAGGGTTCTCATCAAGGAAGGACAGGCAAGAGCCAAATACAGTCCCAGAAGAAGCCAAACTACACCAGCTACCTGCTCCAGACATCTAAAACAGAGCCCAAAGCCAGAGCTATCCCCAGCTGAAGCACCACCTGAGACCAGAAGCCACCCAGGGCTCTTGGCCTAGTAGGAAGTGGCTTGTTCCAAAAGCAGCCTGGCACAACCACTGCTCCCCACAGACGAGCAGATGAAAGCATTACCTTGCCTATCCACGTCCCCAGGAGGCTGACACACACTTTGCCGTTGTCGTACAGGTTGGGATTCAGTCTCCCACTGCACTGGGAGAGGTAGCGGAAGAGAGGCGGGACAGCGGGGGAGATGTTGGGGAGCTGGATATCAAAGAGAAAGAGGCCATCTTCATAGGGCGTGCGCGTGGGCCCTTTTATAAGTGCTGAGAAGAGATCCTGTGGAGAGAAGAGATAAGCCAGGCACTGTGACAAGTCCTCCTACCTCGGCAGGGTTGTATTTACATAGAGGGAGAGAGGGGCTGTGATGAACTCAGCCCTTGCAAGAGTCAGCTCAAGCAACACATCTCGGGGCACCTTCCCCCTAGAAGCTGCACTTCTACTATGGCCTGACGGCAGACCAAACCTTCAGATCTGAAGCGGGGCTTGAGAGGACGGCCAGCAATCCCCAAGCCGCTCACTGGTTAACATCAGCCCCTTGCTGCCTGCCCACCTGCCTTTCCTGCTCAGTGGGACAGGCAGCCCAGCGGGCAAAGCACCCAAAACAGGCTTCCTGCAATGAGAAGCTCCCCCCTCTGTCTGTCACCCTGACTTGGGGAATGCAAAAGCAGCCGCTTACGGTAATTACAGCCATATTTCACATGCTGCACACATTCCTGCAGCTCTAATGCAGAGGATTAAGGCTAAGCAGGGAATTCCAAAGAAAGCAATCCGGATGCTGAGCCCAGCACTAACACACAAGCATTTGAGAGCAGACACTTGCCATTCGATCCTCAAAAGTTTTAACCATGATGCCATCAGGCAGGGAGGTGGCCAGGAGAGCCATCTCTTTCCGCACGGTGCTAAAGAACTTCTTTGCCTCTGGGGGTTGGAACTCCATTTTCTTGAAGGCATGGGTATCTGTGGGGCAAGGAGGAGAATGGGATTAAAGTCTGCCTTTGGAAACTGCTGCAGGTTCCTTGTGAAGGCAAATCTATCCATGTGTTAAACCTATAATTTGGAAGAGAAGAGTTGACTCGCTTTGGTGCTGAGCCAGGAGGCAGCCTAGAGATTATTTGATTTTTCCCACACTGTACAGCAGCCACAACCTGCATCTCCCGTTCTCATGGTCCCACGCAACATTGTCGCTGTCCCCCACAAGGAGCCCTGTCCCACAGCTGGGACAATGGTGCATTGCGCAAAGTGATGACCCTTTCTCTGCAAAACCTGAGCACAGCTCCCCATCTTTATTTATACACACCTGCAGGTTCAGAACAGTTTGGCTAACTCCTTCTCACGTCTGGCCCGGCTGCCTGGCTCGCCGAGCACCTTGGGCTCCGCTGTCACCAGTGTTCCACACAACCAGATGCTCTTTTTTATTTTTGGCTGACTAACATTGGCGCAAGCGAACAAGGACACTCACCCACCAAGGACACCCAGCACAAGAACACCAGCTGTTCCTGCTCTGCTTCTCAACCAATCCATCCCTGCAAAAAAGCCTGAACAAACCCTGAAGCTTTCAAGAAAATATCTGCAACGGAAAGCGACTGATTGCCACAGCCTCCAAAGTTAGTTACCAACGTGGACAAAGGGGAAGCCCACTTCTGTGGCTTGAGAAATTACAGTAGTGCCTAGAGATGTCATCTAAAAGCCAGGTTTAAGTCCCAGAACAGACTGTGCTACAGAAGTTGTCTAAATTTCTCCTCCCCAGTTAATGAGCTGTGAAAAGGACTAGGAAGAAGAGAGGATACCCAATCCAGAAGGCCTAGAAGCAAAGGTTTTGGAGAAAGAAACACTGCAGGACAGCAACGAAGGACAGAGTATCCCACGCTGGCCTGACCTGACACACTCACCTGGAGCATACTCCAACACAGAAAAGACTTCTCCCTTGGCACTGGTGAAGGTGACTCCAGGCTTGCCTCCACTCTGCTGGCAGAGCACTGGTGTCTCACTGGGCCACTCCGACCTCACTGGTGTCTGTGCCTCTGCTTTTTCTTCTTTCTTCTCCGTCTCCACCATGGCTTCCATCTTTTCCTCCTCTGCAATAGCCACATTATCCAAGGTCTTCTTTAGATTTTCCTGCAGCTTTTTAATATCGTCCAAGAACTTCTTCTCCCGAGTGGGTTTTTCCAGCTCCACAGTTGGGGAGGTGGGAGAGCCAGTCAGCAGCTGCTCCACAGTCATGTTTTTCAGGCTTTCCAAGATCTTGATGGCCTCCTTTAGTTCCCGGAAGCTCTTTGGGGCTCCGTCCTTGCCAGCTTTCTCTGCAGCAAGGTCTGCAACTGCCATAGCCACAGCTCCCTGGACTTGTTCCTCTACTTTTTTCACCTCCTCTGCTGCCGGCTCCTCAGGCTCTAACTCCTCAATTTTTGGGTGGTCGTCTTCCATGAGGCCATTGTCTGTCTCCCAGCTGTCGCTTTCATCCTCCCACTCAGAGGATGCCCCACTGGTGCTGCCGTCAACAGAATCGTAGTCTGACTCCTCAATTTCTGATTCAATATTGTATAAGTGCTAAAGGAGAGCAGAGTTACAAGAGACTTAGGCTGAAGCACAGAGTTTTAGTTGTTTTTAAATGCAAGTCAGTTCTCCCCATGAAAAAGGAGCTTCCATCTAGGATTAGTTGGGCTGTTTCAACCCTTTCAATCTATACAGGGTGGACTGTGTTTGATCCAAATAACATGCTCATCAATGACCAGCACAGATTATGAATCAGCATAGCCCCATCCTCCACCTTTCAAACTAGGGCGTTGAGGGAAAACTAGGGCAAGTTCTAGGTGGGCTGCAGCCATCCCAGCGGCTGGGATCCAGCCAAGGAGAGCACGCAGGGACCAAACAGCTAGCTGGATGCCGCAGGGTTTCTGAACGCAGAGCTAGTTCAGGAGGTATTGGGTATCGTGTGTGGAGTTAGTATTTCTGGTCCTGCTTCTGCACCAGCAACTGTGTTGGCACAGAGCCCTAGTTTGGCTGCCTCCACACTCTGTGCCTTCCACAGAGACAATGCTGGAACCAGGAAAACATTCCCACACCAGCTTTCTTCTGTGGCACACAACGCTGCTTTAGCTGTTGTATGTCACTACTGCTTAAAATTCAGCTGGGACAATGAAGCCTAATCCAAGTTGCTGAATAAGCTCTTATGCAAAACGTTCTCTTCCCCTTCACTACTGGAAGCTGAACCCATCCACACTCCGTCTAGCCTCACCTGTTATAATCATGCTTTTGCACATGCTACGTCTCTCACAAGGTTTCCCTGCAGAGGCTTACAGGCATACTCCAGCTATGAGCTCCAACATAGAAGCAAGGGAGCAAGAACAACTTTGTGAGGCTGTGTTAGGAGTTTCAAGATGGAGCATTTTATCCACAGGCTTCTGACACTTGAATGGTGGCCCAAGAATCCTCTTAATCTTGCAAGATATGACCCCAGAGGCTAAAGCACGTGGACACTCAGTCATCTTGTCAAAGCCTTGAACTGAACCAGCACTGTTCAGCTAGTCCTGTGCCACCCAGAGACAGGCAGCCAGCAGGGGTTAGTTGGGTTCAACACAAGTGACTGCAGGCAGGAAAAGCCATCAAAACTCACTGCCCTCAAAGCTAATCCAAATCTGAGTCAGAAAGTTAATTAGCCAGTTATACCATCTTTATTTTTAGAGCTGAGAAAAAGCACCCAGACAGCTCGTCTCTGGGCACATGGACAGGCATTGATAAATCACAGTTTTACCAACTGATAATTCACGCTCCTGACATTTCCCCAACTCCCATAATTACGCAGACGAGCAGAATCGAAGGGACTGGCGTGACACAGCAGGAGCTGCTGCAGAGCCCCACCACCGCAGTGTGAGAACAGCCCTTTGTGGAGCACACATCAGACCTCCGATTGTGCCTGTGATCCAAGCACATGTGACAACAGGGGGAAGGGAGACAGCAGCCTGCTTTGTAATGCTCTAGTCCACTGCCATAGTGCAGGCATTGACTATTCTACTGTAATTAATGCAGAGCTGCTTGGTTTAAAAAGAAATCTTGATCGAGTGCTTTCTACTTGCAAATGCATCTCTGCGGCGGAGGCAGTGGTGTTCTCTGCCACAGTGATGGAGATGGGACCCTACAGAAGCAGATCATCTCTTATCTTTAGGCTGTCTGCCTTAATTTGAGGCAACAAGAAGAGACATGGGATGAAACTGTACATGGAATAGTGAATAAGATTACAAGACAGTACAACAAAAACCTTAGAACAATGCAGAAGGCAAATCAACGGAGTTAAGTGGATTAGTGTGGCTATATCTGTATTTTTAAGTTTGCACTCAACTCCTTTCCCTCCCCACCCTGGGAAGAGACTTGGGTCTGATCCCTAGGTTAGCTAAGGTCACAACTTGTGGCTCTAGCCCCCAGCTTCTGGAGGAGCTTCTTTAGCCAAAGAAAACACTATGGTGCCATTTCACAAGCAAGACAGAACAAGCAATCATCTTTCAGCAGTGCCTTAGTTGGGCAACGCAGTGAGCCTGGGCTCAAGTCAGAACTGATAATCCCTGAGCTCTGCAAGCCCCTCTGCAAAGCAGCAGGTGCTGGAGGCCAGGAGCAGGGCTGTGGTCAGAGCTGTGAACGTGCAATGCAGCGTGTGAAGGGAGCAATAGTCTGCCCATACTTTCCTATTCTCTATATTCAAGAGCAGTGATGACCAATTAGTTGCCCAGTCCTCCTGACAAAGGAAGGATTTTCTTGTGCTAACAGAATTGGGAAGCCACCCTATCATATGGGAACACAGCAATAAATAGAGCAAGATTCCCTTACCCAGTGAATCTCTCTGCACCCAGGATTTAAAACCAAGATTTGTCACTCAGCTAAGAATTACAGGGATACCGCGAACTGGAACAGGACCTCACCTGAGGCAGAATGATAGTCTTGGAGTTATCAGCCCACACCACTTCCACTTTACTGCTGACATCCACACGAGCCACCTGTCCAACCGAAGGCTGTGGAAACAAGAACAGTTTGTCAGTCCCTTTTCTTTCCCAGGCATTTCAGTGCAGAGCCAGGAAGGTTTTCAGAAAAAGATATTCCCCAGGTTGGAGACCCACCCAAAGCAATGATTGCAGCCTGCTGCAGAAGTGGCAGGAGTCCTGGGGTCCCACGCCAAGGGGGAGAAGAAACCTACAGATAGGGTTTCCATGAGAAACCCCACAACACTGCCACAGAGATAGGGAAAATTCCACCCCCCCCCAAGGAGGAGAGGACCAGGAGGGCTGGTCTGGCAGCAGATCCTGACTTCTGATCAGGACCAGGGCCATTGCAGGGCTGTGGCCTTTCTGCAGGCAGCACTGCCGGGGTTGTGCCAGCAAAGGGGACAGGAAGGGTTTCCATGAGAAACCCCACAACACTGCCACAGAGATAGGGAAAATTCCACCCCCCCCAAGGAGGAGAGGACCAGGAGGGCTGGTCTGGCAGCAGATCCTGACTTCTGATCAGGACCAGGGCCATTGCAGGGCTGCGGCCTTTCTGCAGGCAGCACTGCCGGGGTTGTGCCAGCAAAGGGGACAGGACCTTCCCCTGAATCGGGCTGCCCTCTAGTGGGGTGCCAACAGCCGGCCCCCGTGCTCCGACACCCAGCATCAGGGGCTCACAGCAGCTTCTCCCAGCAGAGAGAGTGCAGGCGTGAACAGACAAGTCACAGTTGGCACAGGGTGTGCACAGTAAGTAGCATCTTGCACAGGAAGAAGGTTATTTAGGTCAGCTGAGCAAGCTCGGATGTGTTTCATGCTGCTGAAACTAGAACCGAAATAAGAGCCATGTTATATCTTTTAACCCTTTTTTAGGGCAGCAGTCTCAAAAGTTGGAGGTCTTCCCTGCACAGTAAGGAAGCCTGTTTCCTAGCAAAGAGTGTATCCTCTACAATATAAATTGTTCCCTCTTCCTCCCCAGGAGAACAATCAGCTCAATAAAATTAACATGTACGTAATAACTCAGATGAAAACCAGAACCCCAGTCTTCTGTTGCCAAGTGAAACTGGTTTCATGACAAATCCACCTTCACTCTTGCTCAGGAGCCCACAGAATATCCTCATATTAGAAGTTACTCTGAAATCCTAAGCAAGAGTTTTATTAAAAACCTTCAGGCATGTGTTCGATTCTTGTCTCAACTTTGTTCTTGCTCTGATACAGACGGTCACCAAGGTCAAAGGATTTCAAGGTTACATCTCCACCAGACTTAGAGATTTGATATGTTACTCATGGCAGCAGGGGACACTGATAAAACACACTAGCAAGGTAGGGAGTTCAGGATGCCTGCGTGGGGCCTAAGGCCCTCCTATTAACTCTTTCAAGTGTCTCCACTAATACCTGGTGACAATGCAGTCACGTAACTGTGCCCAGAACCTACCTCATCTTCCTTAGCTGTGGCTCCGTCCGAGTTGCCAATGCGAATCACAATGTCAGTAGTGCGGAAGCGAAAGTCTGGATGATCAGCAATATCATACACACTCACATCCTCCTCCTCCCCGATCAGCTGTATCGGGACAGAATGTGAACGTGTCAGCCCCAGGATGCTGCACTGACCTTCAGAGCACACCTTCAACACTTGGAAGTACTTTGTGTTATATTTTGTCAATTTTCAGTTGCTCCAACAGCCTGCAAGGAGCTGCTAATGTCCCTTCCTGTCACCTCATCCTGTAGCACATCAATCAAGGCACAACAATGAAAGGAAGCAGATACGCTGTCTCATCTGCTCACCCTTACCTTTACTTCAGGTTCCACATCACTACGATCATGAGACATGCAAGAACAACATTTTATTCCCTTCTGAACACCCAGATTTCTCAAAGCAGTTCATTGGGGCCCAAAGGGTTAGAGTTTACTTTTGAAACGATCCAAGGCAACGAGAAGTGTCTGACAAAAAACTTGTCAATTAATGGGAAACATCTTTCCTTTGATTTCTCCTGGAGGAAGAGAGCTAGGAGCCCACCAGTAATGACAAATGGGTAAAATGGAGCACAACCACAGGCCAGACATGTTCTGCTTATGGACAGAAAGGGCCCTGCTCAGTTATGACAATGTGGTCTCCCATCCTAAGGCAGAAAGCAGTACACCAGATTTGTGTGGTTCAAGTCCCCCTCTCATCTCCAACTAGATTGTAGTCTATCGAGACTCTGCAAAATACAGCGTTTCTACAAGCCCTGAGAAAAAGGTATTAGGCTGACTATAGGCAATAGCGCCTGGCAGAGGCAAGCAGGACAACATGCAATAGATGGATTCTCTTTCCATGAACTAGCAAAGACGTGGGAAGGAAAATTCTTATAGTGAACTCAAGAAATCATCTGTCTGTGACAACTTCAGCAAAAATCTTCATCCATACCAGAGCCTGATGTTGACTATGGGATGTAAACCCTCTGCTTGGTCTTCGCTGCCTCACAGGCATCTACAAATATGAAGCAACACCACCTCTAGCTAAGCCTCCCAGGCCCAAAAGCACATTGCTGTTCCCATCCTCATGGACAAACTCCACTGCAGAGCTGACTCCCAGGCTTATCTGTGTTTATCTGTGAAGGTTGTGGCTGCTTTGTGGCTGCTCTCTCTCAGCTGGTTCCAACAGGCACTGGCTCCTGCACTTACCTCCACATCATCTCCGCTGGATTTCAACTTGAACCACTTCACCACGCAGGTACGGCCAATATGGTCACCAGACTGCACAACTCCATATAACCCGGGGTCCTGGGAGCTCTGAGCTTTTGGTCGCAACGGTAGGGAAGAAAATAGACAAGTTAAGTGGAGGAGCACGGATGTCACACAGCAACTGAGGCTGTCAGCTCCCAAGCTCTCACAGCTGAAACCTTCCATTTGTGAATGGCATGAGGAAAAACAATTCTTCCCACACAGTCAAATTTGTACCCAGCTAATGAGTTGCATTTTAATGGGGCATGGACTGATGATAAAGTAAGATTATATTGCATTGAACTGGGTGAACACATTCACTTTGGGACCACTTTCGAGGTGGTCGAAAAGACCACCAACAGAAAACACGGTCACCTTAATGCTCTGCTCTCCAAATTAGCTCCGCACCAAGACTGTCAGTTTCTGGACAGGCCGGCCAAGAGCTCCCTGAGAGCAGCCCTGGCTGCAAAGCTCTTCATCTAGAAATGTGCTACCCACAACAGTTTTGCTGCTCTGGAAAAATGGACTGGACAACAAAGGTGGAAGGCAGGCAGGCATACATGTGCATATACATGCATCGGGGATCCAACAGCACCAAAGCTGGGCCTGGACCACCGCTCTAGGCCTGGGCTGTTATCCAGATACCTTTTAGATTTATCTGGCTGACAAGATCCACCTCCTGGCATCCTTAGCAGGGGGATGCAAGGAACTGCAGGCATCCCAGACTGCTTGGAGAGTATGTCTGACAGACGGAGGAATACAGATTCCCAGAGGCCAAACTAGAACGGTAGAGCTAGAGCTGATAGATGACTTCAGTTTCCACAAACCATGTCTAATCCACAAGACCAGTCAGACTAACAGTCATCAGAAATGGCCATGCAAAACAGCATCTTTTTTTGCTAAGCTAGCTTTCCCTCTTCCCAATCTGACAGTATCTTGTGCTCCCCACTGTTGAGGGTCTATCCCTGCTAGAACAAAATAGGAGCTGAGAGCCAGATGGTGTGCCATCAACATTTCATATCCAAAATCTGTAAGTCTCCTTGAACTTGTATTGTGACCCTCACTAGTGTCACCAATTGGTTTGGTGAAGAAAAGGGATGCAAGAAGATGCCTCTGGATCCCAAAACCCTCTCCAAGAAAAAACGGAGGGTCACGATAGGTTAAGTCATACAGAGAAAGCAGTGTGAGTCTTTCATTTCTCCCCTTATTCTGCAAGAGAGCTCAGAGCTGTTTGCACTTTCGAGGAGAAGGTGGGCCACCTCTACTCTACAGGAATACTGAGAATCCTAGCTTTGTTCCTTGGCAGTTATTCCTTTCACATCTTGACTGTTGTCATAGTTCAACCTTGGTATTTAAATAATGGCTCTCTGCTGACATTCATGTTAAGTCACTTGAATCACTGTCTGTCCTTTGTTAGGCTCTTGTGCCTACCTCAAGTGAGTACTACTAACAGCTACCGTAAAAAGGACTACACTGTACATAAGGAGATCCAGATTGAAGAATACTTCACAATTAAGAGCATGTTTGTTCCCTGAGGAGAGCATTGTTTTGACACCCAATACCTCTTTTGTCCACCACAAAATCCCCAGGGCAGAACTCGTTGTTGTCCAGATGGTGGACTGGAATCAGCTCATTGGAGCGAATGTTTGTCTCCACGGTGCCATCCTGCCACATCACGTCAGCTGAAGTCATCGTGGTCACCACTTCTACAGCAACCCTGGGAACACAGAAAGGCAACGAGTTACCAGAGGGAACGTGCATGAGCACAACCAGAACGCGATGCTGCCAATGTAAGGAGTCAAGATGGATCTCAGCAACACAAGGGTACACATATCAGCAGGCTGGGAAGCCAGTCAGGAAACCCCATCTAGTCCCAGTGGAAGCAGCTACACAGCAGGCTCTGTTTTGACAGGTTCTCAATCACTGCAGATGTTACATTGCTGCAAGTCTATACTGCAGGAGGACTTACTTTCCAGGGAGGTGACGCTGAGCTCACTTTTATTCCTAGTGGAGCAAATTAACATCTACTAGCACCCACTTTCTGCCTCTGGCAGAGGCACAACAGGAGCTTCAAATACTTCGAAACTTAAGACCTTTTCCACTGAAGCACCTTCTAGCCTGGCAGCTCTGAGGAGTCTTTGAAGCTAGGAGCATGGGACTGGAAAGAAAAGATAAAGCAGCATCCATCTGACCCCCTCCAGAAAGAAAAAAAGGCAACACGTTGAATGTGGGTAAAGCAAAAGGATTTTGCTTGAAAAGAGACAAGTTTCCTTCACAGCTGTTCGAACACATACATGTGTGTCTCTGCAGCTCTAAAATGAAACCCAGACATGGTACCACATGCTGGTACTCCCCTGTGGAGCTTGACAGAGTTGCTTGAAGAGACAAGTTGCTTGGGGGCAGGAGGAAGAGCTGCAGTCTAGCTGGACAGGCTCTTGTAATGAGCCCTCCACCACTTTCATGTCTCCTACAGCACAGAACAAGTTGAATCCCATGCTGATTTTAAGTTTTGTCTTTATTTTGCTGGCCAGGCCTTCCAGACATAACACAAGTGCTGCATTTATGTTGGTTTCAAGTCAAACCATAAAGAAGATACAATAGACAAATACAACTGTTTTCCTCCAGCACTGTTTTTATGAATGTCAGAGAAATATTTAAGTAGAAATAATATGAAGTTTCTAGCAGGGCCAGCACTCAACAGCAGAAATTATCAGAGAAGGAAATCTGTAACAGGTCAAGTGTGGTGGGTGACATGCCAAGAGATAGTTCCTTGGGGGAAGCGGGGGCATGTGCCGCTGAGGATGGGAGAGTGGAAAGGCAGGCCACCCAAGGAAATGATACAGTCCTGTCTGCAGCATGGTTTATGCTGCTTCACAAACAAAAATCAGGACTTGGCATTAGTAAAAATCTCTGTATATCCTCACTAAAAAATAACCAGAGGTCTATGTGCTGCCTGGAGAGCTGCAGCAAGTCCCTAAGTGACACTAAAGCCACATGCTGAGTTGGCCCCCTGCAGTCAGAGATGCCCATGAGCCAACACATCAGATCTGGTGACTAACTGCAGCAAGCCCATCCACTTTGCATTTCTCAGCAGAGCTTGGCAGCACACCTACTGATGGTGTCACCAGCTTCATCTGAATATTCAAACAGTGAAGACCCCTCATACTGAGCTGCGACCAGCTGCCACGTATGCCCTTTAAAGTATCAGCTGGGGTTTCACGTTCTGTGCTTAAAGACCTGTATTTCTTGTTCTGTCACGTGGTCATCTCTGCAAAGTGTTCCAACATCCGATCTCTGCAGAGCTGCCCAGATCCAGCACAGGAATCTCCTGGTGTTGTCACAGGGATTTCTCCCCACTGCCTGAATGGTGCAAAAAGCTACCAGGTTTACTAGCTAAGCTCTCCTTAGCAGAGCCTTTAGTGAAGTAGAGGCACTCAGCAGGGGGGTAAGAAGTGAAAAGTGAACTGAGAATCAGTTCCCAGGCACTCTATCATGCACTCCCTTTTTTTTTTTCCTTCTTTCACTCGAATACTGCTCTGCTCATTTTTGTGACCTTCAAAATCCAATTTCTCCAAAACCCACAAGGACTAAAGGAACAACTCTCCTTGCATAGAGGCAAAGCTAAAATACCCAAACAAAATGTGAAAGAAGTTCACAGCATTCTCAAACTACTGGATCCCTTGAATCCTGATGTCACTTTCCTGGGAAGATTCTCACATATTATCTGTACTAGTTCATTTCTGATGCAGGATCTGTATACAACTAAGTAGCCCAGGGGAGCCAGCAAGGCAGGGGAGCCAGCAAGGCAGGCTAGCCAGCTGTCAGATGTCTTCGCATCCCCTGAAAACAGTTTAAACATTCTCAAATTAGGTAAAAGGTAAAAGCTGCTGAGATCCAGTTTTATCTAGAAATGGGCAGATACATGCAGTGCTCCCTCCCCCAGGCTACTGAAATAAATTCCTCCAAGGCTCTCAGGGAGTGCATTTTGTTCATTAAAAACCCAGTAAGGAGTGTACTGCTGGCAAAAGTTGCAGATCTCTCTCCAGAGCAGGGTAAGAATAACAGAGACCACTGCAGTACCAACCCCTGCCAGCACAGACCTCCGTGCTGATCTGGAGACAGCTCTCTGAGGATAAGCTGTCCGCTCCTGCTAGCATGGTCTATCCTCAGCCTCTCTGCAGAAGCTGCCAATGAGGTAACCAATTAGTGTCATGTTTAAGCTGTACGATCTTTATTCACCTGCCTCTTTCTCTGCATACAGTCTAGCACAGCACAGATACGCTGTTGATGCCCTGAGGCATAGCTGAGATAGAATAGCATCGGTGTCACATCACGTGGCCCCACTTTCATCAGAAGCTGGACTGAGACCAAGTTGATTTCAACCAGGCCACCGCACAATCATCACAAGATAATCACTGTTGGTTACTACCAAGGGGTGTTCTAACATGAGGCACACCATCAACCTCCACTCAAGCTGAGGAGGTGGTTTACATCTGAGAACTTCAACACGGGATATTTTGGCAAGTGTACCTGCATTTGGAAATCCAACTCACCTGTCTCCTGGCTTAAACTCTCGTGAAATCTTGGTCTTCTTCTTCTTGTGCTTCCGCTTCAAGTTTTTGATGGAAAGAGGGATGCTCTTCTTACGGCCAGTGCCACTGCCACTCTGGGATGAGGCAGTGGAGCTAGCAGAAGAGGTGACAGAGCTAGTGTCATCAGTGTCATCAGCTGCCTCATCATCAGCGTCTTGCTCCATGGACTGAAGCCGGTAGTCAGACGACCCTTCGTCTTTCAGCAGAAAGGGAGGCTGCTGCTGTCGCACTGCTGCTCCCCCTTTCTCCTTCCCTGTTTCTTCAGGCTGCTCCTCCTTCCTCTCCCCAGGACTTGGTGCACTGTTGGAAGAGTCATCCAGCTCACACTTCGATCCAGGCTTAAGCTCTTCTGATTTTTGGTCAGCAGCTGCAGCAGACTCTTTGTCAGGGGCTTCATTGGTACCCTGAGACTCTGGAGAGCATGACATGATCTTCACTATCTGCTTCTTCAGCAGCCGCCTCACCTAGAGAAAGCAGACCTGGGTCAGATAATATGCCTGTACACTCAGCAAGCTGCCAGCCAACCTGGGGAATGGTTAGCTTTGTACACAGAGGAAAACAGCACCCCACGGGCCTCTGCACATTTCACCTGCACCAGAATATTCTGCAAACCAGCATCTCACCACTGCTCTACTCAGAAGCAAATATCAGCCAGTTCCCGAGCAGCATTGGACTAGTCCAAGGAAAGTGAGTTTTGCTCTGTAAGGCTATTTTAAGCATGTTCTAAACTTTTTGTTATGGGAAGTCACAAAAGTCTGCACAAGTTAATCTATGTAACAGACACAGCTATGCAGGGAGATCACCATCCACACTGCTGATATCCTGTTATTCTAGGAACACCGCTGCTCTACAGCCAGCATGTAGAAACCATAGCATGACTCATTTGGCCTAGGAAGCAAAGACTTCTTTCTTGTCTCACTGTAGCAAGGATTTAACCAAACAGTTCAGCTCCATAAGAAACCTGAGGTCATGCTAATGAAAATGACACGTGTAACAGTCCCAGCTGTCACAGCACACCAGCTCTGACACAGCTTGACCCCTGCAAGGTGACACCTCTATGTTCAATGTCCTGTTCATGTTCCCTCGTGGCATTAGCTGCATGTTTCACCCAGTGCAGCGAGACTGCTGTACAAGGTGACTTCGCTGCTGGCAACAACAAGCCATTACTCTTCACAACAACCACTTCAGGAGTCACATTTCAGACCACATGACTACCAGGAAGATTTCTGCTTTAAAAGCTACAGTGACCAGAAATGCTTAGAGAAGTCTATGCCTCCCTCGACCCTGCAACTCACCTTTTTGGCAACTGATCCTTCACCCAGGACACAGTTCCTCTCGGGGCATTCACAGGTGATTTTTGCAGGTTCCACTTTGTCCGGGAACACATAGAGGCATCTTTCCCCAAGCTGCCTTTGGGCATGGTCAAAGCACCCTAGACGCTTTACCCTGGTAGAACAGGACAGCAGCCATGAGCAAAGTGCAAAAGCAATCACAGAACCCAGCAGTGACCAGGGCCTTCACAAGGCTGGCATGACCTCGTGCCAGCAGCACTTCCTCTGGGGTGGCAGAAACCAACACCAAATCTTTTCCAGTCACACAGTTCTAAAGGAGGAGTGGGAAGTGTCACCAGGGACTGGGTGGGGATATAAAGGGTTTGGGTAGGACATCAGCCACTCCTCTCCCTCTAGCTCCCCCTCCCAGAGACAGCTGCCAAGAGACATTTGAAGTTGGCATTGGTTTTTTTGCTGTCATCCCAGAGCTCCTCTCCTCTAGCTTCCTTATGAGCTCCAGGCAGGAACTACGCTGCATTGTGCTATTACTCATCTGACTTTTCTTTCTGAATTTTGTCCAGCCCATTTTTGCAGCTGCAGCCTGTAGAGGGCACCAGATGCTCCCTCAGCACCAGCCTGGATCCAGAGCAGGACACCTTAGCTGCCCACTGCACACACACAGTTAAAAGATGCAGCCTGCTCCAGACACAAGTGGAAGGACAAGGGAAGAAGTGAGCTGTTGCCAGACACCACTTCCCTCTCTATGCACTTGTCAGGTGGAGAGTACTTGGAGAGGATTGGTGGGATGCTAGCCCCTGTATTGGTAACTTTAAGTGTCTGCTAAACTAATTTGGAAGCCATTCTCTCACATTTTTGAAGCTCTGGAATATACAGGCATACAACAATGAGAAAACCACACTGGAAACAGCAACATTGTGTCTAATCAGTTGGTAGGCATGTCACCAATAGTCTGTGCAGGCCCTGGGTGCTGGGAGTGAAAAGGGGTTTTCAACTGATCTCACCTGGACAGGTTCTCCTGGCTGATTATGGAGGGAGGAGGGCTCACACTGTCAGTACCTCCAGGACAGAAGCTTTTAGTGATCCAAGTAACCTTTAGTTCTACCACCTGTACCTACAATGTAAAGAGAGAGAAAGCAATTTAATTTTTCGAAAGCTTTCCTAGACCAATGTCTAGGATCTGAATGCACAGGAAAGCAGCAAACCTGCTTTTATCATTTAAGATGGTCAACTGCAGTTTCACCACATCCAGGACCACTACAGTGCTCTCATAGCATGGCTCTTGGCAACACCGAGAGCTTCTACAGTTTTTAGCTTCAAGAAAGATGACACCTGGCTTGGGACGGAAGGTATAGTACGTACAAATCAGCGGTCACAAAGAGACATGCTAATGGACTTGGAGCTGCTCCCTCTTTTAGCAAAGAGTCAGCAACATTCCTCCCTTTTTCGATAGCATGCAACATTAAGCTTTAATAGAAGAGGTGCTTCTACTACCCTAATGATCAGCAGTACTGGCCTCTAAAGTGTATTGGCACACAATCACCTTACAGGGTGCTAGCAGGGACCCTTGGGAGTAAAAGCCAAGCCATGCTCAAAAGTCCTGTCAGTCCACAGTGAGGAATTTGTCACCTCAGGAGAACAGAGCCACAGTGCATTTGCTCTTGGAAGGTTACCATGGCAAGCTGACTCTGTTCCAAAATGCCAGCCAGGGACCATTCTGTGCAGAAGGTGGCTGTGTGTCAGCTTGTCAGTTCTTACCTCTTCCACCACCACTCTGAACTTGCTCTTTGTGCTCAGAACAGGCTTCACACCCGAGAGCCACTGCACACTGGAGAAGACTTTAGAAGGCCCGATGAGGACTTGCCCAGGATAAAAGCCATATGAATCATCAAAGAAGAGACCCTGTGGGGGAAAGGGAGGGGAAAAAACAGCATAAAGGTCTCTTGCTCTCAAGATTTAAGATTCCAGCATTTCTCTTCTCTCATTCATGATCAGTAAGATTAACCATAAAGGAAAAGTCTGCAAGTTGCCCACCTCTTAAAGCTCATTCCTCTCCTGAAGTCAGCTCAGCAGTTCCTATAGCAACCCGCTCTGTCACACATCCGTATGGGACTATGACTCAGTAGGGGAGAAGCAAAGATACTTGGAGGAAACAAAAGATGTGGATTTCCACACAAATGTTCTCAATAGTGAGGTAGGCAAGGTGGGCTGAGTCCTGGGCAAGGACACCCATCTCTTTTCCATGCTCTAATTCAAGCACCTACAGCTTTCAGAGCCAGAGGATGCCTGCCTTCACTCCTCTGCTTGTCAAATTAAGTTTGTAAGTATTATTCCTGTCTTAAGTGGATTAGTTAATATGACAGTTCTTTGAAAACAAAACAGGATGGTAAACAGAACAATTTCTGTCCTAGAGCTCTTTCCCGCTGCTATTTAGAGTGACTTGATGAGCCAAAGATTCAGAATGTGGGGGCGGACAGAGCAGTTTAGGGTAGATAAAATACTGAGCACAAAACTGTATCGAATCTTGTAGTTTGTCAGAAAGGATAAGAGCAGTGCGACAAGATCTAAGTCAGGTAAGTATCTAAGACACAGCAATTCTGAGTACAGGATCAAGAGTAACACTGGAGACAACTCATGTTTCAGACCAATCGCAAGTCTCCAGAGGACTAAGTACACTTTAAAAGCAGCCTGACTCAAAACAAGGTATCTCAGAATTGGGTACCCAGAAGCTGGATGCTGCTACAGCATCCATTTAGCAAGCAGAAAACATACTGCACAACCCAAAGTAGCAGAGTAAGATACTGGAGAATATCTAGCAACAAACCACACCTTTTCTGTACAGAACAAGAAAACCACAGCAGCACATCCTATTAAACTGATATTCCATTTACGCTTCAAGAAACAGGCATGAAATTTTAACAGAAGTGCAGTTTTAGATCAAAGGGAGCTTTACTTTGAAGGCTGGGAAGGATAAGGGCTGACTGCATTGCCAGTTCCTAAGCATTACACGCCATTCTCAGTCAACTCCCAATACCACTGCCAGGAGTGCAGCAAGGCCCTACTGATGCTGTTTGGAAGAACAAGCAAGCTGTCATCAGCCTTTGAAGGTGAGAGGTTAGATCTCATCATCACACAGGGAACTATGCTTTACCCAGATGCTAGCAGAACCTTCCCCACCACGTGACTTGGAAAATGCCAGTATGGTGGCAGGTCTCCATTCAGAGAATGCAATGGATTACAATAGCAAGAGAGACAGTATTTTACACGATCTGGAAATGTGCTTCTAGCAGAACACCTTTTAAACAATATGCCCTTTTCCAGAAGGGGAACAATTTTGAAAGCACTAAATGGAGTAAGAGCCTTTTCAAGCATGTACAGATATAATGAGCAGACAGTGAACTGCCTTGACATCAGCCATCTGACTGCATGTTATGCAAGTTGCTTGCAAAGAAAGCAGTTGGATATACTAATTGTAATACCTCCTCAAAACCTGCTCATTACTAACATTACCTTTAAGGCAGATCCTGTTACGCTTACTTCAAGTGAAGATCTAGTGAAGTGTTTTTCAGCTGTGATGCATCGTTTAATTTTTAGGATTTATAAGTGCCTATGGTTTTGCCTTCCCCCTCCCTCCTGCACAAAAAGCTTACAAGATGAAGTTGATCAGTGTATTGGGTTTGTGTGGCAAGGTTTTGGTAGTGGG
>NW_008825168.1:80731-87035 GCF_000699105.1 Pygoscelis adeliae
CCCTGTCCAGCTGAGGAGGGGAGTGATAGAGCAGCTTGGTGGGCACCTGGCGTCCAGCCAGGGTCAACCCACCACAATTAAAAAGACACTCAGGAAAACCAGAAGCTCACCGAGTCACTGACGTGAGGACAAACGTCATACAGCTTGGCTCCATCTTCTGTGCTCATAGAACACCTGGAAAACAGACAAGAAACATGGTCACATTTGCAGAGCCATCCGTCTCGAAAGCAAACAGCACCAAATTAACTGACCCTGCTGAGCAGGTCTGTCCATATGCCCAGCAGTATATCACTGAGCCTTTATGGTCCACAGTAAACTGGTTGTGGACAAGCTATAAAAGCACTGACTGGTGTTTAAAGGTTCCCTTCAGCATCTAAAAAAAAAAATAATTAAGTAGCATGCAGGGTGCTGGACAAGATTTGTCTGCTGCAAAAGTCCCATTTGTTATTCACACCAACACTGGAACCTAAAGGCAATTTGGGTATACTTGCTTCAGTAATAGCTTCATTTCCAGAGTGAGTTCTGGTGAGATTTCAAATGATTCATTAGGAAGAGATTTTGAAAACAGTTACCTCATTTACATAGCTATGCATGAGCTGGTAACAGAAACCAAGCAAGGTTTTAAATTGCACCAGTAACTGCAGGCGATACAGATAGAGAAGTGTAGTTATTTTTCACTCCCAGTTTAACATATGCGTAAGAGCCTTTCAGTCTGGGTTAACTGAAAGCTAAAACAGTCAAAATCACAGACGCATCCACCAATCATCTGTTATAGCTCTCACATTACTCGCTTCTCTCTTAGAAAGACTCAGAGCTGGCTGCACGGTTGTGGGTTTGTCTTCCTTTTAAGCATCAATGTCAACACTCCATTTTCAAGACAGATGGGTTATCCCCCAGCTGCCAGGCCCATAAGCCTCTTGACCCTCCACTGGTTCCTTCCTTTTCAATAAAAAAGTTTGCTGGACAAGACAGAGTGAATGTAGTGAGTTCAGACGGTTTTAGTTCTCAAGTAACTGTCCGGCATGCACAAGAGAGAATTCAGATCCTTCTGCTGGCCTTGCAGAACTATAGAATAAGTTAACCAGATATTTCTTTCAATATCTCTGGTGTTGTGGTTTAACCCAGCAGGCAGCTACACACCACACAGCCATTCACTCATTCCCCCCACCCCAAAGTGGGATGAGGGAGAGAAAAAAAAAGTAAAATTTGTGGGTTGAGATAAAGACAGTTTAATAGGACAGAAAAGGAAGGGAAAATGATAATATTGATAAAAGAATATACAAAATAAGCGATGCACAATGCAGTTGCTCATCACCCGCCGACCGATGCCCAGCCAGTCCCTGAGCAGCAGTCGCTGCCCCCCTGGCCAACTCCCCCCAGTTTATATACTGAGCACGACGTCCCATGGTGTGGAATGTCCCTTTGGCCAGTTTGGGGCAGCTGTCCTGGCCGTGCCCCCTCCCAGCTGCTTGTGCACCTCCAGCCTGCTCAGCCAGTAGAGCATGGGGAGCTGAGAAGCCCTTGACTAGTGTCAGCACTGCTCAGCAACAACTAAAACATCCGTGTGTTATCAACATTGTTCTCATCCTAAATCCAAAACACAGCACTGTACCAGCTACTAGGAAGAAAATTAACTCTATCCCAGCCAAAAACAGGACATCTGGTTAAATCTCTCTAGAGATACGACTTTGGATTATGTCTTCATTGAAAAAAACACTCCTAATACAGTTGCAAATAACAGTGAAAATAAAGCAATGCTGTTCAGTCTTGGCCTGCTTTTTCATCTTTGATGAAAACCACTAGCCTCCAGGTTTCTACACTTTCACAAATTTTTTTTTTTTTTTAAGGTAAGAATCCTTCCTCCCTGCATCTCAGTGAAGGTATGCACTCCTACTGAGAAAAAGTCTGGCATATGCAATCCATCTGTAACAGCCACTTTTCCAGGGGAGAAGTGCAGCTTAAAAACCAACATACTTTAGTTCTGGAGGACTGATCTGCTGGGATTGAAAAAAAAATTGTCACCTTTCAGACAACAGCTTTTCCAGAGGGTGACCAATGAAACTCAATGTTTTCAGAGAAAAGATATGTTCTTACTCTACGCCTGAAGATAACACAAGCAGATGATTTATCAGTATGCAAATGAGAAGCCCAGCCTGTTTCTAGTTCTCCCAAAATAGATCAGGATCATGAAACCCAAGGGGGACAGTCTTCAACAGAAAGAAATACCTGGCTCCATTGGAAAGCTTGAGGATGACTTGGTTCTTCAAATCATAGACCTTGCCCAGCCAGCAGTCATAGGCTATGTAGTCACCATACATGAAAGGCTATGAAGAAAACAGGAAACAAGCCTTAGAAACATCAACCCTTGTAGTTTGAGCCATCAAGTAAGTCCTTAGACAATGCAGGCTACATAGCAATCTCAAACAGATTTATGACAGCAACTGCAGATCTCGCTGTAAACCAGAATAAATGTACATTGAAGAGTTTGCTTGACAGTCAGCACATAGCCTGGATTCTCCAGTTAAACAGCTCGGGCTTTCTGGGATTTTTTCCTCGGATTTTAAACTTGCTAAGTCGCACTGCCTTCAGCCAATTTTAACAATTTTTATTACTGAGCCTAATATTCCATCCCAAGCAGAGAAGCCTGTATCCCACTGCCTTTCCACAAGCTGTTTCTTGAGAAGGGTTGTGACACTCCTGCTCTTCATTCCCAAATTATCTTTTTCTCAGAGGAAAAAGAATGATGAAATTCTATCCCACCTGGTCTCTGGAAATCACCCACCCACTCAAGAGGGAAAACCAGGTACATTTCAGACTGTTCCAGCTCAACAGAAAGATACTTGAATCCTCTCAGCATTTTTATAGCCTGTTTAAACAATAACAATACTGCAGTTCAGAAGCTCTGTGCCACTGCTATGGGGCTGCCCCAAATCCGGTTGTCAAACGGGCCTCAGTGCAGAAGTTCTCACACAATTTAATGTCAACCTAGCCCTCCAAGTCAATTTGGTTTCAACGATGTGATCAGAAACACAGAACAGATGGGGAGATGAGGTGATGCTGCATCATCTTCTTCCAGGGAGGATGCTTGCAGTAAGTTTAAAATAAATCCAAGCCACAGATGCATCTTGCAAAACATGGATGCCTCCCTTGCATGCATTACTTGGAATACAGCAGCATCCCTCCAAACCACCAAGCCCTGGCTCCCACATGTGTTTTGGCTGTGTTCTCACCCAAATATGTTGCAGGTCTTTGCTGTTGACAGGGTAGAGGATGCAGTTGGTTCCTACCAGCTTCACAGCACACTCTATGTTGACATCAATTACAGTCCCACACTGGCTGTCCTGGAAACACAAAAGAGAAAAAGGGTTTATCACCTAGGGAAGGTCCTACATACACACGTACATGCTCTGCGTACGGATGGGAAGTGCAGAGACAAGTCTCAAGAGTAAACCCCCCTCTTACCCTGCCGGGTCTCATTCTGAAGGGGCATTTCACATGACCCTAAGACAACTGAGAAGGTGAGATCACTATTAAAGACCTGTGGTGTTTTCTTCCCAGTTAAAATTTGCAATGGCTACTAATGCAGCAGCCCAGAGGCTCCTGTATCTGGTCAAATAAGACCACACTATGTCAGGTGATTAGCATTTACTTGTTTTAAAAATCTGCTGGGCTCCTTGGTCTATTCAACTGAGCAGATCTCTGCAACTCCATAGGACCGTCCTGCAGGTATTGCCCTGAGCCAGCAAAGGTGGGGTAGATCATCAACCTCAGAACAAAAGAGAAAACCTTTAAGGCTATCTGTGACTCCTCACGTAAAGCTTGCTTTTGCAGGACATTATAAACGGTCTTCACTTGCTGCCATACTGAAAAAAAAAATCTGGCACCTTTCATCAGATTTCAAGGTTTCAAGCCAGATAGTTTACAGTTGGTCCAATTATGAGATGGTTGTCATTATCTCCTTCACTTTTTAGCAAAGTTTTAATCTTTTTTGTCCCCAAGAAAATAATGCACGCTGTCAAGAGCCTTCTGGGGATAGTTTGGCAGGGAGCACACAATATGCACGTTGCTCACACATATGGCGGAGGCCTGCAAGGAAGGGCTGCTAACCCAAACACTGTCAAATGAGGCAGCTGCCCTGGCCTCCTGACAGCTGGGACAATCAATACTCTTATTTATTAAAGACCACAAGTCCATTATAAAAGCTGACTGAGGGCCAGCATGACAAATGCCCTGGTATCAGCAACTTCTGAAGCTGTCCTTATCTCAAACATCAAGGTCTCTGCTCCAACAGGACTTGAGCGTAACACTCGAAGGGCTTACACCCTGCGAGAAGTGGATTTGTTTGCTCAGTCCACTTATAAACGTGCTGTTCTTACAACCACATTACATATTTATTCAAGGATTTCACTCAGAGCCCTGAGCAGGCCTTTTAGGAGTTCAGGAGTTTGCTGGCACTCAACTCATCCCATCTCATCTTGAGGACTGGTAGTTAGAGCAAAGACACCCTACAGACACCCGCAGTCTGGGATAATTCCTGTACAGATTGCTCAGCCCATGTGGCTGGCCTGCTTTCCACCTGCCTGCTGCAAGTCCTCTTCCTCACATCACACAAACCCTGTGCTCCTCAGCTCCCCGGCTCCTGAGGAGGCGGCAATGAGGAGAGTGGGTCCTGCCCCATGCATTGCCCATGCATAGCTGTGCCAGCGTGGCCAGGAGGGCTGGGAGAGCCAGGCTGGCAGAGCCCAAGGCAGTAGGGGCTCATTCCCTCCAGCTGCTCCACATATCACTCCCATTTCTTTCTAGAAAGGCTGGGAAGCAAAGGGAACCTTTCCTAGCTCCATCATGACAGACAGCAGCTAAGCCTAATGTAGCTTGCAGCCTGCACAGGCTGCCAGGAAAGAGCCCAGCAGAGCTGTACTGTAACTCTCACCTGAAAAGGGTTTGCCAGAACTACGCCAGATTCACAACAGTTGCTGCCAGCACAATTCGAGCCCTAGGATGAGCAAGGCCTGCTCAGAAGTGGCACCTGCTCAAACCCACAGCTTCTGAAGGCCAGAGCACAGCCACCTACCCTACTTTTCTTCCAGATTAAGCTAAATAAAGTATGCCCAGTCCATTCTCTGCCCGTGCTTTGCAGTTTTGGCCCTGTGTTTTAGGTTTCTTAGTAGTCAGAACCAAAAAAACCTCAAGAAACAAATCTCCCTTGCCCTACACTGAACATTTCAGAATTAATTTTTCCTTTATCAGCAGCCAACATGACAGCAGCTCTGAGACATGATACAATCCAGCACCTGCAGTTTCTGTGGATCATCTTGTCTCTGGGCCTAAACACCCTCTTTTATTGATGGTGAAAGAATAACAAGTAATAAACCCAGGACTGGGGCGACTGATGTACACCAATACCCTCTGCCCATTCTCTAAGTGACAGTTTCCCCACGGAGAGGATGCCTGCACCTCCCTACAAGCCTGTCTCCCATCTAACACAGTTGGGTGCCACCTAGTCATGGGCAAGAACACCAGGCTGAGTTCAGCTTGCCTCTCCTTCCAGCTGCAAAACGCTTGAGCAAGCAGAGAGCACTGTCTGTGGTTAAGTAAGCAGAGATCAATGTTGTGAGCAGCCCCAGAAGCTACCGGGCTGTTGAGTCACAGCTCTCCTCCCTCACCTGCCACTGAACCTTTGTTTAGTATGAGTTTATTTATTTCACTGTCACATGAAACATTAGCCTGCAAGAGGGAAGGCAGATTCACAGGCTGAGGGGTTCTGCTGAATCACTCAGACTGTAGTAGCACTCAGCAATGCAGTCCCGGAGTGAGAAGTCACCAACTTGTCTCTTGTCTTCCAGGGCAGGTCTACAGCCAGAGCACAGCTCCTCACCAGCCCGCTCAAACACAGCTGTCCCATCCTGTTCATTAGATGCTCCCATTAAAGGAGGGGCCAAATGAAATGAGCTGACATTTCACAGTCCTGTTACAAAAATCAATTTCCATCAGCCCCAACAGCAGAACTGGAAAAGGGGGGTGACTGATCTTCATTGGAAGAGTTGATGGGTTCAAGCCCCACTCACACCAGAATTAAGGGCACTCCCTAGACTTTCTTCCTGCTTCTTCTGGTACCCTGACAGCATGCACCATGCTGGACATACTGAGTATTTAAGTAATGAATGGATGGAGAAGTGACTTTTTTCCTTTCCCACCAGAGACAAGGCTTTAAGGCAGACCAGCAAACTCCCACCTGAGAGAAAAGCAGTTCAAGCAAGTGTAGGCTGCAGTCCCACATCTGCTACCTCCCATCCTTCTACTCTTT
>NW_008825168.1:87399-104617 GCF_000699105.1 Pygoscelis adeliae
AAGGGGATCTTTACACCACCCTCTTATTCCTTTATTTAAAAGGGACAGCATAGCCCAGCACCCTTTGAAGCAACAAAAACCAGGTGTCTGACAGATTATAGACCTAGTTCTAACCTTTCTCCCAAGTTAGCATATCACCTGGAAAAATTAACTCTGCCACTTTCACCACTTCTCATCCAGTTGGATTAGACTTACAGGTCCAACTGCATTCAGAGAAAGTGATCTCATTTTATGCATTACCCCCTGAAGCAGTCTTTCCCCACATTCAGTGCTCGATGAGAAGCACATGAATTTAAGTCAGCTCTCTTCTCTTGAGGATTTTGAGCCCTTCCCGCTCAAGGTTAAAAACAAGCACTAAGAGAGTGCAGTGAATACAGAATAAGTTCCACATTGTGCATTTGCCAGGCCAACTGGTGCAGGGCAACCATCCCACATCCTGAATTTGGCAGGCTGACACTTGCCGATTTTCTATTTTAAATGCTTTTCTAATTTTTGCAATACATCTGATTAACAAGTAAAGGTTTTCTTTGGGATAGAAGGGGTTTGTTTCTTTTACTACTGACATTTAGAACATATATGAGCACAAGGTGAAGTATAAGTCATCTTCAGATTTGCTATGCTTTTGACTAGAGGGGAGAGAAGAAATTGAGCTATATCCTCATCATTCCATCAATTAAAAAAGTGAAGTTATCAGCCACTAGTACAAATGGTCAAGCAAAACCCAGTGTTTAAACATGCAAACAGACAATAAAGGAGCGTGCAAAACAACTGCTGGGCAATGTATCTACTGATACACGTGCAGCAAGCCAGAGAAGCCAATTTCTGCTCAGATGAGTATGGAAATTGCAAACAAAAGCAGCACATCCATGTTTGCCAAGAGAAGAAGAACTTGCTGCCCTGAAAGCTTAAAGTGACTTTAAGAAGCATTGGAGAACAAACAGTTGAGAAGCAGGACTCAAAGCATCCCTCTGAGCGAGAAGGATATACTACAGAGTCCAGCTGTACCAGGTACAATGGGGTGAACAGCTGATATTCCTATTTGCTAGCAGTTCTTTGTTTTGGATTGAAACGCTTTCATAAAGCTGCAGTTTTAGTAAGATATGTTGACTCCAAATTTCCATTTCAAACAACAATTACACTTCTTAAGGAAATATTTTGTTTCAGCATTTTTCAAATTACCCTTCAAGTTTTTTTCCCTTTTCTTCTCTTTGGAACATTCTGTGAAAAAGGAGTGGGTTTACTTTTTTTAATTGACAAAAAGGCTTTATTTAAAAAAAACCAAAACACCTGGGTCAGAGAATGGCCTTCCCCATCCCTGCACCAGGCTGCACACCATGTGGTGCAACTGCAGCAGTGTGTGGCCAGCTGCCTGCTTCATCACAACTTTGGTAGCCACATTGCTGGAAGCAAGTCAGGAGAAGATACAGGCGTGCACATGGCAGGCCATATGGCTCAGGGTTACAGGTTAGGTGTGAGCAACAGCAAGCAATTGCCAACGTAGCTAAGCTCCTAAGGAGACCACATCTCATCTGATAATTGATCTGAACAGTGTTCCCAGTATTCTCTACACAAAAAACAAATGCACTCATCTCTGATAAGCACAAATGCTGTACAATTAGAACAGAATGACTAGAACTTAAAATAATATCCAGGAAGAGTAAAGGTAATGATTATAAGCTGCTGATTAAGAACCAGCTTGTTTTCTGCTGACCTAAGCCGTGTCAGATACTTCAACGTATGTCTTGCTTCAGTAGTGTTGGGATTTGCTGTATTTCTGGGAGAAATTGGACAAGATGGTGATCACTGTAGATTGAGAGGTCTCCCTGAAAGCATTTCATCCAAATTCTCTACCACAGCACACCAAAAGGCATGCAGCAGCAATGTGATCTACCTCCACTCCAGCCTCCCTATTAGGCCCACGAAAGCAGGTCCACACTCCCCACGTCTCGGAATGGACTGATTTAAAACTTAAAGGATGGCAGGACAGACAAACTTCTTGTCTCATTACCTTACATTATCAGGCTCGCTTGCTCAGGAGACCTTTGCAGATATGTTACAGTAGAGAGGCAGCCTTATCAGCATTTCATTTTCAAAGGATGCAGCTAGGTCTATCAAGCACACTAAAAATAGAACATGCTCAAAGCATTACTGTTCAATTCCATTCAGGCAATTTGGCAAGTCTTAGAAATCCATGCAGCAGTATCACGATCAAAAAGGTACAAAGAAAAAAGCACTTACGCTGGAGCTCATATGTCTGACCACATCTCGAGGGACCACAGAGCGATCTTCAAGCTTCAGCTAAGGGAAGAGAGAGACACTGGATTTAGTGACCCCAGATGATACTTGGTCAGAAATAACATGACAAATACAAACGCACAGTGTCCTGTTCCTCCGGACTGACGTTTTCAGCAGAGGATAATACTTCCATACACAGTTAACCCCTTGGCACATTCACAAAATCCAGTTGACAGATCTGAAACACAGCAACCAGGCAACCTGTCCACAACTGTGCTCTAAGTCAGCAGACACATCAAAAAGGGTGCAGACATTGTCTTGTTCATCACTTCAAGTCTCAACTCTCCTCGTCCTTCATCTGCATCACGCATCATTTCCTACCCACATCCAGTCTATGTACTAGAGAAGACAGGAGACACAGGAAGAAGTGCATCACACCACAGTTCTGTGTCTCATCCTGCATGCTTTTCACCCAAGATACCCCCAAATATCTGTGGAAATCCTGTTTGGCCTGGAACATTTTAAGCAAGGTACTGTACAGTCTTAGCTGGCAGGGGAATTGGTGCCAAATTCACTGCAGCAAGCACTTGCCTTGAAAAAAAAAAATGGAAAAGAAATGGCTGTTGCTGCACTCGCTATCCCCCAGGTCCATGCAGGTAACGCAAAACATTGGTAAGAGCATGGATAAAGTCAAAGCACTGCTCATACTCCAGCTCCTGCTAAAGCACTTGCTGGCAAAGAGCTAATGCTGACAACAAAAGATGCGGCTGGGCCATCATTATATATTCTACATCAGTTCACGCAGAGCTGTGGGCACCAGGAGTCATTACTGGTAAGGGGAGGTATCACTTGATGAATCTCCAGTGACTACTGGCCAGTTAACCAAGGTGATGTCCTTCCAAAAGCGGTCCTTCATCAAGCTGTTTCAGTGACATGAAGACTACTTGCAGGCTATTTCATTAAGTGTTATCAGCAAGCTCAAAACTACAAAATGCAGTGGCCATTGAATACACGAATACTAAAATGCTACACGAGGGATAATGTCCTAAGCACACTAACAGGGAGGCCACAAGACTGAACTCCAATTTCAAGTTTGCCTTACAGTAACTCAGTTAAGATTTCCTTCTGCTGAACACGGAGAAGTCTCATCTGCATTTCAGTGGTCAAGAACATATTTGCATTGGTACATCATTCTGAGCCTTGCAAATATACTAGTTACACACCACGTGTTTCGGGAAGCACCATGTGAACGCAGTATCAGGGACAGAGCCTCTTTTACATCTCACTTTCAGAATCTCTCTCTCCGCTACGGCTGCATTCGTTCCTTTTCCTTCTTGATCCCCAGCCCGAAATCCACTGTGCTTTGTCAGCATTTCATCCTAACCCAGGCCCTGGCTTACAGCCTGCTTTACTAAATTAGACATAAATCTATAATCCAAGGACAGGATCCGGAATCAAACTAAAATACCTGAGTATTTATTGCTTTCTTGATTGTCTGTTTCAGTAAGAGAGGAAGAGAGCCAGCCAGCTAGGCTTTTAGACCCAACTTCTGGAGTCAGAACTCCACCGGAGCAAGAAACCTGAAGCCTCCCACAGCCCATTTCCAGATTGTGGAAGGGTTTTCATCACCTCCCACATCCCACCAGGGTATATAGATAGACATCAATTTTTATACAGCTTTTTAAAGTTATTTGTTAAAATAAGTACTGTGTAGATAACCTCTTAACAACCAGAAGCAGACAGCAACATTCACATTCCAGTAAGTACTCATGCGTGAGCAGCAGTTTGGGTATTTTCACTGGAGTTCTCTTCCTGCAGAGCTCCAAGGGTATAATGATACTTTCATTTCGACATGCATTAGGGCAATTTAATCTCTGACACGTGGTGTTTAAATTGATGCATTATGTTTCAACATATCACTGAGCCATACCTCTCTGTTCTGTATTAAACAATATCTGAAGAACCCAGACTGACGAGATGATCCAATGCTACCTGGCAGCAGCAATATTTGTGTATTAGTCAACTCTGGTAAATCATAAAAGTTGTGAGTAGCTTTCCCATTTTGTGATCCTTCCTGAAGGATGTAATCACACAAATTCTTCCCAAAGCAAGGCATAAAACTTGCTCTGCAGGGGAACTACATTTAACCTGTTTTCAGATCTCTCCATTTTTAAAGCCAGCGCAACTATTTTCAGCTTCATGCGCCAGACCCACCTGCCTCAGTTGCTAGGATAAGCAAGCCAAGTAGTAGGCAGAATGCCAGCATCAACAATAAATACTTAGCAGGTCTGTCATCACACAAAAGACTGTCAAAACCCAGAAGAAACCTGACCAGAAGAAGCCAGAATGGCTGTTGATGAACACATGACAGTTGGGTCATTCCTCCTGTCTGTTATACCCAGAGCGATGTGATCATCAGCCAAAGGTTAGCCCCCCTCACTCAGCAGTGAGGGAACTCAATATTGGAGAAGCACTTTTAAAATAGGTACTTACAGCTCAGTTGCTATATTTACCTCTAAGAAAGTCAGTATTAACACGAGTAGTTTTATGTTCTAGCCATGCGCCTTGATAATAGCCCCAAGAATGAGAAATATCAGTTTCCCAGAGATGCTCTCAGCTAGTCCTGCACTCCTGCATACCAAGCTGGGCTCAACACCCTCCAAACACCCCAAATGCAAGGCATGTTTTGTGTCACCTTTTTAAAAAAATAAATTCACATTTATGTATATTAAATAAGGCAAACCAAAGGCACTCATCACCGCACACGCATTTAACCCAGGCAAAAAGGGACGACCAACACCCACCCACCAGGAGTCAGTTACGCTGGTTAGTGCGCCAACTGCCAAAAGAAGAGGCAGAATAGGTCTGGCACCCATTTATTTCCTGCACCATTCAGATGCTCTCTTGGTGCTCAGCACTGAATCAATGCCTGAGCTCCACAGCAGATCTACTAGTCAAAAGGCACCACCTGCAACTCGGAGAACATCTGATACTTCACTAGGTCTGATGATGCTCTCATACCAACGCAGCAGGAGGGGTACAGAAATTCTGATTTTTGCATAGAGAACAAGCACCAACAAGGAGCATATTCCCCTTTTCAGCTGAGTCACCTCACCTCAAAGGAAATAAGGTGGCCATCACAGCTCTCACCTGAAACTGGGAAGACTAGGAGAGAAGGACAGACTTTTCTGTCTAGCTGCTGAGCATAAACTCATTAAGCCTTGGTAGCTTGTTGCTTCAAACCATTTGTTTAATTTCTTATCAGAAAAGCTCATCATTTGAAGCAAAATCTTTGTGGTTTTTTGGTTGTTTTTTTTTTTTTTTTTTTTTTTTTTTTTTTTTTTTTTTAATTAACTGCAGAGATTGGGATATACAGAGATTGGGATATACACCTGTGGCAGTAAACTGGATCCTCACTTTAGCAAACAATTCAGCAGCTAGGTCTAGGCATCCTTGGGCAGCGGTGGGTTAAACTCACACTGTAACTCTCTGGTTTAACCCCTCAATTCCATAAAGCAAATGGGAGACATGGGGCCAGTTTTCCCTTCCAACAGCCACCTTCTGACAGGAGATCAAAAGCAGAGTAATTTATTTTGATGACTCAGACTAGCCACCAGTGCCAAGTATTGTGGCAGGTAAACAAGTAGCAATTGCTTCTGAAGTTTAGTGACAAATAACAGAGGAGTTGCTGAGCTTGCCATAGGGACAACTAGCCCTGGTTGGTGTGTATCCAAACAAAACCTGCACTGGAAGTACTCAGTAGTGGCATAAATCTCTGGTCCCTATCTACATATTTAAAAGCAGAGCTTAAATTCACTAAGTAGCTGCTCAGGTTTGCTTGTAACATCATTGGTACCCAACAGTGGACAAAAACACCTCTACACAGGCTCCAGCTACCAGCATCATCCCCCTCACAATGTTTTATCCAACAAAGGGGAACAGACAACACATACATGCTTACTGCTAGCACATCTCTTCCTTTCCTATTCCCACACAGTCTCTTTTCTGCATGGGTCAGGAGTCTTGATGTTTTACTTTAGGAGAAATAAAAGAAGGTAATTCTGCCTGCAAATAGCAGCATTTTGTTTTGCTACTGCCATACTTCACTCTAAGTGGGCAATGTTGTCACAGCAGATAATTACGAACAAACTTCCCCCTTCTCTGAACAACCCAAGAACAGAAGCTGAGGGACAAGCTTAAACACAGAAGGGAACCACAGTTTTAAAGGCTGAATGCATCTACATGCAGTCATGGGTTGTTCAGTCTCAAATATGCCAGCACACACCTTTTGGACAGGCTCCCTTACCAGCTTTCAGAGGAGCTGACTACTCAGTGGTCCTTGCAGGTTCAACCCACACTTGGACACCAGGAAGGACAGGTGACCTTGTCACTAAGACTCATCATTGCCCAAGGCTGAACTTCAGATCACAGTTCCTTGATCTTCAACACCCAGTGACACGTGGGCTTGGGAGCACACCTTTCACCTGGATCAGCCATGGTTTTACAACTGCATTTCTGCTCAGCTACCCAGTGATACAGAGTTCACCCTGGCTACGGAAGATGACACCTGATCCAGCATAAAACTTGCCAATACTAACTTAAACTGTTAAAGTTCACACTCGGTCAGTGCTGTCTCATAACTGCAATGTCTGACCAATGAAGAATAAAATTTGCTCGAGGGTGCTAGTCTGATCCCACAGCCTCTACCTCCAATGCAACCACTGTGCTGAGGAGAACATCAGTTTCTATTCCAGACGCTTTCCAGATTTTATCCTCCAAAACCAAGGCCCTGGGAATAAGCACATAAGGACAGAGGAGAAAAAGCAGCACTCACCCACCCTCCCTTGGTAACTGCTTATAAAAATGAGAATATAAGGCACTGCAAAAAAATGGAGGAAAGCACAATGCTGGAGATGAAACTCCATACATTTGCCTAAACTGCTACATAATGGTTGAGATATTTATCCAGCTAAGAGTCAGAAGGGAACCATCTATTATGGAAGTTGCTCCTGCCATTTGAGTTAAGCAAGGACTTGGCTAGCAGTGGTCACCACCACGAGGGCAGGGAAGCCAGGCTTTGACCTGCACAGACCTGCTTCCACTATTCATTCTGTGCTATTTCTCCATCCTTACGTGTCCTAGCACTTTCCTCATACATCTTGTGTAACTGATCTCATTTAAGTCACTGTTCCCAGGCTCTCCTCCTACATTTGCAAACAAAAAAGTAAAAAAGAGAAAATTACTTGCAATTTTATAAAGCCTGTCTTGCAACAGGGATGGTGAGTTCTCTCAGTGGGACTAAGAAGAAAGCATGAGGGGAAAAATAATAAATAACGCCTTTTGGATCTAATACCGTTCTATGGTCTCCTTTTTAGTCAAGCCGAGATATCATACACAGAAAACATGTCACACCTTTTGTCTTTTCTGTGCCAATGGACAAATGCAGTGACAGAGGAGAGATGAACTAGGTATCTAATTTCTGTCCAAGTTTAACAGTTAGGATTTTAGTCTCACACATATCGAGGTTTTTTTAAACTGCACTGGAGAATGCTCCCGGTAAGTCAACTGGTTGAATCTGTCCTGGAGTTAAAAATTAATCCCCTCCCTGGGACATCCCTCCAGGTCACTAGCTCTGACTTCCAGTGTCCTACCATCTCCACATTAGTATTTTTGTTTTGAAGGGACAGCGCCTACACATTAGCTTGGAAGTTGTCATGGAAACTTGTAGCACCAATGCTCAGAGGAAAAGGAAAAGACACAGGTTAAGAGGAAACCATAGGGAAAGCAGTCTACTGCAGCAACAGGTAACAAGGCACCACAGAGCTCTCCAAACCCCAGAACACACTCAGAGGGTGCTTCATAATCAATTAAAGCTAAATCAAAGTGCCCAGTGCTGTGAAAAGATATAACCTTGCTTCATTCAGCTGACAGGCTCCTCATAGGTCTTTCGAGTGACCTGGCCTCTCAGCAGCTGAAGTCCACATGAAGCAGGACGTGGTGTACCATATTTCCATGCCTGGTTTCTAAACCCGAAAGCTGTTAGGTCCTTTTCTCCAAAGGTGAAGCTGTGATTCAGAAACCTACACCAGATAGTACTGGTTCGTGACTGGGACCACTGCAGGGCTCTTACTGGAGGTTAAGGGGAAACTTCCGTACTACATGAAGCAGCTCCCGGTACACCACCAGCTCTAGTCCCGGGCACGAAGAGAAAACAAAATGGTGCCAACTGATGCTATGGCTGGCTGCAACCTGGAGCAGCTCAACAGCAGTCTCAGCACAGGGGTGGCTGTGGGACGGGTGTTCGTGGCGGTGGGACAGGAGGGAGCACAGCTGGCAGCAGGCTTGGCAGCAGCCAGCCCAAGTCAGCATCCCCCAATTTTCTTTTCTTTTTTTGAACTCTAAGGTCTGATTACACACCCAAATTCACTTCAGCTAAAACAGTAGCGTAGCAATCATCTCAACACAAGATGTTTTTATTTAAATCCAAATGAGGTGCCTAAAATAGCAAGTCAGCTGTCCAAATATAGCATGGATACACAGAGTTAGATGACAAAGGTTCAGGAATTCAAAGACCCAGAAGATCTGAAGCCAACATGTTTTTAATATCATTTCAGTATCAACACATTACTAGTGGCATCACATACTACTCTTGGGGAAACACGTTCCACATACAGAGTTCACTTCCCTTGAAAGACTTCTGTTCCATTGATCATATTGCATTGCACATGAGCTGTCTAAAAAGCAGGAGGAGAGAGGATAAAGCAGCAAGAGCAGAGAATCCCATGGAAGCTCAGATTTGGTTCACACTGTGACATTTGAAGCGGCACACGTTGCTTCACTTCTAACAACTGCAGGTTTCCAACCACACTGGGTTTTATAGGGAAGGAAGAAGGAAGAATAGGGCAGAAGGACTACTAGAAACTTAAGACTCCTGAGAACTGAAATTCTACTACCCAGAAGAGCTGAACAATGAGCTAGACAATACAGAGGGTTTTAAAAACAACCCTCGAGAGATGCAGCTACAAAACTGCGAGAATAAATCTTCTGCACTGATTGGCACAGAAGTTCTGCCCGTGACAGCTCCCTGTTATTCCTACACGGCAAGAACATGTAGCCTGTAGCTCTTCCAGACAAAAAGTTCAAAATCTCTTTGAGACAGGAGGTTGTGGAGATGCCCGCATTAAAGAACTATGCCCTTCTGGAACAAGGTCTAGGCTTCCGCCTGATCAGGCAGTAGATGGCAGAGTGGTATGTTGCTCCTTACACCCTACTATAGAACAGAGTCAGTCACCGCTCTGCCACATAACTAATGCCTTTAGATGAGTTTGGGTTTTTAGCCATTTTGCATTTTAACATCATCATTCTGCATTTTCATAATATCATGATATCGCTTGTCATCTCAAAGCACTCGAAGAATTTCAAAAGGAGAAAATATTTAGAGTTACTTAGGAATTACACCAGGAGATTAAAAAAAATTGTTCAACGTGGCCTGTATTATACTAACTCTCAAAAACCTTGAGTGACTCAGGAACACACAGTTCCTCGTTTGGATTGGTCAAAGCAGGGAAGGACAGTGAGCAGGATCTTTGTTTCCTAAATTCAGTGCAAAAGAGTCCAAAAGCTTGTTCATGAGGCTGTTCTGGGCAGTGCAAAACACCATTCTGCAAAAGGTCAGGTTGACGATTAACTTCAGCTGCAGGAAGAACAGAACAGGGGTAGGCAGGGAGGTGCTAAAATGCCCCCCAAAACTGAAATAAATGCTTTAAAGGCCTTCACAGAAGCCAAGATGAAATCAGGACAGCTTTGCATGTGCTGCAGGCAGTCGACTGATAACATATTACAATTCTTTTGTTCATGCAACTAGCAGATCTGAATCTGCCAATCATCCGCCATTCAGCACATTCACAACTAGCAGTACAAACTAAGATTCACCACTAAGCCTACCCCAAGTAGTGCCTGTTACCAGCAAACTACTGTGGATTTAATTGTACAGTGTGGACATAATTTTTCAGACAACAAGCAAAAGGCATGACCTAAAGCAGGATTTCCTAATTTAGCACACGAAGATCCCATTGCTGGTAGGGATGAACACAGCAGCTTCCAGCCCCAGGCCATCACGCACTGCTCTAAAATAAACTTGCCTGTCACCAGCTGAATGTCTACAACAGCTTTAAAGCCGCTGTACTAAGGGGACATGAATTTTTATCGAATTACACATCAATTTTTACAAGTTACAAACCAATGTTTACTGGACTGCCAGAGACAGGCAGCACCTGTGATCTTCTGAAGAGTCATTTAGGAAACACCCAGCAGGTGACTGCACAGAAAGCAGCAGAGGAGGGAAGCCTTTGCAACACCCACAGGAGATCAGGCAATCTGAAAAATGAGAATCAAATCATTGGCTCCGCATCACTGTTCCCTTTCAGCACTGCTAGCAGTGCAGGAAGGCTTGTTACACAGGCAGCTTCAAAATCCAGCTGTGTCATTAGTTCTTATAATCTCCCAACACTGCAAGCCTCCCCAGGGACCTGTAGCTCTCATAAGACAAACTGACAGCTCTTTAATTTGTCTTTATGACATATTACGGAGACACACAAACCTGAAGTTGTGCCATTCAGTTGAGTTCCTTCCAACTTCAGGCTGAAGCTTCCTGAACCTCCTATATCTACACATCTACCTGCAATGGACTTGTAGCTACTTTTGTCCCTGTCTACATTTCTGATCACCCTACCTGTTGGGTTTTTTTACCCTCCTCATTATTTTTGGGTAGTAAAGTTCTTTGGTGGCAGAATATCTTCCCATCCTCTGTAAGTACAAAACTCCTTCCATAGCACAGTTCTGGTCCTTCACTCACAGCCATATGCTGCAGCATCTCTCCCCCCCCCCCCCCCCCCCCACCACCTTTGAGACTTCTGGCAGAAAGACACTGAAAGGCTCTACTTTCCTTTTCCAAGAAGTAGACTTTGGCTAAAAAGCCTGAACAAATCATTGGATGCAACAAAAGTTCAGTTTAATTATTATGTGGGTAAATGCTGTGCTTTGGAGCAGAGGAATCTGGCTTTAACATGAATCTTTTGCTTAGCAAAAGTAAATCTTTTACTTGGATTTCCCTTGTTCAAGACTGTCGAGCATTATTTATTATACTGGCAACAAATCATTTCTGTAGCTCTGCAAATTCACATGACATTTTGGAAAACACTGCAAGACAGATTCCCTGGCCTGGTGAACACACCAATCTAAAAATGAAGACAAAGTACAAGGCAGTAATTCAAGGGAAGGAAGACAAGAGGACAGGAAGGTTACTGGGTTATTATTTAAAGGAAAAGATGTAGGTTTGGGAGCATCTCCCAACAGAGGCAGCAGCGCAACTGGGAGAGAGGAGGATCCTGGAAGTAGAACAAGGAGAGCTGCACAAATCCACCTTGCTCTCCGCTTCGCTTGGAAGGTGAATCCCACCTATAACCAGCAACAGCAACTCTCAGCTTTTCAGCTTCCTTAGCCTCGGATTTCGATCTCATGTGTGTAAAAGTTGAGCACCACCACTCATCACAAAAGGGATGTGGCAACAGGGAACCCACTCACATGTGAGCCTGGGTTAGATGCCTGAAGAAGGGGTAGAGCAGCAAAGACAACCTGGTACCTAAAGTGCCAGCGCTGGCTTGAAGGAAGAGTACCTCAACAGCCTACTGAGCTTTCTAGACTCAACAGGCAAGAATGATCTTCAGTGCAATGGGGAAAAGAGTTACAGAAAAGTCTGACTTTGTCCAACTTCGTCATCAAGTGCTGCTGAATTATTTGTTCAAACAGGCCTACATCCAATATACTCACTCACATCAACCAATAACCGTGCGTGTGCAAAAAGGTTTACAAAACCTTTGAGGAGATCTGAAAAATAATTCAGAAAGAATGAACATGATATGGAAGGCTAAAGCTTAAAAATACATGGCTATGACTACAAAATATGGAAAGATTTTGTAAGAGATTTACTGACTAGTAAGTCTAGCAGTAAGCCACTTAAGAGTCCTATGGGGAATCTTTCAAAGATGTCCCCAATTACAGAATTTAATCTAAACATAGGATTTTTTTTCTTCTCAGCAGCACTTTATAGTAAAAGATACGATCCCTTCTCAGTGTGTATACTTCTTGCTTCATGTACCCAGTCTTGTGGGTACAGCACTTCTGGGAAAATCAGTTGCTTAATAGAAAAAAGACAAGACAGGCCTAAAGGATCTCCTCCAGGTGCAATGTCCCAACAGCACAGATTATTACAGGACGCCCCTCCTCCCATTTTCTTATAGTAAGATGGCTGATTAAAAGCAATACTGTCCTACTACCTCTGCCTAAGAATTTGAGAACCACTTGGTAAAGAGCAGTGCTCTAGCACCAGATGGCACTGTTACCTGAAAAAAGCCTGAGACCATGGTTAAAGACACAGGAGAAGCTGGTTGGAAGAAGTAAGCAGAAAAGTAGACAACATTTGGCCTATACATCAGCCAACGCTTCTCGCAGACAGGCTGTCTCAACACTCCCTCAGTAAAGCCTCATCTGAAAACACAGGTCAGAGCTAGCAATCCCCACCAAGAAGAAAACAGCCTTGAGGAGCACCGCACCTATACAGCCACCCAAGCCCAGCTTGTCGAGAGATGCCCAGTTCAAACAGGACCTAAGGGGATGGCTGTGGAAACCTTGGTGAATACCTAACCATCCAGGGTGAAAGCGATGGTTGTGCTGATCTTTTTGGCAGTATCTAACAACGTCTGAGTGAGACACATTTGACTGCTAGAAAAGACTCCCCTAAGGAGAAGATCACCTGGATGCTAACACCAACTGGTGTGACAGAGGGAGAGTAGAAGCCCATTTCAGCCACCAGTCTAGATTCCTGGGATTCCCAACAGCCCGCTGTTTTAGCTTGCCAATTAAGCTGTGTTCCTCCTTATGTGCAAAAAGAGTCTGTCCAGTAGCTCTTTCATTTATCTGAAGCAAAAGGATTCCTCAAATTGTTGCCTTGGGGGGGAGATGGCAGTTGTTATGCAACAGGTTTTCCACCTTTTTGCTCGACCACGCTGGGGTTGCCATCTGGACAGCATCAGCGCTGTAGAAATTAGTCACTCGCCACTCTGAGTGGCATTTGGGGCACACTGCCAGGCCTGGAGGAAGGAGTGGGACTGCACGAACCTCCATCTGCCTTTCCAGAGGATAAAAAGGATGCTGCGAGAAAATCTGTGTGACTATTGCTGTCTGATTTACCCCTGAGGCACAATAAGTGCACTGCCTCTTTCTACATCTTTGGGAATAGGAATAAAGAGTATATCCATGAGAAATATTCCTTTTCTCCATTCCTGGAGTAAAGCAGGGAGGGCTCTTCTGCTGTGCCAAAACTGGACTCTACTGGGTTGGTGGTAACTCTGTGCTCAGGAATGAAGCATCCCCTTTCCCCTTGCAATCAGGTCAGCAGTGTGCAGGAGGAACTCATTATCAGCCCGCAGCAAAAATCCACCTTGCAAAAATGCCAGGGAACAACAAGAGGGAGACATATCAACAGAAAATCACCGTGTCTGCTTTCCAGCTGGTTAGCTCATATGCTGCTGCTGTGAATACAAACCAGCCATTTAAAGTAGCTTCTAATTGTTCACAATTATTCAGAGACAGCATAGCCTGCAAGCAGCTTTACGACAGCAGGCAAGTAGGAGAGAAAGAATGGTTTAAGATGCCTTAACAAGATTCATATATTCATGCTTTGCAAGTCTCAGCCTGCAGTCTCCAGCAATGCTGCCTCTCTAGCTCCAGCACGCCTGCCTCTCTAACAGACCCCCCCCCCCCACCCCCCCCGAGACATGTGCTTTGCATGCATCGGAAGAAGATAACCCATGGGTGTTTCTACTCTTCAGGTTTCTACTCTTTTTTGCTCCAGTTTTTGGACTGGTTCAAAAATTAAACCAATAATATTTTGGTCTACCCCAGTCATTCAACAGTCTCTGCACACACAGGCAGTTTGAGCAACACTATTTATAAAGCTGCTTAAAATTCTGGACACAGCCGGAGCTCTTTGATAGGATGTCAGCCATGCGACACCCAAAACGTAGGAGGTTGACACAGGATGGTTAGTGTAATACAGCCCACTCTTCCTTTCCTTTCTTTCACCCAGAGCCTCCACTACCACCCTCACAGGAGTCCCTTCCCCCAAACGCAGACAGTAACATTTCACAATTGCTGCAATTTTCTCTCCTAGGAAAGAGGGAAAATATTAGCCTATTATCTTTAAATCCCTAGCATGTCAGTTTTGGTTCACACATAAGACCCAATCCAAGTCCAGTCTGCAGGTCAAATCATTTTAGGGGACTGAATCCAGACACACCTTAACAATGAAATTCCCTCACATTCAGCCATGTTTGGACCCAGAGGTACAGCACTGCCACAGAGCCAAAACACTCATCTAGGTCTAGGAACTGTAGCAAATTTAATAAACTTAAGCAGTACTATTTTACTAAGTACAGAATCTCCTAGAGATGAGAAAATAACATTGAAAAGCAATGTATAAACAGCTGTAGCTGAAAGCACAGCAAATGCTGTGTCATGCTACACTCCTAAGTCAGTCCTGGGCAGCGAGTGCGCGGAGCTGACCGGTCTTCTCTTGTAGCTTCTCCGAGTTTCATGCTTGCTCTGAAATGAGAGCATCCCCCTGGAGAAATGTTCTCGGTTGATCTCACATGCAGAACACACTCCCCAAACACACTGCAGTGCCTTACTGCTCTGCTACCTATGAGGAATGCTGCACAAACAGACGGGCTGTCTGAAGCCTGAGGAGAAGAGGCAGAGCAGCGAATTCAACAAAGTGGATCAGGACCTGGAAAAATTTGCTAGCTTAGCCGGGAAATACTGGATGCTCAGGCTGGAGACAGGGGCAGCTTCCACAACTAGTGATTCAGATCACTCAGGGGAAACTTTGAAATTTAGCTCACAAGGAAAGCAGTATCACTGCCTCATCGTCAGGACACAGCCAGGGCCAGAGGTCTAGGGTCTCCCCAATCTCCCCAGTCCCTCCTCGCACAGGGTGAAGGCAAGAGCTGTTTTAAGAGGTACAATAGCTAACGCTAGCTGCGAGACATAGCAAGTGTTCTGCAAAGGCTTTCTGTTAAATAACATGCCTTCTGAACCAGCTGTATCCACAGTTAAGTCAGATATTGGTTTAAAAAAATAATCAAAGCCTTTACAACCAGTTCAAGCAATCTCTGGAATGCTATAGAATCCACCCAAAATTCAGTGACAGCGTGAGTACCCCGTGCATGCATTTATTTCTGATAAACAGCAAAGCCACTCCCCCAGCTCACACTGCAGACAAGAGTGTGTGAATGCTACTGGGACAATGCAGCACAATTGCATCATTGCCCAAAAAACCTCAGCTGCATTTTCTATTCACTGAAAGAGTTTCAATTATCCCCCCCATACATAAATGCTGTATTGGCCAGTACAAAAAGAAGGAACAGCCCCTACTGAATCCATACGCCAGGCTACAGAAGCCCAGTTATTTAACAGCTGAATTTCTGCAACCCCTGCACTGTTAACATGCCTTTTTATTCAAGGGGTGAATTCACCACTTGCGGAATGGCTGGGGGAAGACTAAAACATCTCCCAGCCAGAGCAGGTTTAATCAATTGCCTCCTGTTTGTGCATCCTATAATACAAAAGCAACCAACCTTCAATTCCCTTCAATAACTCTGAGAAAATCTCACCAGGACTGGTGACAGCAATGATGCAATAGGGACAGAAGTGTAAAAGTCCTTCAGAGTCTGACTTAATACTCCTGGAGCAAAGCATTGTTTTACCCCCCCTTGCACAGGTAAGTCTAGTGGACAGATTTTTCTTCCTTACCATCTCAGCCAGAGCACAAAGCTTTCAACATCATATTTAAAACCCATCGATGCGATCATACACCACTACTATATCATTTTGCCTTCAGGTGTTTTCTAGGCTGACTTCTAAACCATCTATCATAAGCTCTCCAGATTTGTGCCGGCAACCCAAGACAACACAGCATTTGCCCAGCAGAACATCCAACATCTGCATGGAAACACCGCTCTCCTCTCCACATTACTCCACAGGTATCCATTGAGTTATTCAGCAGCACATTTGATGTGACAATAATTCAAGATTATAGCTTGGGAACCTTCTTTTCTCCCCCTGTCCCTTCCCTGGCAACTGAGCAACCAAAAAGCACATATATAAACGGCTCACGGAAGTCACTGAGCCACTGGTGTAAGTAAACACCTACAGCAATGGCATAGAAACCAGAGGAGCAATAAAACCAGATGTTCCCTAGTTTTGTATGAAGTACACACAGTTCCCATTCTAAACCTGAAGTTAGATTATTAAGTGTACCTCCCTGTACACAGGTTTTAAAGGCAAAATCCTTTATACCTGCATTAATCCTTGCCAGCCTGGTTTTCCTCTGGACATAGCATACAGACAACAGTAAACTTCTTGCAGGAGTACATCTTCACACTCCTCAACTCTGCACATGCTCTACAGCACAACACAGCCCAACAGCTGTACAGCAATCACAAATTACTGGGAAAAAATATTTCCCAAGATGCCCGAATCCAGTTTTCAAGAATGGCTTAGGCATTTAGGAGACCCAGCATCAGAAGAGTCCCCAGGGGAGTAACACACTTCTAGGCCAACCAGGAAACTGTGAAATCTTCCATTTTTAATGAGAGGAGTGTCTCAGAGAAACCTGGAACTGCCCCTTCACTAAAAACATTTCTAAAAGGTCACCTCTTACAGGCAAGCAAGGGGAGATTGACTGTTAACAGAACTCACCTTGGAGCTGACTATCTTCCCATAAACGTCAAAGACTAAAGTCTCAGAATTTTCCTAACTGGGGTTTAAAATGGCTTTAAGGGATGCTTTGCTGCATCCCTCACCTCTGCATACAGGTCAGCAGGCTGCTCCTAGCAGGTTTTTCAAAAAGACTTCTCTAAAATTG
>NW_008825168.1:104638-107336 GCF_000699105.1 Pygoscelis adeliae
AGGAACACAGGAACATGTCTCTAGTCTCTTCCCGGCCTAATATGACAAACATCAGACAGTAACATCACCTGTAAGATATTTCAATGCAGATCTGGTTAGAAAAGATGCTAAAATGCCATTGAGGGATGTCACATTTGACTCAGCAGTTCTGTCAAATATTGCACACTTATAAAGCGCATTTGTTCCCCTCCTATCCTTCCCACCCCTCCTTCAGACCTGCTAGCTCAGCCTAAGGTCTGAGACGAGATGAGGTCTTTCATCTTAAGCACCTTTACTGCCTCTGTGGACTCTCTCAGGTATACCTGACTGGATGTAAGTAGCTCTGCTGAGGATGCCCTCAGAGGCATAAGTGCTCACTCCAGACAGCATGAGCAAAAAGCAGTAAAAGCCTGTTTGCCTGAAGTCAGCAGTTCTGCCTCCAAACAGACACACAGCTAGTCAGTGAGAGGTTTTTTTTTTTCCCCCCCTTTATAAAAGCATTCACCTTTCAGAGCAGAAAGGCCCTAGATTCCTAGCACAGATGCGATACTGAGTCTTGCATTGTACCTCTGCTAACAGCCTCTTGGAAATATCTTAATCAAGAAAAAATACTAAGGACAAACGATGCAGCTAATCAATTACAAAGCCACTGATCCCTGTCCCTACAGTGGCATGACTCCAAATGTATGCTTTGTACATCTGGATGCCTTTGCATCTACACACCGAAGAATAAAAACAGTCTGGTGAACAACTACTCAATAGCCCTGTCTGCAAAATACATTTTACCTTCTTAAACCAAGTCAGTTATCCTTGACGGGGAGCCCCATATTTCCTGGAACTGTAATTCACTTGATGCCTACTTCTTAAAGTGACCTTTTTTGAGGATATATTGCTATGCACATATACAGTAGGAAAGTGTGTATTTTGCTTTAACACCAGACTCTTTGTTATGTGCCATATACATGACATGTTCTTTGCTTTAACGACTTCAGTTATAATAGAGGGATTTCAGACCATCACAACCCCAGTGAAACATTGAGCCATAAACACAGTTAGAGTAGGTTTGCCAACACTATAAAAACACCCTCGCAAGATGATTTAGAGAGCTCTGCTCCCCTGACAGCTGGAGCAGTGCTCTGCCTCCTCCTCCCTGCTTCCAGCAAAATGGAGGTTAGCTGAACTCTGCCTCTAATAGGCGCTGCCAAAATGCCATGGTGAGGACTGTCCTGCAAACCCTTGAAAGGGGGACTAAGCTGCAGGCCTGTGACTGCAGAAAGTAATGACTGGACAGCAGATTTCAGAGTCACTGAAAAGCCACGTGGCATGAACTGAACAGCATTAGCACAACAGTAAGCAGAACTGCTCTGTGGTGCTGAGCCCCAGCTGCGTTCTGGGAAGGGTCCGTGGGTTGATAAGCCTTAGGCTGCATTATATGGTCCGTCGTTCCTAATTAAACATACAAACTAGGTTCTTCCTTAAAACTGCCCCTACTCATTAATTGCCACTGTATATTCCTCAGATTTGACAGGCTCCTGAATAGGATGTGTAACCTCCAGCAGCAACTCAAACCAAGTCAGACCAGCCACTACCAGGATGCTCCTATGCTTACAACAGTGATTTTTACTTGAAAGGTTCCCCAGCTTTGCAGGCTATGCATATGCAAAGGTACTGTGCCATCAGCCACTGAAACACAGCTAGTGCTGGGGTTGAACATGGTAGCCATGAAAAATCAGGTGCACCGTTAAACAGTGGACAATAATAAGCCAAGAACACAGCACTTCTCCATTTGAAGGTGTACACTCTGCATATACTCAAGTATATACTCATATACTCAAGTACTCAAGATACTGTCAAGATTAAAAAGTATGTTGAGTATACGGAAAAAGCAGCAGCAAAAGGGATACTTTTGCTATGAATATGAAATGACACACTGTTCTTACCACAAACTTAAAAAAATCCAGAAAGCACCTGATGCGGCAGAATCCTGTAGTGAAAGGTCCTCAACCGTGAACATCTGCATAATATAGCCACCAGCCTTAGACTCACTACCAACAGGCATTTGTTGTCTTTCTGTCAGATTTTTTTTTGGATACACCCCTTATCAGGTGTGCGTTAGGAGATCTCCTGCATGTTATGACACACGCCTTTGCAACAGATTCATGCAGTGAACACGGAGCACCCCCTTCTCCGCACAGAGCCAGCTTCCATCCCATTTAATTCATCTGTCCGGATTCATTTCTCATTACCCCGGAGCTACGTGCCTGGCTCAGATGGCCATGTATGCAACATTACCTTTATCCTATCAGGTACTTAATGGTGCCTCACACCTCGCTGCTTTCCTCCTTTACCCTTGCCTTGGGCACTGAAGGCTGAGAATACCAATTTGGACAGAGAAAACACAGCAGACAGGAGGATGCACTGGTCAGGATGCCAGCCCTAAAGCCTTAAGAATCACATGTGCCATGGCATTTAGTAGGGGTGAAGCTACTACTTAATTAGGTTTGCTTAATGAGTCATATTAAACAGCATATATGTAAGAACAGGTTTTCTATTAGCGCGAGGACCTCACTGGATTATCTAGGTGAAACGCTGCCATTACAATGGAGTCTTTTTTCATTTTATATACTTAACCATAACCTACATTCCTGTGCTCGAAGGAGGCCCATCTCCAGAGGGAATGTGCCTCTTTAATCAGCTCCAGCATTTTTTCAGGGTTCAG
>NW_008825168.1:107495-114082 GCF_000699105.1 Pygoscelis adeliae
CGGTTGTGCAAGTGGTTGTCTCCTGGTGAAACTGCAGTCAAGATCAGGTTTGAGAAGGAAGACAAAATCAGGAGAGAAGTCTTTGGCAGTCAGCAACCTTAACTCTTGTCTCCAAAGGAAAGGAGCCTATAAGCCATTAGTAAAGAGAACATGTAGACGAGCAAACTCACCAGCTGCATTAAAATACAAAAAAAGGGAGCAGCAACTCACATGTAAGGATTACATTACCCTTGTTTCCCAAAAGTTTGGGGAAATTCAAACTGCTTCCAAGATACAGCCTCTCCTCTCTACTAATGCAGAGCCAGCAAAAAGCCACCCCCCAGAACACACACACGCACCCCCCCCACCCCCTAAGAAAGCCCAAAAAACCAGAAAGGAACTACAGAAGGCTCAAAAGAGAAGGAATTTGTGCAAAGCTGCTCTGGGGTAGCGTGTCCAGGGAGCCAGGCCCATCCCTGAGGGCTCTAGCCTGAGCTGCTCAGGGCTTCCCCCAGGCAAACCACAGACATGGAGACAGCCTGCCTGCAGGGCATCAGGCTACAGGGACAACAGCTCACTCCGAGGGCATCAGGGCTGCAACAGGAACTGAGAAGGGCTAGAAAAAGCAGTGACAGAATAACATACTTCACTGCCACAGCCTTTGGAAAACACTAATTTGATCAATGCATTCTCCCCATCAGGACGTGTTTCAGATTTACACTTTTTCAATCCCATGTCAATTTTAGGTATTTAAAAAACCAACAGTTTTTACAAGCTAAACCACATCATTTTTCTGCCCTCTCCATCACCACCAGCAATAAAGATCCCTGATACCTCCAAAGGCTGTTAGCTTTGTTCATGCATGATGCAGAATAGGATACGCCCAACACTGCAAAGCTCAAAAATACTGACAGCAGTAAAAATAACTCCTGCTTTGGTATACTAAGCAGTTAAGATCAGGAGGTGCACAGAGAATGTGCATACAATAAGCTGTCACAAAACAACACAGACTACGTTGCACAGAAATAGGTCTGAGATGTAAACAGATATGAGATCACCAGGGGCGTGGTAAGAAAGCCACAGATGAAAAAAATCCCACGATTTTCCCTTTTGTTCACATCATCCCAAACAGAACAAACTAAGGAGAGATCAGGCTTAAAGTTCCCTCCAACTGGAAGGAAACAAGCACACCCTCTCCTTTGTTATGGTATAAACTCCTTTCCTTCGTAAGTGCAGCTCTACTGAGACACAGGCTGGTGGGTCTTAGTGAAAAGGGCCTTGCCTGCACTAAGCCAGCAGGCAGGGCAGGTCTGGTGGCCAGACCGCATCCAGATCCAGGCTACCTACCACAGGACAGACCCGAGCCTCGCACTGCGGCAGGGACCACCACCACGGGGCACCATTCCTACCACATCCTACTCCCTCGCTGCAGCACCAGCACCTCTCAAGCTCCTGGTGCTGTTCAGCATCGCATCTTCTCTCAAATTTTTCCATCCCGTGTGCCAGACTGGGGAAATGAAACAAAGATCCCAAACTCAGCTGTGTGCAAGCATGCACTCTCACACTGTACTCTACCAGAGCATGACAGTCTCAGCAAGGAGGCAAGGGATGAAGAGGTGAAGTCTGCTCGTCTTCTTCCCTCTCCTCGCACAGCCCTTTGCAGAGCTGTCATTTCCCTTGCCTTTTTTAAGAGTTTTGTTTTCAAGTCTCAGCCAGAGAAGCATAACCTGGGAGTACAAAGCCATTAACTACTTCTGGCCTGGAGTCCAAGCAACTGGAGGAGGCAGGACAAGCAGATTTTTCCAGAGGCTTCAACCCATGTGAAGCTGCCTGCCCACAGAGCTGCTGCTACTCTCTACACAACAAGAAATAACCAATCTCACTGAAAATCCATACAGAAGGGTTTATGGAGCCTGTTGTATGACATCCTCGAGGGCCACTGAATATACTAAGCACGCTGTAAAGTGATCTCATCTCGCTACTTTTGTCAATGTTCAGACCTTAGAATAGGTTACTTTCCACAATTACCTAAAAATATGAGGAGCCCATAGAGGAACACTTACCTGTTTTAGAAGCAAAGTTTAACCCCAGATTTTTAGGGAAACTTAAGCCAACATTTATATTTAAGCTGAAATGTATCAAGAAGAAGGGTCTCCCCTTCTGTGTACCTGATCAGCAGTAACACAAACCATTTATGGCAGAGTCCCGGCAGAAAAACAAGTCACCTCTGAAACCATCCCCTGCCTGCAAGGGTGGCACTGATGGATGGTTTGTATTGAAGTACTGCAATAATTAGTAAATTATTAATTGACTAGCAGACAACCATACAGTTCTCCTATCAGAAATCTGCATTTTCCACCCAACAGAAGAGGCAAACACCACCTTTCTGGGTGAAATGATTTTAAAGAAACTCCAACTCTTACCACTCTGATTTCTACACCCTTCAAGATGGAGCCTCCAGCTATATTCTTACCACACTTGTGTCTTCCACGGACAAAGCATACATGTTGTTTCAGCCCCAAATTCAGAGCTCTTTCTAGCTTTCAGTCTGGTCAGCAACCTAGGCTGAGATGGTAACACAAAAAAAGGAATTACTAAAAATCATTTATACGGTGGTGTGGTACATGCTTGTCCATCAGTGCTTGAGTCTTCTGCCACAGTCACGTTCCAGAACCTTTTCAGGATTACATTGTCACCATAATTACATCACCCGCAGGCAGCACTAAGCCTCCTTGACATTCACAAGCAGGGCAACAGAGAGATAACTTCCACAGGCTTTGAGTGTTAGAGATTTTTACCACTACCTTACTAGCTCACTTAATAAAGCAATAATGGTAACTGCAAAAAGGTACTCTCCAGTCAAGTTCTCCATTCAGCCACCTGAAGCCTCTAAGCACCTCAGTGTTAAAGCATTTAAGTGTCACACACCTTTTGAACAGGAACAGCCCAAAGATCAGAAGTTGGCTTAAAAGTCAAAGCCTATAATTCAAAAGTCCCAGATCTATTTCATCTAGCAAAGACGATTTTGGTACAGTAGCTTTAAACTTCATTGGCATCTTTTTAAAAAAAAGAAGCTGCTGCTCTCAAGAGTAAGTGATGATCAGTAGAGTTCATCATCTCAGAAATTGATCATGATAAAGGCAAGTAAAATTTGCAATTGAATCCTACTTTTCTTCTACCACATGCACCAATCACAGACCTTTCCACAAAGTTCAAGTAACACTTCAGCGTTGAATGGATCAAGATAAACTGCAATTTTCCTCTTGCAGAAAACCTCAGCGTCAGAAGCTTAGTCCCACAGCAATATTGCAGAGCCGGCATGTGATGGATAAATATTTCAATGGGGAAGTCATCATAGCTTACTCTTTCAGAGGACAATTATAAAAAGAGAATTGTGAAGATACTTGAACACTGCACCAAAAAGCATATTGCTAGATGTTACCAACAGTCTGGGCGCTCAAACAACACTTCTTTTCATAATAATGGGAAAAAAACCCTTGTGATGTGCACAAAAATGGGAACTGAAAAAGCATATAGAGATTCCTGAAAAAAAAAAAATCACTTATGGTGGAGGAGTAGGGTGGGAAGAAAACAATATATATCTATCAGTGTGACATTTTAACAACAGCAGCAGCTTTTGTGAATGGAGCACCAAGATGAGTCAAGAAAATATATTAGAGTTTCAAAACACTTCAAAGAGAAGCTCTGATAAATAGCTATCTCACCATTACAACATCTCTTGGCGGAGATGCGCAGCTTTCGATGCACCCGCCAAAGTAAGACAATGCCTCTCTCTGCTCAGAGACATGCATTCAACACATCACTCAGATTTCACCCAAGTGACAATTCAGTAGCACCTGCCCCCAGTTAAAATAGCTATTTATAGCAAGGTGGGTGTCAAGAAGGGTAATTTCACCCATCATTTGAGGCCTGGGAGCAAATCACAGGCCACATGTTGCCATTTATGATTAAAAGCTGTTCCTCTTTCTGGGCCCTAATGGAGATTTGCCACTTTGCTACATCACAGCTACCACTGAATGTGACAGGTGCCTCCTTTTCCTGAAAGCACAAGATCAACTCAAAGGCAATGTTTGGATGAGGCTAAGCTGGAAGCAGCAGTACTAGCAATGCACACGGCAAGTACCAACCTCACAACATTCCTACCAGAGCCTCATTTCCACATGGGAACATAATAATAAACATCCTTTGTTTTAGTCTTCTTCAGAACACCGATAATCCTGCTTCATTTCAAATACCCTAAAGCAATTTAGTAGAAAAAAAACCCGCCCTTTTAGCTCACATATCAGCATCGTTCATTAGCAGGAAAACCTAAAAACCCAGCTCAACATCACTCCTCAGTTCAGATGCAACACTCCCAGGCTAGAAGGTCATACTTAACCAATTAAGCATTTTGAGAACATCCAGAGATTTTTTTCTGATGAAACTGGAAAAACGGATGCCCTGCCAGCCGCAGAGGCAAAACATTGGACAGGTTTGCCACCATCCAGAGCAGGGTAGGGACCACTCTCTTGAGAGCAATGAACATGCTATTGACCTTAAATAGCAATAAACCCACCCTCCCAGAGAAAAATGAAAATAGCAAAGATAAGGGACATGAGGATAAATGGGTGGGGAGGAAGGGTCTTTGAGGTGCCAGAGATCCTGGTGTGGGGAGAAAACTAAACCTAATCAAAGGGCATGGACACTTAGGGGCCTCTGAAGCAGCAAAATGGTATAAAAATGAAAGAAAGGGCTATGAAAAAAGATCTGCTACCACAACAAATTTTTCTCTACAGTAGCAGTAACACACCTGATCCTCTTACAGCACAGCAGGAACCAGCTGAGCTAAGAGCCAAGCTAGCAAATACTTAAGAACTGCAATTTGGTGTCTTTTCTACCACGCTCAGTAGTACATACAGGTTGGACAATGATGCTATGAATGTCATTCTGTGTCTAATCCTTGATCTTTTGTTTTAAGCCTTCATTCAAGCATTGCCAGCACTGTAGATCAGAGGCAGGCAATCTGAACTGAACTGTGGCTGAGCTAAGTTAGCAGCACTAACGAGAACAAATGGCATTTCATAAAGATTTCTTAGGCTGCTTTCCAGAACAAGTCTCACGGACTCTCCAGCTCCTGTGGTGTTCGGTTCGCTGCCATCATCACATCAACACGATTCTTCCAGCACCAAGGCGATGCAGATAGGAGCCGCACAGCAGACTTCTAAGATTGCTCATAAACGCTTCTACAAAATGGCTTGCTAGCCCAAACGGTACTAAGGAGTCATAAAGATCCACGTTCTGGAAAGCAAGAGCTTTCCACCCTGAGTGTGTTGCCCCCTCCACAGGCTCACCCTTAGCAGCATATGAGCACAACACACATTTAGAGAAGCAGGTGCAGGAGCACGGAGACCCGAATCTGCCCTACAAACACCACCTTTAAAAGCTGATCTTTTCAGTCCCTTCATTTCTCTTCACAGCTCTCCTGACAGCAAACACTTATCAATGCCAGATTAGAAGAGATTAATCAAGTTATCACAAGAGAAAGTTACAGTTCATGTCAGTCACCGTGGGCTGTAAAATACACTCAATAGTAACGATCAGAGGTAGGGTGGGTGAGGAGACCGGTCTGGTCTACCCAACTGACTATGGCCAAGAAGGTCAAATGCAGTCTGTCAAATCCAACACGTAGGGCTCACCATCAGTTTCCAACCATCTCCACAACCACTAAAGGAAAGAAAATAGCTTTTGCAGTGAGTGGTCACATTACATCAAGCATGCCAGCTATGGGAATTCTCAGATAAGAGTATTTTCTTTACAAAACTGCCTTGCTTGCACGGTTGTACATATGCTAATCAGAAACACTGCCGTAATCTGAAGAAGAGAAAGCAACTGCGTGGGGCAGAAACAAAAGAAGCCAAAGCATCACTGTGAGAGGGACACATTAGGTGTGAATACACATTGTGTTTGCACCTGAATGCCAATTAAGCAGTAGAATACACAGAATTAGTGCAACACACACACACACACGGGCTACATTCACTACATACACATAAGACATAATTCAATTCAGTTATTTTAACCATTGTGCAAGAGCAGATAGATTCCAAATGGTAACCAGTATCTATGGATAGCAATCTGGTACTTAATTATGTTACTGAGAATAGAAAAAAAAAAATACAGACAGCACAATTAAGAGGAAGCCAGGAACTTAGCCTGGATTTCTTCCAAAGCTCAAAGTGTCAACACTGGAAAAAAACCAGAAAGACTCCTCCAATTAAAGATTTTACACATGCATTACAGTGACCACATCAATTACCATATTTGTGATATTTATTTCCTATAAATTATTTGTCTTTCTCTAAGATCCCCAACAAAACAAGAAATACAAGAGCTGATCACAATACTCCTGTGAAATACAGAGTGCTTGATATGGGAAGTGTTAAGTTTTCAACTAACACTTGGGTTCAGATAAAAGCAGCCTCAGGAAAGAAACATTAATACCATTCAACAAGGTACTCGATGCTGAACAGGGCAGCCAGAGCCTATGCTGATCAAGAAAGCACGGTGCGAGCTGGAGTAGGGGCAGACAAGGGCTGCAAGACGAGCAG
>NW_008825168.1:114117-121584 GCF_000699105.1 Pygoscelis adeliae
TGAGGGTGAAAAGGGAGAAAATGATTGTGCTTCACCACATAACAGCACATTTATGAAGACAAGAAGCTATTTAGGAGCCAGGTTTGCTTTTTATGAGAAGAGATGCGTGTAAACTGCTTGCACGTTTATGCTAGAAATTACAAATTTTCTCATCAAGATTGGGACAGCTTCCTAATTCAAGAAAACAAAGCAAACAGTTAACTCTTTTTATGTCAGACCTTCCCCGATGGATACACGAGCAGGCTGCTGCAGTGATAGCAGGGACTGGCTCAGGATGCCCTAGCTAGTACTACCCTGGAGTGCTCACAAGTAATCACAGGAGTTCCTACCCGGCACACATTTTATTACAGTAAAGTCAGCCTGTACTTAGGACTTTGCTTTATCATTACAGGGCAGATTTTGTTTGTGAACCAAATGAGACATTTCTGTCATGTACCAGCACAATCCCCAATACCACACAAAACTAAATAGAGGAACTTTCTAGCCCCAGAGTCAAAAGGGCAAATAAGCCAATTCAGCTGTGCAGGTCAGATGTTCTGGGTGAAAAGGTAGTTACTGAGTCAATAACACACTCAATCTGATTGTCTAATTTTTTACACATAAAGTGAGATCTCAAAGCATTGACAGCTGGCACATCAGGATGATAAAAATATCAATTAATGTATTAAAAAAATCCTGAAGTTTCTTCCTAATCTAAGCAGCCAGAAATTCTGGTATTTCCTGTGCAGTGTCACCTTCCCTGCTGTGTAATTCAGCAAGGTGCTCTCTTCTTTCTTCTATTTCAGGAATATACAGAGGTGCATAGTCTAGGACGCAACTTGCTTAATCCAGGATGCAGCTTGCTTCATCCTGTGAAGTTTGCTCCAGTTCAGAAAGCTTCCACGGTCAGGATAATTCAGGTCTATGTTCATCAATCACAAGCTGCATTAAATGTACCCCAAGGAGGAAATGTCATATACTACTACACCTCCTTAGGAAGAGCTTCCCAAGTTCTTTGGAATATACCCAAAATGTTGGCCAGCCCACCTCTTACAGGAAGCAAATGAATCATCCACATCTGCAGACTTTAAAAAAAAACAAAACCAGAAGTTTTCCAGGAAGGACAGAGATTCCTCCCTCTCCCCTGCTCCCATTTTCTGCTTTAAACTGAAGCCCACAGACAATTCACTAAGACAAGATTGTGCTTCAGCATGGGAAACCAGAGCAACTTTTACAACCTGTGGCACAAGGACAGAGAAAAGGCTTCTGACAGAATTCACGTGTTAAGGACAAAACAAATATGAAGAGGCAGTTCATTATGTACCATTTCCAGCCAGTTACACAACCGTGTAGTAACTCTAAATTTAGAAAATGTGGCTATTTTGTCTCAAGACTAATGCTGTTTCAAGGAACTTGGACTCAGACGCTGAACAGAAGCATGAATATTTCTTGCAATAGTCATGAGAATTATTCACTTGGATTAGATACATAACCCACCTTCCAAGAAAAAAAAACACTTTCATCTTCAAAAGCAGACAGAAGGGCAAAGCCAAAGGACAAACAGGGCCTTGCTGGAAATCTGATCAACGCTGAAGAAAAATATTAAGCAGCGCTCCATGCACACTAACCTCAAATACTGAAAAGCAAAGGTGCGAGGGCAGAGGCCAGCGGCAGCAAAAAACCACTTGAGCAGGCAGCCAAGCCCCACGCTGCAGGGGCTGAGACCTCCGCCCCCCCTCCAGCAGCAGGTAAGGCAGAAGTGGCCATTTTAGTGCCATGCGGAGTAAAGCCGGATGAAGGAAAATACAAAGGCTCCTTGGTGATCAGAGTGCTACTCAAGCTCCAGCTGTGTTTCAGAGTAGCTGCTGCCAACAATTTCACTGAGGATTGAGATCTAGGACCAGTTATTTAACAATATATCTTGAGCCAAGAGGCCCGAAACACCGCTATGAACTAAGTTAACAGCCTACATCTAAGCTGCTCTTCACTGACTACATTTCTAACCCAGCCTTGCAAAACCCACAGCTCACTAGATTTGTACCTAAACTAACTTTTAAAAGTGCTAGGTTACTCAGTTTAGCTACTCACGTGAGTAAAGTCAAATCAAACTCAAGTTCCTCAATAGCAAGAGATACAGTATGCCATCTAGTTCCCAAGCATCCCATTTTACACATATGCCAAATAACCAAGATATTATGGTTTGGGGTGAGAATAATTTGCCCAGACAGAAGTCTCTAGCTATAACTGCACTGAGGAACGTCAAAAGTTTTTCCACCATCCAGACAGCTCATGCTCTCCAGCCCTGATCAGAAAGGGTCAAATAGAGAAGGCACTAAGCACACACCAGGAAAACACCACCAGGGGCCTGGCAGCAGCGATGCAGGTTGTCTTATCCAGAGTCACCTAGGGGGAAAGTTTTTGTCACCTTTCCAACACGCACAGCCAAAGAGGTACTGCCACATCAGAGCCCAGAAAACGCTTTGAAGATGAAAAGTGCTACTTACTTGCTAAGTATCCTTATCAGCAGAGAAGCAGCACCATTTCTTACAACAAAAATGATTCATATGCAAAATTCTTTTATTCGCAAAGAAGTTATATCCTTTCAAAAGTAGGTAAAAAAATAAATCAGTGATGATGGAACTAATTCCAACTCTCTCAGTATTAGCGTATTTCACTAAGAAGGTGGCTCATCATCCACAGACAAATGAAAACTGTACCCAGTCATTTCAACAGGAATGACGCACCAGGAACTCGCAGCTTTGGGCTAAGAAACACAGTTAAAAGCCTTAAGCACCTCATCTTTTCAGCTGGTGATTAAACAGCCCTCTTCACTTGGCAGTCTCCAATCCCCCCCCCCCAAGCAGAAGACCTTCTAGCTTTACATACAGCCCTAAGAACAAACCACCAAGGCTGTGTTTGATGTGTGCTGAATACAAAACCACATGGTACCATTGTTGCAATTTTATGGTATAAAACCAATGCTGCTTAATGGACCAGGCCATAGCTACCTAGTTTCTCTCCAACTCAAGAAACTGTAACCAGAGGCTGTGAAGTGATACCACTGCAAATGCAAGCTGAGCAGGGTTTCCTTGTTTCAAATTTACTCCCCTGGATTAAATTTTTTCCTGGCCTGGAAGCTACAGTAAGATACCAATGGCTCCTGTCCCCTCCTAGCCTGCTTTCCTCCAAGTCCTTTGTCTTACCTCCAACAGCCTTCACACTGCCCATTCATTTCAAAGAGTTACAGCACCAGCTGTTGAGGAAAGAAACAGAGGTCATGATTTTAAAGACAATGGCAAAAGCACGGAACAAATTCAGCTTTGCAATCACAAAGAAGCCTAACTACCTACCTAGAGCATCCCACATATCTACGTAGCAGGGAGCTGATTGTTCAAACCCCTTCAAAGTAGGACACATCAAGCTACATCTTAAATAATTTGCCCGGTTTTTCAAGATCTCAGCATATAAGCGCAGAAAACATGTCATACCTTGGCTTCCACCTGCTCCCCTTATATACGCAAGCTAGAAGCTAATAGAGCAAGCATCTCCAAAAAACCCCCCAAACTACAGAGTCTTATCAAGATACTGCTCTAGACACCACTTCTACACCTCTCTAACTATTCATTTGTTAAAATTTAGACCAGCAGGTCAGTAGATACATGGTGCATGCTCTAAGCTTGCAGCATACAGGCATCAATGCTATTTAGCTTAAGTCTCCTCCATAACCTGAACTGTACTGCAACCCCTTCCAGAGTCACAGGGCTTCTCTGGTGCAACACGCACCTGACTGATGGAGAAGGATGAACAAAGCATAAAGGTGATGCCATTTCTTTAAAACACAACCCAAAAAGCACAGTCTAGTGTACGGAGGTACAGATTTCTTAGTCTTAAAATCTGACCACTTTCAACTCATGTTTTTGGCCTCAACCTACGTGTCATATTCTGTAAGAGGGAGGAATTTCAGCTACAGGTGCTTGTTGGATCTTTCTCTCCATTAAGCTGCTTTAAACCCTACACAATTAAGGGCAGAAGAGAAATGTAACATCCCCTGTACTTCCCCTTACCTCTCCTGCACAAGCACATATCCAAGATATAGTTATCAAGTCCACATCCACCATCAATATGTTTCCATCTACACCATGCTCTGAAGATTTCAGCCCAGTAAACGTTCACAGTTTCCACTTGGGCCACTTCCATCGCCTGCTCCAAGCACCCCCCAAAGGCTGGGGCAGACAGCACAGCAGACTTGACTCCATATGCAGTCAAATGCACAAGGTAGGCAAGAATAATCCTGAAATGCACAGTAAGAAATGCTTTCTATCAAGAAACACAGCTGAGCCGACAACACACCTAACCTGCACGAAGCCAGGCTGCATGTGCTCTGGCTTACCACCGCAGGCATAGGATCCTCCATGCAATTCATTCAGTACAGACTGAAAAGAGCAATAAAACTAAAAGGACACCTGTCAACTTGAAACTCGGGCACATCTGAAAGCACTGCAGCTATTACAGTTATCAGTAATCCCCACCACCTCTACTGCCAAAACCACATGTTTTTCCATAGTATTTGATGTTTCTAATCACCCCTTACAATCATTATCACTCTACCCCCCACATAGGCTCCTGCTCCCTTCTCAGGAACACTTAACATTCAGAAAGAAAAAAAACCTTCTTAATATCCGCCAAGGGTAAATCCCCCATCCAGTCCCAGGATCTTGCCATTAAGAGAAACTGACTTTTGCTGAAGTTTAACTTCACAAATTCAAATTAGCAGAATATTTTGGTTTCAGACACAAACATGCACACATCTATCTAGCAGTCTAACAGCCAATAGCAAATGGAAAAAACCCAAATACTACCATGGAGTCTCCCTATTTTTTTTTTTTTTTTTTGTTCCAGAAGATGGAGTTAGCATTCTCCTAACTTGCCACAGGTCTAAAGGTCTCAGGAGTGGGACACACCAGCTATGCAAGGTAGAGCCTGAACTGAGTTACAGGTCAAGTGTGGCAGAGCACAACATAAAAAGAAGAAAGCCATCAACTCACATCTCTCAGTTCCAGGAATCTCAGGACCGAACCTCAAAAGTAAGTGCAAAGATTTCAGATGAAAGTACCATGCCCAAATGACCCATTTGGGCAAAGACCCAGCACATGGTGGGAGGTAACAGTAGAGTGGAAACAATGAGGCAGTTTTTTCCTAAGTAGCATTTCGGAAGGTGTCATCACCTTCTGAGTCTTTGAAATCCCCCAAGTAATTAAACAGTCAAACGAGAGGAGGCTTTTAGCTTTGCAAACACCAATTATTTCCCAGCACCAACACAGATGACAAACATTGAAAAGTGTCTTTCCTCCGAAGAGAGGAGAGGAGCTGAGGACAGCTGCCATAAGCAAGACCTTGCCCCAGAAAGCTTCTGTCAAAGCTTCTGCCATTTAACTTCAATGAAGAATCTTCAGCCAAAAAAGTAACTTTATAAAATTGCTTAAAGGCACTTCTCTGCAGAAATCTGCATTGGAGCTGCATCACATCGGCAAAGGAAGAACTTGTATGAGAAAGTTGCAGCAAAATGCCTCACTCACACAGGTATTTCAAAGCCTGTCACAGGCTTTGACTGATTCCTTCTAAAGCTTTTAGTGCACATTAGTTTGTTTACTGGTCCTAAGAGCATTACTAATTTATGGGTTGGTTTTTTTTTTTTTAAGCTATACCAGCACACTGAAAGTGAGTGCACCTTGGAAAACAGCATGTCACAAAAACTGCTTGCTTGGGGAGAGGTTTCGTCCATTTTAAAAATAACACTCCTGTCTAGATTTGGAATAGTTATAATTAATTGCTTAGCCCAGGTGGCCACTTGCAACTCCTGAATTATCAATTCACTCTGCACGCTGTACACAAAGCAATTCTCCATACAGTAATAGAGTACACTATTTAGTACTCCTGAGATTTCCATACTGCGAGTTGTGCTGGATTCCACTTTTGCAGTAAAATATTAATATGATCCCCAAGTCTATATTGCAAGAGCCAAACAAATCAAAGTAAACTGGGGAATCGACTCAAGGGTATGTAACCTTGCAATGGATACTCAGAGGATGGAAAGGTCACCCATTAAAGTTGTTCTATTTTACACAGAACTGCAAAAATTCCAGTAAGCCTTTTCTCTTCTCCTGTCTCTAACGGCTACAAACATCAGGTGGTTTCAAAGAACCCCCCTGGGAGACTAACTGAAACATCAGATGCAAGAAGAGGGTTAGATACAGCTTCCTCACACAATAAAACCCAGCATCAGTAGTTTATGTGCATTGAATTTGTGTGCTGAAACAAAACTAGAGTTCTGCACTGCAACCAGCATTTCCTCACGGCTCCTGAAAAGGACCCTGCCTGTGCAAGGCAGAGCTGTCCTCTTCATCTGCTGCAACGTACCTACACTGCATCACCGCGCTTCCAGATGGCAAACACCTTGCCAGGCTTGAAGATGGAAGATTTTTAAGGATCTCTGTTTTCATCCCTCAATTGCAAATAGGTTCCACAGAGTCACTAGCTAGGATTAACATCTGAAGAGTGCATGCTGGTGGGCTGGGATCCCAGCAGTGAGGGCTGAGAGTGGCTGTAAAGGGACAGAGAGGGAAAACGCAGACCTTCAGTAAAAGGAAATATTTCCTTCTCCTACAGTATAAGCACAGAAAGACCGCAACTTAAAAGTGTAGGTCACAGCAGTAACTACATGGCAGAATTCAGACAAGAAAAAATATTCACTAAAATCTTGAAATGATGTGATTATAACATCTTCCAAAACTTCTCCTGCAACCTTATATTCATGACACAATATTTGAGGTCAAGAAATTATAGAAGTGAAGGGCGGGAAGGAACAGAAGGGCTGCGTGGGATGAAGCAGAGTTGAATTCATAGAGAGACTTGTGGAGATAACATCAGGTAATTTCCAGCTAACAAGCTGATCAGCCACTGGATTATGTCTGAGGAGCCCTGATAGTTTGAATCAGTTTCCAAAGCAAAGCTGAATGCAGTAAGAGAGCCACCCAAACCAAGTTGTACTCTGGACCTTGCAAAACAAAAGGCTGCTAAAAACTTAAAAAAATTGCACCTTGACTCTTACGGCACTCCTGGGGCCCTACAGGGTTCCCCTACACGTAAATCAATCAGCACCGCGCATGCATACCACAGCATCACACCAAGACGCTGGCACAAGCATTCGCTCCCAAGGCAGACGCAGAGCAGGAGGCAGGGAACTCAGCAGCCTGGCTGGCTGAAGGCCTTTAGATAAGGTGCTGAAATACAACACCTGCACTTTCCATTTCCCCCAGCTGCAGAAGTGGCATATCTGCCTCGTACAGGCTTTGTGAAAATTAAAGGTGGCAGAGAGCTCTGAGGCTTTCAGGTGAGAGGCAGGAGGAAGGGTAGCAGCATTTTAAAGCACCCTATGAGTCTTACTAATATCTAATATGTTTGAGCATTTCTGTAAAGTTCCCAAAGGCA
>NW_008825168.1:121638-122019 GCF_000699105.1 Pygoscelis adeliae
TGCATCAAGTACTCCTGCTAATTTGTTAGAAAAATCATCAAGTGCTCACACCAGTTTGCAGTCCTTTCGCAACCTGAGTTGCAAATTACATCTAGCATTCAAACAGTACCACAAAGACAAGAGATGGCTTTAGCCATGGAAGAGGAACTGCTCTTCAGGTTTGTTGGGTCAGGCATGACACGGATGGCAAACATATTTGGAAAGAGAAGCTTTCCATTTCCAGGACTGCTTGGGCTTTGCAATATTCAACAACAATGATTTCCCAGTGTTTTGAATGGGGAAAGTGGTCACAGAAGGCAGGAAAGGAGCACATGGAGCCAGAGGGTAAGAAATCCTGGCTCTTCCTGTATTCACATCATTGTCATGATACTGCTAATGACT
>NW_008825168.1:122039-124357 GCF_000699105.1 Pygoscelis adeliae
GAATGCACTCGGATAAACCACTTACTCAGTTGGAGGAGCTAGTGGGGCTTTGTACCAAATGCTAACTCTATGTCAAGAGAAAGTTTCTATTACTTATTAACATCAGCAATCGTGTGCTTGGGTTTAAGTGGCAGTCTGTCTACCATTTCCAACAGGAAAGAGCAACAGCAAGCATTGAACTTCTAGAAGCAACAGTAAAAGTGATTAGCCTACCTATTCCCCGGCTGAAAGAAATTATTTAACCACCTATAGTTTAAAGAAAAGACAGGAGAGCTCTAGGATTACAATTGGGTACAGAAAGTTGCCTTTAACCTTTGCACTGGGAGCCAAAGGTGCTGTTTCACTATCCTCAAAATTTGCAACAGCTTTATTTCTCCCCTTCCTCGGTTACAACACTCGCTCTATCCAATACATGCGCCAGGGTTCATAGATCTTAAAGTGCTTGACAAACAGGAGATAGACAGGCACCCAGCATTCTACATGACAGCAGGATCTAACATACAAAACAGGCACAAGATGTGCCCCAGGAGCACCTTTACGCTCTGCCCATTGCAGAATTAAGAGCTCAGGGAAATAAAAGGTAATAAAAGGAAATAAAAGGGTACAACAAGCACCCTCTTGAATCCATGGTTTGGCTGCGACCAGGACAGGTTAACATTTTTAAGGACATCAAGCAAGAATCTCACAGCCAAAAATGCTAGAGAGTCAGAGTCACAGCCAAAAGACGTATCTGCAGGTAACAGCAGGCAGCAGCACCCAAAAGCCAACAAACTTCAGGCCCAGGCCAACCACGTGGTGCCGATGGTTTGCGCCCCTCCCAGTGTGGACAATGACAAGCGCGTCAGGCTTACCTGGCTGGTTCTCACACATCCACGTCACGCAAAAAGGGCTGGGTCAGCGGACAGCTAAAAAACCTGACCATAACCACGAAATGATAAGTCCCCCAACATGTTCCCAATCGTGTCTGATTTGTTTTTAGCAAGCCTGAGCTGCAGCTCAGATCGTACACAATGCCTCTCAATTTTGTTAGTGGGCAGCTTTTCAAATGGAAGAATCAATATGATAAGTATACCTAAATTCCCCAAGCACTTAGGAAGCTTCTCCCCAGGGTCTATTATCCGAGTGGTAAAGATGCCTACACCACAGGAGAAGGACAACGAAAAGGAAAGACAGACCGACCATTTATTTACATAGTTGTCTTTGATTCCTAATCCTCCCCAGTCCAGCTTTTTCTAGTGTTGCAGAGGGTACAGATACCAAGTGACTAAAGTCAGAGCTAACACTTCTGGATTTGGGAACCCAATAACAACTCCTAAGCCCGTGTTTATTCACCCAAATTGAGGCAGCTTTGTTTAGATGCTGAAAACCACACTCAACTTGGGATAAATTTTTTGCTGCAACAGCACACGAAGATTTTATTGGAAGGCTGCAGTGATTGAATTGTGGTTCTTTAGAGAAAGGCAGCTTTTTTTTTTTTAAGGTAGAAATACATCACGTGGCAATATCTTTTCTGAATACCTGTTTTCATTTTCCCTATCCCCAACTGGTCACGTGTCTAATGACACTACCACCTAAATTTAGCTCATTCTGTTAGCACTTGCAATCCTACTGATGCCTGTAGGACTGCAACACACCTTTCTTCCTCTCAGCCTTCCCCCTCTCCCTCGGCGTACGGGGCCATTTCTGAAACAGCAAAGCAGACGGCATACCAGAAGCCTCCCGCTTTCGCCTGCCCACCCCAGAAGAGCACTCGGACCCGCTCCGCTGCAAGGACAGTGCAGGCCGCCTGTTTTGTTCAGTGCAACGCCCACTCCTCACAGGCCCCTTTGTGCTATATTACAGTGCCCCCTCGCTCGCTTTTGTCTCCCTACTGTCAGTCAGTCTGTGCGAAACCCCATGCCAGAGGAACTTTGGGAAGTGGGAATATTCTAACGCAGACCAGCACCTTGCGGCTCTTCAGATATAATTAAGAGGTCACAGATTTACATATGCCTCATCAGCGGGGAGTAAACGCTCACGTAAACAAGGGCGCATCCAAACCATGGTTACTGGCCGCTGAAATCTTTGTCGAGGTTTCCCTATTTGGCTGTTGACTCCCCTAAAACAGGCGATGACGACACTGTCCAATAAAGGCAGATACTGGCCCACGTCCCCAGCAAGTAAGAGGGGTCTGGCAGCTCGCTCAAATCACCTTCACAGGCAGGTCTCTCCTTATGCCATTAAATCCCAGCGCCCCAGCGAAACAGCCGTGCTTTGCCACCGGCGGCACCCGCGCCGGGCTTCCAGAAGGAGCGTGATGAAGGGAAGGAAAGGGGTTT
>NW_008825168.1:125896-128861 GCF_000699105.1 Pygoscelis adeliae
ACCGCCCCTCACCCCCACCCGGGCCCTCCCTGCCCTACTGAGACGGCCGCCCTGGGCATGGGGTGGGGGTCCACCCTGGCCCCCAGCACTGCCCTTTGCTGGGAGGTGCTCTCCAGCAGACAGCAAAGCCCGGTCTTGATTTTATGGCTGCTAGAAGCCCTCATTAGGGTGTGCAAATAAGCCAAATATTTGGCTTCAGTGACTTTAATGTTGGGGTTTTTTTTCCCCCCTCTATCTGCAGGGATTCTTGAAATAAAATAGTTTCTTGAGTGGGTCCTGCTGCTCTGGCAGCTGAAGGGCTTAAAGGAACCCAAAACAGCCTTTGCTGCCTGCCCTTTACCCAAAGTTATCCTGCCTCTTCGCTCCCTAGATCTCCCAACCCGTGCAGCGCTGGCTGGAATATCAGGAAAATGCCCCAAATGCCTGACTTGTTTTGGTGCAGGAAAAAACCCTGTTTTGCCCCTTTCCCTCTCCCTGCCACCAACGCAGGGCTGCTCTGCCTTGGTTAGATCAACCAGCTGGCTATCGCTGCTCCTTCCAAGGATTCTCCTTTTAGGAAAAGCAGTCGGGATAAATGTCTGCCCGTGCTCACCTCTGGGATTCACCACCCCACAAGGGAGCAGGCACCCTCTCCTCAGGCCTGCTGGGATTTTCCAACCTTGCAAATGGCCCTAAAACCCTGGGAAGCAGCTGGGAAGAGGCTGGGGCAGACAGGTGGTGCGTGGGCGAGGGATGCGCTGGGAGCCGGCCGGCATTTCGGCTCTGCCTGGCTCCTCGGCTATCCCGAGGTGTGGGCGGCAGGGCAGCAGGATGCTCTAAGTGATGGTGAAATACAAACTATTCCCGTCCTGCCTCCAAATCAGGGAGCTGCAGGAGGTGCAAGCACTCTCAGGGCCTGCCTTCCTCCAGGCCCCGGGTCAGCCCAACCTCCACGCCAGCATTTAATCGCTTGCTACAGCATCATTTTAATGAGAGTGGTATCGTGTTGATGTGGTTCCCTGCTGGAGCATTTCTCAGCATGGACCCCAGGGATAAGGAACAGAATAGAACTAAAGGGGACCATTGAGTGGGAGAATAGCTTTCCCTTGGGGAAAGACAGTTGCAATATCCATTCAGTGCCACGTGGTTATACAGCTGTTTACAGGGATGTGCTTCTGGGAGTACAGACCTCTGTCTGCAAGCCACGACCTCTGTAAAGCGGAGGAGGCGGGGAGTGGAAAGGCAGCACATGAACGCCACCAGCACGAGGATTTCGCCCTCCGACCATGACTGTGCTGGAGCGGCACATCTCCCCAGAGCATACAGCCAGCCCGCCTGGAACCGGGGGCGAGGTGCAGGCCTCCCTCCCTCTGAAGCCAAGGAGAATTGTGCCTTTGTGGTAACAGGATCAGGCCTTTGGGACGGGGAGAGGGTGCCCTCTGGCTCCATTGGAATTGCCGGCATGTTCTTCTCAAGGTTTCAAAGCACAGCTTTATCCAGCATGGTGATGCTTCTCATCATCTCCTTAATGTACATCGTAACTGCCGCTAATAAAATATAAATACACATAATGGGCATAATCGTGTGTGTAGATGGAAACCGTCCCTCTTCAGAGCCATTACATGCTGAAGAGCAGCGGTGGGGTTTCAGGTAGCCACAAATAGCCATGCAAACAATCACATTATACACCCGGCCAGGCTCACGGCAGGGGGATTTTAATAGGGACAAGTCAGGGCTGTTTGCTCGTTAGCAAGAGTTGAGCCGGGTGTGTTTTTGCACTGTGATCCCAGCTGGGGCTCTGATGTGCTTCCATCAGGAAGTGGCACTGAAGGAGAACTCATCGCTTTTTCAGGACACAACAGCCTGGGGCCTGGACTGCCACAACGCTGACATGCTTTGGGCACGTCGCAGTCCCTGGGTGTCAAAAGGAGCATCTCCTACTCAACAAGCCAGGCTGTTCAGATCTCCACTGAGGGACCTCAGCAAGTCAGACCACTCTGCAAAATACTAAGGCAAACCCAAGAAGCATTTTGAGTGCCTGATTTTTTTTTTTTTTTTTTGAATTATTTTAGTTCTGTTAAAGATGATGTTTTTCACGAATGAAACTTAGCCTTTTGTCTGATTTGTGGGACAGTGTCAGGAACATCAACCAGCTTCTCCCCCTGTTTAGGGACGATTCCTGGGAAGCATTGGCCTTTACTTTCTTTGCTGGAGAACATCCTCCCTGCAAGCAAGCTGCTTGTGTGATCTAACTGCCTTACCTGCCTCTGCACCAAGATGCTGGTGAAAAGTAAGACCTGTTCTTCCTCCTTGGGACCCAGCTGGTGCTGGGGGCACCTTTCATGGGGCATCTTTGCATGGGCCTTGTGGGTTAAGGGGCAGGTACTGGGATGCCTGCAGGGTACCAGGGTGCCCGCTGGGTGCTGGGATGCCTGCCGGGTACTGGGGATACCCGCAGGGTGCCCTGGTGCCCACAGGGTGCCGGGGATGCCTGCAGGGTACGGGGATGCCTGCAGGGTACCGGGATGCCCGCAGGATACCAGGATGCCCACAGGGTGCTGGGGTGCCTGGAGGTTGCCAGGGGTGCCTGGAGGGTACCAGGATGACCGCAGGGTACCAGAATGCCCACAGGGTGCCAGGTGCCCACAGAGTACTGGGATGCCTGCAGGTTGCCAGGATGCCTGGAGGGTACCGGGCTGCCCGCAGGGTGCTGGGTGCCTGAAGGTTGCTGGGGCTGCCAGCAGGGTGCCGGGTGCCCGGAGGTTGCCGGGGATGCCCGCAGAGTACCAGGTGCCCGCAGGGTACCGGGTGCCCAGAGGGTCCCGGGCTGCCCGCAGGGTGCTGGGTGCCCGCAGAGTACCAGGTGCCCGGAGGGTCCCGGGCTGCCCGCAGGGTGCTGGGTGCCCGGAGGTTGCCGGGGATGCCCGCAGAGTGCCGGGTGCCCGCAGGGTACCGGGATGCCGGGAGGGGCCCGGGCTGCCCGCAG
>NW_008825168.1:129110-134443 GCF_000699105.1 Pygoscelis adeliae
TGGAGCTCCTTGCTCAGAGGCAGGGGAGCTCTCAGCACCCCTCTGCTCCGCTGTGCAACTCCTCCTTGGCCAATCCTGCCAATATTTTCTCCTTTTGCTGCTTCCCAGAGGCACACGTGTTCCTGTACCACCCCTACCAGCTGCTGGGAAGAGCTGGTGCCTTCAGAGGAAGTGGTTCGGAGCAGAGCTTGCCGCTCGGTTCCCGGGGAATGTCTCCAGACCCTCCCGCAGGGACAGGCTGGGACTTTATCGCCGTTGCGCAGGCAAATAGCTTAGCAGGAATCGTTGTGTCCTGATCACATCAGGGAACAGAAATATTAGCAAGTGACGCAGCGTATGGCAATCTTTCGTCCCGTCTTGGTGAGTCCAGCAAATCTCCCGAGCCCGTTTCCCCTGACCATCGCTGGAATCCCAAGTAAGCTGTGAAGTAGCATCCGTTCATCCCTTCCCCAGCTCCCTGTGACTGTCTGCGGAGGGAGTCAGCCCTGTGCCCTCACAGAAGAGGCATCAGCTGCACTGATGGGCCAAAAGGAATATGCCAGAGGAAATCCATATATGTGTATATTTGCATATTATATATATTATATATATTAACATTTCAGAGCACAGAGCAGAACGAGCCCCTCTAGGGTCTATTTAGAGCCTGGGGCTGGGGTCTGGCCACCATCCATAGGAGCCCCGTGTTGCTGTTTCAAAAGAGCATCAGCTCGCAGGCTCCTAAGCCTCACTGAACGCCCTGCTCCAGCGGAGAGGCTGGAGGCACACTGGCTTCACAGGACCCGCTGGCGATTTTGAACTGCTCTGGGCAACATGAGAGGGGAGCACTGGGGGATAAAAGCAGCAGTTAGCCAGCCTGGCAAGTGCTGAGAATACCGAGTACGTCCAAAGAGCTGCATCCTGCTGTGAAGTTACAGCAACGACGAGCGCTCGCACGCTGCCAGTCTGCGGCAGCTGATGAAAAGGCAGGAGACAAGGGAGAATGAAATCGGAGCCCACAGCTGACCTTGCAGCAATGCCAAGCAGCAGAGCCCTGCTGCCACCCCTGTTATGCCACTGCCAGGAGAAAAACGTCACCCTCTTGGGTGCGTGGGTCCCCATGGCTAAGCCAGGGGAAGGCGTAAAAGAGGGATGTAAATGGAGTGTCCAGCTTGGTAATTATGTGAGTTTGGGAGAGAAACCTCCCTGATGGTGCCACATGGGGGAGGACCCTGATGCTCCCTGCATTCCCTGTGACGGCAGACCCTGCCCCTTGAGGCCAAGGGACTGCGAAGGCTGCAGCCACCAAAAGAAACTTAATCCCCCTGAGCACCTGGATAACCGGGCACTGCGGCGGGGACAGAGGCAGAGTGTGGCACAGCTGAGGAGCCCCTGGGCTGCATGTGTGTTGCTTCATTCCCAAGTACAGGCAGAGCGAGGGACAAATACTGAGTCATCTGCCTCCCACGTGTCGCCCCTCACTGCAAATCCTACCCAGAGATAATTGCCATCTTCCTGAGCAGGCACCCCAACGGAGGGAGCAGCCTGGCTGCGGGGCTGGAGTGACAGCTCAGGGCTCTTTGAAGATGCTAAGAGAGCTGCTAAACACGTAAATCTCAGCACATTGCTGTGGCTCTTGGTTAATGGAGTTTTTGACCCTCTGCAGCTGTGTAGGAGCAGGGAGAGACCCAGCTAAAACCACTGACTGCGGCATCCCTGCTTGACTATTCCAGCCACGGGCCAGCCTCTGCTCCGCTGGGCTCAGTTTTAATGTCTGGGAGTTGCTCTGAAATGCCATTTCTGAAGAGCAGAAAGCTGCTGGGTCGTATTTCTGTTTTGATTCCATGAAAAAAAACTTAAAAGAGGGAGATAAGGGTGTAGCCCCAGGTCACTTGCCCATGGCTGGAAACTAAAGCAGGTGCTGAGCTCCCCTGGAAAAGACTCTGGTGGAGCAAAGCCAGCTCTGCCTCCTGCTCCGGGCTTCTTTAGGGCTGCATCTGGTTCGTGATGATAATGATGCTGCCAACATTTTTTAATTATTATCTTTGCTGACCTTCCCAGTCGTTTCCTTTCTAGGAGCTCATGCCTGGGATAATCCCCCTTTTATTACACGTCCTGACAGGGACAAAGAGTGCTGGCTTTGCCTATCCAGTTTCTTCTGTAATAGCTCCCAGGGACTGCGGGCTGCGTGGGGGAGAGAAGCTTGGTCTTTGGAGTAAGCTCCTCAGGGCAGAAACCTTAGGTCTGGCCTCCCATCCTACAAGAAGCCAGCCAGTTCCCCTGAGAAACTCCCCACTGCTCAAGCCCAAGGGATGATCACGCCTGGCACGGCCAGCAGCCTCCCCATCCTCAGCACAAAGAAAGCTCATCCACGCTCGGCAGGGCTGCCTTCAGCTTCCTACGGGCTCCTGACGCTGTCAGAGAGGTCTGGATCAGGCACAGTACGTTGCTCCCCTTTCCTAGCTGAGTCCTCTGCTCTCTCCTTGCCCAGCCCACAGTCGGGACTCAGCACAGAGCAATCAGCTAAATGCTTTATCCCTCTGCAGGCAGTCACGTCAGGGAAAAAAAAAAAAAAAAAAAAGCCTGATGGGATCCCTTTGCTGGCCTGTCACCTTAAAGCCTCTCACTTCTCCCTGTCTTTCATCGGGGTTATAAACCCCTTAGGATGTCACCACGTGCTCCATAAATAACAAATATATAAGCAAGGGCTGCAGAGGGTGCAGCACAGACAGAGGAGGGGAGGCAAAACCCCGGGTCCTCCTCTCCTGCCAGCTGCGAGGCAGTACCACTGGAGCCAGCCGGGCAGAGGAGCGGCGCGGGGTCCCCGTCCGGTAAGCACCCATGTTTCTGTTGCATCCTGGTGGTACTAACAGCTTTGGGGACAGCTGGTGGTCCCGAGGCCACTGCGACTGGCCAGCCCCAGTATCCCAGGATGTGGGGAATTGCCGCAGAGGGGAGGGAGGTCGGTGCATGGATCTTAGCTTGCCTGAAAAATGACTTCGGTGGAGGTAAGAGCGTGACTCTCATCACAGCCCCTGTCCCATCCCTACACTTCCAACACATGCTATCAAAACCTGGGTGTAGTAGGGACTCTTCTCGTTGAAACCCTCCATGTTCGGGGTGTGGGAAGAACTCGAGCTCTTTTGCAAAGAATATTCGGCTTCAAAACTGGGTGAATAACTCCGTGCTACCAACTCATTTAAAAATTCAAGCTCCAAATCCAGGCAGACATTCGTAACATAATAAAAAGATGTCGTTAGGGGGTTACTGCGGACTCGTCTATTTACATGTGAGCATCTCCACGGACCATGTGGATGCTTTGATCTCTAGTGCACAAGCACAAGTGGGGGGAAAATTTACAGAGGGAGCTTTTGGTATGCTGCTGCGTACACACAAATATATCGGGCTCATCTCAGGCAGCTCTGGCAAGGAGCTACAGCACAAAATTTAGCCTGGGGTATAAGTGACTTGAATGATATACAGGAGAGTGTGTTGGAGCATGGAAGACAGATGTCTTAGGCCAGGGAGAGAGGATTTTCCTTCTCACTCTGGTTCTCGCTTACTCTGTGACCTGGGGCGAGTTTCCTTCACCTCTGCAGCTCGGATGCTTCCCAGGTGTAACTGGACTGCTGGTACCCCCACGGCCATGCAGGGCCCAGGGTTGGCTCTGGGGACGGGCTGGGGAGGGCGGCTGGTTTCTCTGCACTCTGCAGGCTGTGTGTATCCCCCCTGCAGAAGACTTTTGCATCTGCAGGGAGTTAAGAAGCAAAGCAAAAAGGTAATTTCCAGAAAAAAAACACAAATATATCAGCCCTCCAGCTGTATAACCTGGGTTGCCAGAAATAAAATGCTGGAGGGGGAAAAATACAAGGAAAACAAGCTAAGGAGCAGCCTTTCCCCATCACCAACTTCTGTTCTGGGCTGTTGCTGGTTGGGGTCTCAGGAAATTTCTAAAAATAGCTGGAGGGATCTGATTCCCCTTTCCCAGTCATCTCTAACGGGAACTGAGCAGCCACTCACACATGAGGTCTTGAACAGCCCCCCCCAACTCTGTGGATGTCCCCGTAGAGACTTTCCAGTATTCAGTTCTTTACAGCCTTTGTATGATCTGGGATAAAGACTTGCTCTTGGACAGCGACCTGGCTAACAGCGGCTATCGGTGAGGAAACCTCCCGCTCCGTAATTCCCAGGGCAGCCGAAACGCCAGCCCTGCCCGAGGCCGTACTTAGCTGGCCGCTGTGCCCTGGCATCCCCGCACAGCCATCCCTGGGCCTGATCCAGCAGCATCCCCAGAACCTGCCCCAGGTGCTCAGCACTGCGCAGGATCAAACCACTGTTGCATTTTCTAGGTGCCCAGAGCCTACTCTCTTGCCTGCTCTGGGATTTATCCAGGTGGATGGGCCCCTAATCCCGTTAGCAGGATGAGGAGTTCCAGGAGATTTGATGATAAGCTCTACAAACACTACAATCCCACAGCACCCCGCTCTCCCCTCCAGCTCGGCCACCCCTTTACTTCCCTCATACATTTTTCCCGGGAGCGTGAACCACCCATTCCCAGCACCATTTCAGTTAGTCCTTGGGGACTAGAACCGGCATTGGGGATGCTAAATAATTCTTCCACCGAAGAAACCCCCTCTCCCTGATGGACCCGATCCCTTAGATACATATCCACTGCCAAACCAGCAATTCACTGAAAATAAATCACAATGACACCCCGTCTTGCCTCAGACCGGATAAAATAGGCGTTTCAAGCACCCAGCCCTCGGCGTTTCAGGATGGAAAATTCCCAGCTTGCGCTGGTTCTGCCCTGCGCAATGTTTGTGCTGGTAATGCTTTTGTTTCTATAAATCGTATTAGCTGGAGGCAAGCCTATAATTAGCAGGGAAAGCCAGCACCTCTCAAACAATAATCAAAAATGACCTGGCTTCTCCGCAAATTGCTTGAACATTGGGCTGAGCAGGGAGGAACGAATGGATGGCTCCGGGAGCAATTCACGTTATTTCTGCCTGTGCTTAGCAAAGTTATTCACTCAGTTTGTGGTTCTCTCTGGATTTATTAACTTGGTTTGCTCGTACATGAAACCAGAGGCAGATTGAAGCTACAGGCTTTGATCCAGGTTGAGGGATTTGGCCGGGCTGTGGGGGACGGGTGCTGCCGGATGAGCTCTGGGGCCGATGACCCTCCTGGGGGAACCGAGGGGTCTGGGGTCCCGCATAGCGGGTGGCATGTCCCCAGGCGAGCTGTGCCCAGTGGGATCACGCTGCCTGAGGCTCCTGGGGCAGGGGGCAAAGCCTGGGGGTGCCTCCCCCAGGCAGGAGGCCCGAGGCTTGTGGCCACAGGCACCCACTCGTCCTGCT
>NW_008825168.1:134493-139683 GCF_000699105.1 Pygoscelis adeliae
CGAGAGTGAGCCGGGAAAGGGAGTAAATCCCGGCAGCTCAGGCTGTCTCTGGGAGGCAGCTCTGGCTGCCGGGTATGGGTATGCCGGGGCACCACGGGGCGTGCATAGTGGCCTGGCCCTGACCTCTTGCTCGCATACAGCCGTGCAGCACCACAAACGCGAGGGGGTCGCAGGGAGCATTCACCCAGAGAAGCTTATTTTGCAGCCCCTTGGCTTCCTGCAGCCACATCCCACCCTGCCTGTCCCCAGGGCAGTGGCTGGACTTGCCCCAGGGCTCTCCTGCCTGTCCCACCGCCTGGCTTTGCCATGAGTTGGGAGATGTTGGGCAGGATGCTCAGCCCCATGCCTGCTCCCCCTGCTCCAGCTCTAACAGCCCCTGTCCCTGCTCTGTCCCACCACCTGGAGCCCCTAGCAGATCACTGGGCTTTTGTTCTCCTGGTCCCTGGCGCCGTGGGTTTGCTACAGCCTGTGGCTGGTGCCAGGCTGCCGGTCCCAGCGATGGCAGACCGGCAAATGAGGTCACTGTGGGCGGGTATTTGCTGTATATATATACACACACATATATATAGGAATAGGGTGGCAAGCAGCCTAATCCTGTGTGTGATCAACAGGTATTTTCAGCGGCTAAGAGTGCTGGAGGATATTGGCTGAAATAAAGGGTGCCGTGCTGGGGCTGGGAGCCGGCAGAGGCTGCCCTGAGCAGAGGAAGCGGTGGGAAGCAGGGCAGGAGGACGAGGAGGAGGAGGAGGATGTTGGCGCTTAACACATTGCCTTTCCTGAAGCCCGTTCAACTGAGGTCCCCCCAAAGCTCGCCCGGGGGCCAGCGCCGCCACACGCTGCCCGCCAGCGAGTTTCGCTGCCTCAGCCCCGAGGACGCCGTCAGCGTGTTCGAGATCGAGCGGGAAGGTAAGGGGCTGCCCCGGGGAGGTGCTGCCTGGTGGCGTCGGCTGGAGATGCCCCGTCCCTTCCCTCCACCAGTCCCTCACGCTCCTTGGGGGCACACCGTGGTGGCAAAACCCCCACGCATGCCCTCGTGGGTGATGAGGGAGGGAGCCAGCCGCCGTGACTTGTGGCCAGGTCACCACGGGCTCCCTAACGAGGTGGGGGAGGCTGTGATTAAGGAGGTGGAGAACCACAGCCCCCAGCTCACCCAGCTGCCCGGGGTGGGGATGGTGGGAGGCAATCCCAGAGCAGGACCAGGCGAGTGGGGAGCAGCTGTCCCGAAACAGCCCTGCCAGAGGCGAGCGGACAGGAGAGGGGAAGGTGGGAGGAAGGACACCATGCTCAGTCTCCTATTGCACAGGGGCACTTTGAGATGCACCCCCCAGCAGCCTTCCCCCTCCCCTCCATCCCAGGCACCCTGAGCTCCCCTCACTCAGATTCACCCGGCCCATTTCTCCCTCCTCTCCAAAGGGTGAGGGCAGCCGGGGAGATGCCAGGAGGAAGGGGTCATCTCAGCGCCCGCTGCTGTAGCCCTGGAATCAGCAACGGGAGCGGGGAGCCAGTCCCTGGGCTGCGGGGGGCTGCCTCTGGAGGAGCAGAGCTGCCCCCGGGAGCCATCCTGTCCCTTAGAGCTCCTTTAGGCCAAGTAGGCAGCAGGACGCATGCCATCTCTCCCCACCACATCCCACTTCCCACCCCTACATCAGCGCCGGGGAGGTTGTCTGGGTCCCCCTCACTGTGCTCGCCGCCGTCCCCCTCCAGCCTTTATATCCGTCTCTGGGGACTGTCCCCTCCACCTGGATGAGATCCGTCACTTTCTGAACCTGTGCCCGGAGCTCTCCCTCGGCTGGTTTGAAGAAGGGCGGCTCGTGGCATTCATCATCGGCTCCCTCTGGGACCAGGACAGGCTCAGCCAGGTAAGAGCCGGACCATGTTCTTCCTGGCTTGCGTGCTCAGAGAGGCACTGCCAGTGCCTGGGGACGAGGAGAAGCTCCCTGGGGCCCTGAGGCTACTCACCAATCTTCTCCTAAGACTATTTGCTACAGGGCTGCTCTGGTGGAAATGAACTTTCTCATTAATTAATATTTTACTGATGCTGTTAAAAAATATGCTCAGTAATTCCCCACAACATTCATTTTAAAATTAAAAACCTGCAGGGATGATGGGGGGAGGTGAAGGGGGATGGCACCGGGACCCTTCTCCCTTTGGGGGAAGACGTGAACCCTGGTTCATTGGGGTCGGGAACCAAGACACATGCAGGATGGGACCCCCTGATCACACTAACCCCCCGCTCCCCCCTTGGCAGGCAGCGCTGACCCTGCACCAGCCGCGGGGCACAGCAGTGCACATCCACGTGCTGGCCGTGCACCGCACCTTCCGGCAGCAGGGCAAGGGCTCCATCCTCATGTGGCGGTACCTGCAGTACCTGCGGTGCCTGCCTTTCGCCCGGCGCGCCCTGCTCATGTGCGAAGATTTCCTCGTGCCCTTCTACCAGAAGTGCGGTTTCAAGGCGGTGGGTCCCTGCGAGGTGACAGTGGGGGAGCTGGCCTTCATCGAGATGCAGCATCCCGTCCGGGGACATGCCTTCATGCGCAGGAACAGTGGCTGCTGAGCCTCCTCCCGTCCAGCCCTGCTGGGGGGGTCGTGGTGGGGGGAAATAAGAGGCTGTGACCCCTCTCCATCCCCGCCACGGCTATACATCTTCCCTGGCTGGCCCTGGCTATAGCTACTGCCTCTGCCACGTCTGCCTTCAAGCCAGGAGATCAGCCCGGTCCCATCCCAGCCCCACAGGGCTGGGGACAGAAATCTCTGGCCTGGCCCCGCTGGAAGCACTGGCCCCCCGGGCTCTGCTTTAGCCAGGGCTGAGCCGGCAAGCCTGGGCAGGCTGCAGGGCCATGTGCCCCACGGGGATGGAAAGGCATTGTCTAGGAGCAGCTGGGGCGCTCCGCTGATTTAAGGGCACTCAGCCACGTTTTGCTGAGACATCCAGCAGAGCCCATACGTACATGTGCCCCCCAACCCTGCACCCCCTCCCACTGCAGACACCAACACCACAAGTGAAGCACACCACCGCCAAGCCCTCCCTGAGCAGCCCCCAGACCAGGCAGGGGTCCTGGCAGCTGCCCCCCCCCCGCCTGCACACTGGCAGCTGCCCCCCCCCTGCCTGCAGACATTTTTCCAGACCCCTTGGAGCATACCCCCAGCCCACAGCCACCCCCAGCCGCACATTGCAGAGCCTCCCCGGGGGGCCAGTCCCAACCAGGCCCCCCCCCCCCTCCGCCCCAGACCCACGACTGGCCCAGGACAAGCCTTCTGCAAACGCCTCGGGCTGTTGTGAAGCAGCAAATAAAGACGTGGCAGTGGTTTTCTACGCGGCCTGTGTGCGTTCCTGCACGGCTCCAACCACCACCTCGCCATGACAGCCGGAGGGAGGGCACCAGCTGGCACGACGGGAGCTATCCAATACCCCCTGGGGCATCTCAGCTTTGGGGGAGATGGGGCAAATCCAGCCCCGGGTCATTCGATGAAGGGTGGGATACAGGCAGGGGTGGCTGTGCCCTTGGGCAGGGTCAGGAGGCTCCGTGGGTCTTTTTGCTCCAAGCATTTGGCTTCCCCTTCTGCTCGAGACCCTCCAAAACCCTGTCCTCCTCCTAGGGAGGGGTTTGAGGGGTACCAGGGGACAGTGCAGCCCTGCGCATCAGGGCACTGGTCCCAGGCACTCCCATCTCTGCCTCTCTCCCTGCCATGCCATCACCAAAACAACCAGAGCACCCTAAGAGCGCCGTGTCCCCGTGCCCAAGAAGGGAAAAGAGGCCTTGTGCGGCTCATTAAATACAGGTAGAAATTTATTAAGGGGGAAAAAAACCCACAGCTTTTTAAAAAAGTATCAAAAAGAGACAAATGAGGTGAAGTGTCTGTCTTTGGCTGGAGCAGCACCAGAGGGACAGAGCAGGGCTGAAAACTGGCCCGTGGTAGAGGAAGGGAGGCAGGGAGGGATGCAGGTGCCACGGAGCTCCTGGGGTCACCTGGAGAGTGGCTGTGGACAGAGGGAGCCAAGCTCCCAGCCCTTGAATACTCATTCCAGGACATCCCGGCTAGGGGATTCACACCTACCCCCATTTAACAGCGCTGAGACCCACCAGCACCAAAGCAATAACGTACCAGGGGAGAGACAGCCCGGCACCAGCCCGGGTCCAAACCAGCCCAGCAGAGTCACCCGGACCCCAGGAAGGACCTGCCTTCACACCGAGGCCGGTGGGAGGGAGGAGGAGATGCTGGGGAGCAGCAGCCCAGGGCTGGGGGCAGGCAGGGACGTGCAGCCTCAGTGACTGCCCCTGTCCTGTGCTTCTCTGTCTGTCCAGCACCGTTTGAGGTGGGGAGGGCCACCTGGGTCTCTACACTTCGAAAAAGGGAAAGGGGTAACAGCACGGACTCGAGGCAGAAATGAAAGGCGGGAGCACCGATGGCTTCCCGAGGCATCTGTGGGCTTCAAGAGCAGCCACACAAACCCCCCAGAGTGTTTTTCTCCATGCCTGCCTCCCAGCATGGCACTACAAAGACGGTACGTGCTGCTTCTCCGCTTTCAAAAAGGGAATTTCACTGAAATAAGGGGAAAAGAAGCCCCCCCATGCCGAGTCCTGCCTCTCCATCCAGTGAGAAGCCCACATGGGGAAGCACAAGCCTCCTTCCACAGCCTCAGGGGAGCATCAGATGCAAGAGCAGGACTGAAAAATACCTTCGAAGCTTAGCTCTGAACACCTCGGAGCCACAGCAGAGGCCCTGGGAAGCTCAAAGCGGGGGAAACCCTCTGCCTAAAGAGCTGCGGATAAAAAGAGTGCCCCTGCAAAAAAGGGGGTCATGTTCACAGTATGGGCTGCAGCTCATGGCGGCATCGAGGTGGGACAGGGCTCCGGACAGGCAGGGGCTGGCAGGGAGCCCAGCCTGGCCGTGGACACACCAAAATCCCGCTTCCCTCGGCCCTTTCCCCCAGCAGGCAGCAGCCGGGGTCGGTGCCCAAAACAGTTATGGCTTTTCAGCACCGAGGGGCAGCCCCAAAGGGGTGCAAAGGGCAGGGTTGGCTCCAGCCCCGCTCCCCACTGCATCCCCAGCGTTTAACAGGGGGGAGCTCAAACCCACCAGCCCTGAGGTTGAAGCCATGCCTGGGATCTGCCCCATCCTGGAGCAGCCACCGTCTCCTGCAGGCTGGGGAAGACCCACCCTCATGGAAAGTATCACCACCCGCGCCCC
>NW_008825168.1:139701-140639 GCF_000699105.1 Pygoscelis adeliae
AGGCGGGTGAAGACCCCCCCTCATGGAAAGTATCACCGCCAGCGCCTCTCCCAGCCCCGTCCCCGCCGGCGGGGTCAGTGCAGGACCTGCTCCAGCTCGTACTTCTCGCAGAACTTGCTGGTGAAGGGCAGGCAGGTGAGATACTCCACCCAGCGCCAGTTCACGGGGTAGACGTAGAGCCAGACCACCAGCGAGGCGAAAAGCCCCACGAAGACCAGCAAGGAGACGATGATCATGGCTCGCTTGCGGTACTTGTCCACCGTGCCGAAGGTGATGTAGGGCAGGAAGGCAAAGGAGAGGAGGAGGCCGCTGAGGAAGCCGAAGAGGTGAGCGATGTTATCGATCCACGGCAAGAGGCCGCAGACGAAGAGGAAGAGGACGATGCCAAAGAGGTTGAGGAAGGCTTTCCAGGGTTTCTCCAGCACTTGCCAGCTCTGGAAGAGCTCCACAAAGAGGCAGGCCAACAAACCGAACTGGGACCCGGCGGGGCCCACCTGCAGGGATAGGGGAAGTCACGGCCGGACTCTGCGTACGTCACCCCAGACATGTCCCCATGTCCCCAGGGACCGCCTCCTCCCCTTGCAAAATGCATTTGGCTCTTGCCACCCCCCAAGGGCTGCACTCCACCACCGCAGGGCTCAGGGGTGGGAGCCCTGGCACAGGAGGAAGAGGAGGGGAGCACGCCAGCACGGTTTCAGCAGAACCAGCGCTTTTAGTGACTCAGCAGCCAGGCAGCATCACTCCCTCCCAGGCCACAGCCCCCCTGGCCCCATCCCAACACACCCCGGGGGGGGGATTAGGGCACTCGGCGTGATCTCATTTAAAGCCTGACAGGGTTCCACTGCCAGCAGATTAGCCATCTGCCCGCCCAGGGACCCTGCACGCACACCGACACGTGACACACACGGCATGTGTGAGCCCCACATGTGGGGCAGAGC
>NW_008825168.1:141429-141895 GCF_000699105.1 Pygoscelis adeliae
TGGGGGGAGCCCCCCTGTGTTAGAGCCCCCTGCCCTGCCAGAGCCCCTGCCCAGCCCTCCCACCCGCTGCCCCGGGGCATGAGACATCTTACAAAACACCCTCTACCGATGGCACATGTCGCTGTAGTCCGTGGGCGTCCTCCCCTCTTCTCTCCCAACCCATCGGGGATCACAGAGCACCCCAATGGATACTCCAGTCCTGAGTCACCCCCATCATCCCCTGGGGGCCCGGGGGGCCGCAGCTCACCCAGCGTGCAGGAACAGGGACAGCCACAGGCGGTAGAACTGGTCGGGGACCTCCGGGTTGAGGAAGGGCAGGAGGCCGCAGACCTCGTCCAGGCAGTGCACCTGCAAAGGCAGGCGGGGTTGGGGGGTGACGGGGGCTCAGCCCACACCCCAGAGACGCAGGGAGCAACGGATGGTTCACAGGGATGCGTGGCCGACGATGCCACGTGTCAGCTGGGGG
>NW_008825168.1:142202-144190 GCF_000699105.1 Pygoscelis adeliae
GCCCACCTGCGAGCAGAGCGTTGCCTCCTCGTGGAAGTAGCCGTGCATGAACTCGCAGTACTCCCGCGTCGTGATCTCGCAGCTGAGCAAAGGGCAGGCAGCGGGCTCGCTCGGGGCAGGGCTCACTCCCTGTTCCCCTGAGCATCCCCCTCCGCTCCTGGCAGACGGTCCTGCCGCCACCATGCTTCCCACCCCCCCGAGGCTCTGTAACCTCCCTCTCCCCCCAGCACAGCTCCGGACACCGACAGGGCAACGACAGGCAGTGGGGCAGAGGGGGGAGCCGAGCCCGGGCTGGGTGTCCCCATCGCTGCGACCCACCTGCCCTTGGTGCCGATGCAGCAGGGCCTGCCCTTGATCTGGCAGTCCATGTGGGCGAAGCCCGAGTGGTTGGTTTTGGTCTCGTAGGTGCAGATCTACAAGCAGGAGGGAGAGGAGCCAAGGTCAGGGTCTGGCCCCAGGCTCTGCCCGCAGCCCCCCGTGCCTGGCTTGTCGCCCGCCACGCCTCCCACGGAGGCTGCCACCACAGTGCCACCCAGCTCCCAGTGGCACAGGGCTCTTACCGGCCACTTGGTGATGTCATCCGGCCACACGTGGGGTGGGTTGGACGCCGGCTCCTCACACGTCCTGGTGGGAGGAGGTGGGGGTTGGGGTCAGGACGGGTCCCCCGCAGCGCATCCCTCCCTGCAAGACTAGTAACCCCCCTGGGGCACAGACGGCCCCGGGACCTGCCCCCTCCGCAGCGCATCCCTCCCTGCAGACTAGTAACCCCCCTGGGGCACAGACGGCCCCGGGACCTGCCCCCTTCCCTGGCTTGGGAGGGATCCTGCACGTTGGTGTCCTACAACACCCCACAGCAGCACCTTCCGCAGGCGAACCCCACGGCACTCACGTCTGTCGGACGACCCCATCGATGCCCCCTTGCAGCATCACCCATCCCAGCAGAGCAGGGCAGGCAGGGGCCAGTGCAAGACAACGGCATCACCCATTGCTACCTACATTTAGGACAAACCCCACCTCAGTTTCCCCACTGATTCCCTCTTCCTTATCGCTCTCCTACGGCGTGGAAGAGCCCCCCACAGCCCCTTGGACAAGAGTATTGAAGGCATCCAACCTGGAAACACAGCCCCACGCAGCACCTCCGCTGTGCCCTGCATACAGCTGGGTGACAGCAGTACCTCTCCCCAGCCGTCACTCCTACCTGGGGTCCTGGTGACACACAGCCCCCGACGTCCGCTTCTCACCCGAGCCCACGGCTGGCGCGTTGCTGCCCGGCCACTTGATGAACGTCGCCAGTGTCTCCTGGGGAAGATGAAGAGATTGAGGATGCGGCAGCAAATGCACCGCTCTGACACCACAAGCATCCTGCCCTGGGGTCGTGCAGGGCAGAGATGGTTTCCCCCTTTTCCCCAGGGATCCCCAGCGCTTCCCGGTGCCCGCGGCAGTGGCGGCACGCAGCGAACAGTCCTGTGGCAGGGTCTGGATGTAGCCCGAGTTGTCATTCTGGACGCAGCAGCCAGAGCCGCGCTCCCGGTCCCGCTCGCGCTGGATGAGCTGCTCCACCTGCTGATCCTTCCGGATGCAGGGGGAGAACTTGGCTCCCAGGTGGATCAGGTCGATCTGGGAGGGAGATGCCAGTCCAGGGGATGCTCCATGGCTCCCCCACACCTACCCTCCCTCCAGCTGCCCCCGGGGAGAGCTCAGCAGGGGCAGAGGTTCCCACAGGTGATAGCCCTGAGCCTCCGTTACCCCAGTGGGGAGAAGGTGGGTGGGAAGGGGATGGGGTCTCTTCTGACCATCCCACCACGATGCCGCAGCTTTGAGAAGCGCTGCTGAGCCCCCAGCCCAGGCTGGGACCGGGCAGCAGGTCCCAGAGGGATGGGGGCACCGAGGGCCCGGGGCAGCCTGGGACGAGGGGTTGAGCTCTCCCCCCGGGGAGAGGAGCACCCCAGGGACCCCCCTCGGCTCAGGGCAGGGGAAGCAGAGGCTGG
>NW_008825168.1:144244-147896 GCF_000699105.1 Pygoscelis adeliae
CGGGCGGGTGGGGGGTCTGGCAGAGCCCTTACCGAGCTGGGCCCGATCCAGAAGTTTTCCTGCTGGATGTACTTGACGCTCTCGTAGACGCCCTTGTTCCTCAGCACCTGCCGAGCCAGGCCAGGGTCAGCTCCCGCTTGAGGGGGCCGGCGGTGTGGGGGTGCAGCCCCCTCTCCCTCTGCTCGTGGGGAGCTGAGCAGCCCCCTTCATCCAAGGGGAAGGGCTGCTGGGTCCCACCAGCAACATGGGAGGGAGAGCAGCTCTGCTGCCGGCACGCATGCCGCTGCTCAGCCAGCACACGTGGAGCCCCTGCCCTGGCTATTTAATGGAACCTCTCAAATAGCAGGAGCCAGCAGCACCCCAAGATGCTCTCAGCCCTAGCAGAGAGCACGACAGCATGGGACACTGGTGGTCACGGTCCCCCCAGGAAGATGGATGCTTGCTCTTCTCTCCAGCCTGGGTGCCAAGGGAGCAATGCAGCCGGCTGCAGGTTCCCAGGATTAACCCCAGAGGGAGGATCACGCCTCCGAGGTGTTGAAGGCACCCCCCAGACACCAGACTTGCTTTCCTCAGCAGCTAGCTAGTTGCCATTTCAGAACCAGGCATGTCACTGGAGAGCTGGGAGGGGACGGCCCTGGCCGGTAGCTCTTAAACTTACTAACTCTGTCGTCACGTGCTGGGTGAAGCCGATGGGGGCGATGCCGTAGGTGCCGATGACCAGCAAGGTGATGAGGATGTGGACAAAGGTGATCCAGTACGTGAAATATGGCCTGCGGAGGAAAGGACCCAAAATTTGAGCAGCTCAAGAATGGCTGGGCAAACGGACGCTGCAGTCCCCCAAGCCCTGATCCATGAGCATCGAGGGGGACACACATCTGAGTTACAGCTGGGGAGCCCTGAGGAGTCCCGTGCCCATCCCCATCCCATCAGTCCCCCCCTCACCGGTGGCTGTCGGTGATCTCCAGCTGCGACTGCACGATGCTGCTCAGGCTGCGGCGGTACGTCCTGTTCAGCCACTTCCCCACCACCCCCAGCCCATAGTAGCGTTTCTTGCGGTCGAAGGCGAAGTGCTTCACTTTAGAAGCAATGCGCCTGCCTCGCCGGGGAGCCGGGCCGGTGCTGGTGGAGGCCGAAGTGAGCCGGACACCCTCCCGCCTGCAGAGAGAGGAGAAACCCATCACGCCTGCCGAAAGGGGTCAGCTGAGAAATCCCCCACGTACAACCCCACGGCCATAATCCAGAGCTGGGGAAGGACAGAGGACGCCTGGGATGAGGGCTAGGGCACCTCTTGGCTTCATCCTCCTAGGTGCATGCCAAAAGTGCCCAGTGCCCCACAGCATTGACTGTGGCAGGGGACCTGGGCAGCCTCAGGGGCAGCACCCGCCAAGAGCTGGTACTCACGGGGTGGGCTGCTCCACCTCGGGGGACGCCCTGGCATCCTCCCCCACTGGGTGCATGCGTAAATACGTGGCCGATAGAGGCGGCGACTCGAAGACATCATCGGGCATGGAGTACGTCTCGTCGTGCATGTCCATCTGGAAGGAGGATGGAGACGCGTTCTTGGACGTGTGCAATGGGTGAGAAACCTCCCCCTGACGGAGCATGCCCATGACCAGGCCATGCCTGGCTCCACCTGGCCCCAGAGCCTGGGGAGGGGGTGATCCCCATTGACATCCCATTAACTGCACATCACAGGGTGTGAAACATGCCCACGATATATTGGCGTTCCTCCCGGCCACCCCTGAGGAGCACCACCGAGACCAGGGCTCTGTAGCGCTGGGCACAGTGGCCACCGATGCCCCTGCTCCCAGGCAGGGCAAAGCACCGACATGGGGGTCCCCGTCAGAGCCCTGCTCCATGTCCAGGCCCCGTGCAGGGGCACCGGGACCCCTCCCCGCTCCGGCGGCCGGCGTGGAACAGCGCTTGCCTTACTGAAGAAGGATGAGTCCAGGGTATCGGCAGCATCCACCATGTCCTCGTCCATGAAGCTGGGGTACACGAAGCTCCTCTTGTTGCTCCTCCGCTTGGGAGCCAGCGGCTCCAGGACAGAACGTCCCTTTGGCAGGGGAAGCAAATGAGGGTAAGCAACCAGAAGTCCTCCAGTTTTTGCAGCACTGAGGGTTTCTCGTAATTTCCCTCCCCAAAGCCGAGTGGCAAGGATTAAATCCCAACCGGCCACCATATCCCACTGCGTGGGAAGGGCAGGCAGCAGGAGCCGGCAGCAGATGCTGCCTTTAGCTCCTCAGAGCCAGCGTTGGTCCATGACCATGTTAGCCAGCATGACAAGTGAACTCTGAATCCTGTTTGGTCTCAGTCCCACAAACCTGTCCCCAAAGCTTGCCCAGGGCTCCCCAGGGGCTAGAAAGCTGCTGGAGAAGCTTCCTGGCTCCTCAGCAGTGAAACTCAGAAGCTGCTTTTTTCTAGGGATGTCCAGTTTTCACCAAAACTTCTCTTTTTAAGCAGAGCTCAGGTTAAAAACCACCAACGTTCCCGCTCAAACCCACCCTGGAGAGACAGCAATCTCTGTGCAAAGCAAAAAGCCAAGAAGCAAAGACGATGGGCGAAGGACAGAGCTGAAACCCAGGTCAGGAAGACGACGGTGCCCCCCAGGTTCCCAAAACTCACGCGGAGAAGGGCCGCGGCCGCCTTGAAGCTCATGTGGGCGACGGACTCCCTCTTCCTGCGCGGCAGGCGGCCGTAGCCAGAGCGGATGCTGTTGAAGGACGCCAAGGAGACGACGCCGGGGGTGAGCGGGGGCAGGACGTGGTGGGGCGTGTGGGGACGGTCTGTCTCATCGGGATGGCGGAAGGGACGGCCCCTGGCCAGCGGGTCCACGATCTGGAGGAGGGAAGAGGTGTCAGTGTTGGGAGAACAAGGCTGAGAGCCGGACCCCGCACCCCGAGCTCTACCTTGGGCATCTTGGCGGGCTTGGGCGACTCGGTGCCTTGGAAGGAGGGCACCTCCTGGCTGGGCAGCTCCATGTCGCGGTAGGCAGGCTTCAGCTTGCCGTATCTCATGCTGCAGTGCTGCAAGCTCTTGCGTTGCCACTGCTGCCGCTTCCCCTCCCAGTCGCTGCTGACGCCAAACCATTGCGCCGTGCCCCTGGACACACGATGGGCGCGCTCGTCACCCAGCTGGTCTCCCCACCCCAGGTACCGCCATCCCACCCGGGCATCCCCTCCGGCAGGTGATTTGGGTTGGGGTGTCTCAGCTCAGCCTGCAGCAGGGCAAGTTTTGACCTGGCTATGGGTCGGGGAAGGGATGCTGCAGAGGGGTCGCTAGCCTTTGGGTCTCTCCGGAGAGGTAACTCCATCAAGACTTGCACCTTGCACGGGACAGTGCATCAGCTCCGGGCTGCAGCAGGCCTCTAGCTCAAGGTGCTTTTGAAGGTCCTACATAAAGAGGGCAGAGAAATTTTCCCAAGGTGCAAAACAATGGTTTGAATTAATAATAAACAATCCTGCTGCGGGATTATCCCCAGGCAGACACCAGCGAGTCAAAGCACAGCTGCATGAAACCTTCTGAGCTCCAACTCTCCATCTCCATCCTAAGTCCTCTGCTGGTACCCACAGCCACAACACCCTGACGGGGACTGAGGGACCCCTTCGGTGACCCAGCCGCTGCCGGAGCCTGCCCTGCCCTCGCACTCCCG
>NW_008825168.1:148976-159161 GCF_000699105.1 Pygoscelis adeliae
AGTGCAGGGGGCGGGGGCATCCCATGCCCCCTCTGCCCACAGAGCAAGGACCTGCCTGCCATGTGTCGGGGTGCCCCATGGCAGGGGAGATGCGGGACATTCCCCTCTGGCACGTGCACGCACACACCAAGCTGGGAGGCTGAATCCTCCCCAGCACCATGTGCAAGGAGGGGGAAGCTTAACGGCCAAGAGGTGGTTAATTCCTCAAGCAATCCCCTCCCGAGGGTCTCTGCAGCCTGGCTCTACCGGGCAGGACCTCGCAGGAAAGGTAATTCCATTTGAGTGCAAGGGAGCGAGTCCCAGATCCTATTAGGGGCTTCAGGGGCTCTCAAAGGGAGGCACGGCCCCCTCTGGCCTCTTCCCATCCCCCTCCGACCACGTGCCAGCGCCCAGGGGACTCGCACAGGTCTTACGAGCATCCCTCATCTCCCCGGCACAGCCGTGGCCACGGGGATGGTGCCACTTGCCGCGCTCACCCTGTGCGAAGTGCACCGAGCCCGGCCGCCGGCCGGCCACAAGGACCAGCATCCCCATGGGATCTGCTCCCAAGGGGAGATGGGAGCCGGTCCTCTCCACCCGAGGGGGCCAGCAGCGTCCCCTGGGGTGGACCATGCGTCCCGCTGGGGTTCCTCTGCTGCCACCCACCACCACCGAGTTGGAGCTCAGAGTCCAACAGTGCCACTAGCTGCAAAACCCCAGCTCGATCCGTGGGCCTGGCCCCTCTCTCTGCCCAGGACCCCAGTAACCAGCCCAGCCAGATGGCCTCGTACCCAGCTCTGCTCTCGTCAGGTAAAGGAGCTCAAGCAGTTCGCTGGGCGATCGAGACCCACCCCCCCCAGCATGTGCCCGAGCAGGAGGCAGGCACAGGGGCACTTTCGTAGCTCCCCCAGCACTCCGAGTCCCGAGCACAACCCTCCCCTCAGACCCCACCACAAGCAAACCCTGGCTTTAGCAGCATGGGGTCCCCGTGGGACCAGCTCCCTGGGGACACGAGAGTCCGGGACAAGCTCCCTGCGGACATGGGAGCCTGGAGCCGGTGGCACTAGAGGGCATTGCTGCCCTCCACTGGCTCCTGGGCCAGGTGACAGCCTGCTGCTCCTGCCTGCCCCTGCATGGCTTAAAATGGGTGCTGGGTTGGCTGGGGTACCGCAGGGCAGGGACGGGGCAAGACCCTGGAGACACGTGCGCGGCAGGGGGAATGTCAGATGTAACCCGAGCAGTGGCTTCACTAACACCACTCCATCAAGGGGCACCAGCAGCCCCGGCTGGCGGCGGGGCACAGTCCTCGTTCCCAAATTAACCCTGCTCCTCTCCAGCCTTGGCAATAAATCAGTTCACGGTGGGGATCCAGACAGGAAGATGCGAGGAAGCTGTCGCACAAACGCCACTAGAACCAGACGAGATGTTGCTGGAGGCAGCGCCTGTGATCGCAGGCAGCATCGCGGCACGTTGCCTGCCTCCCCTCCTCCCAAGATGCACCGAAGCAGCACCCTTGGGTGCTGTCGGCAGGTCAGCTGCTGCCTCACCCCTCGCTGCTCTTCAGCACCAGAGCTGGGAGCAACCAGCTCCCAAATTTCTCCTGGGGGCTCAGCCAGTGCCGGTCCCCGCTGGGGTCTCCCTACCTCATAAGAGTGGCAGGGATCCTGACCTGCAAGAAGTTTACCCCCTGCCAGCCAGAGAAATCCCCCGGGGACGGTGCTGGGAAGGCATTTTCTAGCTCCCCACATGTTTGGCGCTGGCACCCAACCCCTCTGGCACTGGCATCGCTCTCACCCAGCACACTCGGCGTGAGAACAGGCGAGCTGGCGCCTCCATCCAGAGCAAGCCCGTGACAAGCTCACCCCTCCGGGTCCCCTTCGCCTCCTGGCCCTGGGACGGAGGGCTACGCCACTGGGAACATCGCTCTGCCTGGCAGCCCCAGTGCCGGCAGCCCCATCCGCGGGGCCCCGCCCGGCTGCCCCTCGACACTGGTGGCTGCAGGTCCCCAGGGAGCCTCAGCCCGGTCCCAGGTGCTTGGGGTGGACACAGGAAAGGGAAGTGAGAGGCAACATGCTGAGCTGGCGCCGGGGACGGCTGTGCGAATGCCCTGCCGTGGGGACAAGGTGGTGACAGCAGCGGAGGGGTGACAGAGACGGGACTCGGCACCCACGAGCACGTCCTGTGCTTAGTAGGAGCTGTGCTTCCAGCTGGAAGAGGGGTCCCAGGACAGCATAGTGTCACTTCAGGCTGGAAAATATCTCCAGGGAGAGAGAAAACGCACTGGGGACGCTGCCAGCACTCGTGGGGTAGCAATAAATGGGTGGGGGGTGGAGGAAGGTAACCTGGTCTGGGTGATAAGAAGAAGAGGTCACCCCACCATCACCATCTTCCCTCTCAAAGCTGTCGCGTTTGCCGAAGCTCGCCAAAGCCTGACATCCAGCAGCGAGGGACACTGCCCTTGCCCCAGCCACAAGCAGGTGAAGCTCCCATTCCCTCCTAAGAGGGCAGGTGTGTGCAGGGCACTGGTGAGCAACTGGGATGAGGTTTTAGTCTTTAAGCAGGCAATGCACAGGGAGAGCGACCAGGGCTGGCTCCCAGCCCCAGCGTGAATCATGACAGCCGCTGACCCAAGGAAGCACGCCCAAAGAAGAAAGTGATGGAAAAAGTGATGCGGCTTGTCCAGGGCATCACCATGGGACATGCTGGGATGCTCCGAGCAACGCAAAGGGACTGTCAGCAAGGCCAAGCGGCAACCTGCAGGGCAGAGTTGGGGACAACCAAGCACAACCATCGTACAAGACACGGGAGACAACCCTGCAGAGCAGCCCTGGTCGGAGGGGGATGTACGCAGCACACAGCAGGTGCAGAGAGGCTCAGAGAAGGATCAGGATCACTCTCCCCGGGCCTGTTGGCGTGGGGGGAAGCAGCATTACCAGCGCTGGAATAAAAGTGCATCAGGCTGGTGCAATTAAGCCGGGAGGAGAAAGCAGCTCTGAGCCACCCGAGGGTGTGGGGCTGGGAGTGGGACCCCCGTGAGCACCCGAGCACCCATCACACCCATCACCCTGAGCACAACAAGCCCCTGCTCTTCCCTCTCCATCTCTGTAGCGGAGTGAGAAATGGGTCAGCGATGCCATGGAGCCCCCAAAACACTCCCGCAGCCATCACCGATGCTCGCACCCAAGTGTCCATTAGGCAAAGCGCGGCCACTGCCGCACACTAACGGCTGCCCATAAATGATTCACAAGACCTCTCTCAAGGCTGGAGCCTCGTTAAAAGGCGCTCCTGGTTATTAAGAGCCCCGGATAGGAAAGTCAATCAGTCCAATCACTCTGAGCATCGAGCCCCCTTGGCTCACACCCGAGCAGAGGACCACGAGTGGCCGCCCAGCACCTTCCCCCACTTCTGCTCCCTTTCTAAAAGCTTTTTACCATTTTCCAGTTTCAAGTTTCAGATCTGAGAGAAGCAGCCCAAGACAAACAGCTCTTGAAATGAAAAGATATTATTAAAAAAAAAAGGAAAAATACTTCTGGGGTGGGGAACTAAATATCTTAATATTTTTCTTTCTTCTCGGAAAGCCCAGACCCCGTGTGTGTCTCAGTCCCTCGTGGACCCACTCAAAAGGGGAGACCCGGGGAGCACCAACTCCACAAGCCTAAGAGCAGCCAGGCTCCATCCGCTGCCTCCCTCCTCTCAACCTCCACTTATTTTTTGTGCTTCGAGTATTTAGGCTTTTTTTTAAAGGACAAAATACACTTTATGGCATCGCTGCAGGAACCCTCCTGTCCCTAAGGGACTTAGTGGCCCCGTGCCGACGGCACAGAACTGACACCACCACCACCACCCCCAGCCCACGCATGGCCATTTCACACCGCGGCACCACAACATCAGGCTGGTTTTTTTCTCCCCCCAACACAGAGAAGGCAACTCCATCTTTTCCCCACGTGTGCCAATCCCGCCACAATGGGACCAGTCGGCAAACCTGCAAGATGCAAGGTTTCACTCTGAGTCTTGAGGGAGGACCGCTGTGTTTCAGGGGGTATTTTAAGCTGCCCCCTCCCTCTCCCACATCGCTGAGCCACGCAGTCGGCACCGACACCTGCAGGAGCTTTAATCCCCGTCTCCAGCACGGCTGCTGGGGTAGCAAGATAGGGTACGGGTGCCCGATGGGTGGCGAGAGCCCAGCTGCTCCCCGGGGTGCGAAGGCAGCCGACACGCATCTCGCCCGTGCTGCCATTAGGAAATCCTCTCCCATTTTTTGCATCGGGCAGGACATTGAGCAACTGCAGCAGGTTTGTTCAGCCCGGGCGAGCTTGGAGCACGCCACACGCCCTGGGAGGAAGCAAAACTACCAGGAAAGATAGAGAGCGCTGGCCAGGGGGGCTGCTCTGGATGCTGCTGATAAAGGCGCAGCGGGCAGAGCCCTGCCTGCCTGCGGGGAAAGGAAGCGAGGGCCGGGGAGGGCGCTTGGCTGCTCGCATGGTTGCACAAGGCAGCCACGCGCTGGGCTTCCCCGCTGCAAGGGCTTGATCGCCGGGAGCGCACGTGGCCCTGGTCTCTCTGGCAGTCCTGGGTGACACCACCGGTATCTGCACGGAAAGGGAAGGATTCGCCTGCGGGATGTGGGAGCAGATGGAAAAAGCCGTGCAGAGGACTTCCCGCACCCCAGGCACAGCCCGTTTCCCACCCTCGTTAATTTTTACCGACGCAACAACCCCCCCCCAGCCCTGGCAGAGCAACCGCCAGCACCCGAAGGCTTCCTGACCTGCTGGGGGGGGGTGGCGAGCCCTGGTGGGCCAGGGTCCCTCTGTGCCGCTGCCCACCCACCCCACGCCTCCCTGCTTCCCCTTCCCAGTGGGTCCATGCACCCTCACAGCCAAATAACCCCAAACAGGCAGCACCGCACAAACCCACTCTGCTCCCCACAGTGGAGACACACCGGCCAGGGTGGTGGGTGCCGCCAGCCCTTTCCCCATGCTGGAGCCCAAGCTGGGGGACGCGCACATGGAGGCTTTGAATCCCGGGGGACACGCACGTGGAGGCTCTGAGTCACCCCAATGGCTTCGGAAAGAGCAAAGGGCGAAAGTCTCCGCTGGCAGCGAGGGAAGCCAGGGCAGCTCCACCAGTGAAAGCACGGAGGGGTCGGCTGCTCCCCAAGCAGCACTGCAGGCAGGGTTGCAACACTCTCTAGACCCAAGGAAAGCTCTTTTCCAGGCACCACATGGATTCCCCGGGCTACCAGGATTGATTTAACTTGGTTTTATCTGAGAGCTGCATAATTACTCAGAGCTACTCCAATTCCTTGTTAGCTTGGCTTAAACACAGGATGCACGGGCATGATGGTGCGAGTGCTCCCGCCCTGGCTGTGCCTTCTGGAAGGGGCTGAGGGGTCCCAGGTCCTTATTTCCCTGAGGCAAGGGGTGGGCAGCCTGCCTGCAGGCTGTCTGCCTGCAATCCCCATGCCACAGGTCATTACCGAGTGCCTTTCCTCTTCGAAGGAAAATTCTTGGTGCGAGAGGATGATGGGGAGGGGGTGTGGGGACACATTTCTTCCTCCGGTTCTTCTGCAAAACACTCATTTTGGCAGCAACTCTTGGCACAAGGGCTCAGGCCAGACTTGCAGACTTCCTCAATCCTCCGCTCCCATTTCAGAATGCACCAAGCAACCCGGAGCAGCACCGGGCTGGGAAAAGCACCCCATATTTGCAGAGGGTCCCCTCGCCATGAGCTCTGAGCATCCCCACGCCATGGGGGATGCAGCAGCGGGAGAAGGTGCTCAGCCTCGCGCATGAATTCGGCTCATCCCAGGCTCGAGATGAGCCCTGGGCTGGCAGCTGGACAATTCTCCTCAGCTAAAGCTCCCTATGTCTGGGAACAGGCTCCTTATCTCAACGCTGCCATTTCAAGGCTCCTGCAAAGGGAAAGGCCCAGGTGGATGCCAGCAGCCTCCTTCAATCCCCCTCCGGGGCCAGCAGCTCCCTGAGGAGGGGGGACAAGGACCTCGCGGCGTCCCTTTGCGCCGCGGATGAAGGTGGGATCTCTGCTGGCAGCAGGCTGGGGGCTGTCCCTTGGACACCCCATTTTGCTGCCCTCCAGCCACCCCTGCAAAGGGGCCACATCCCTGGGGGGCAGCAAAACCAGAGGCTAATCCCCCAAAAGCTTCGGCGCTCCCCTGGCCCCAGTGCAACCCGGGGAGGGTGCTCCCTGCCCACCCCTCCCTCCTCCCAATCACCAGCAGCCAAATGTGGGCCACTCCTCGGCCGCGTTCCCTTCGCTCCTGATTGCCGCGAGGCCAGAAGCACCCAGGCCCGCACCCCACAGAGGAAAGCCCAACCAGGAACGCCTCATCCCCATGCAACGCAGCGCAAGCCTGGCACGGGGGATCCTACACTCACCAGTGCCTACGGAAACTGTTGTGATGCTCTCCCCCTGATGCAGCATCGCCGTGGATCTGTGCCAGCAACGCACTTTGCAGCCTCTCGGCTGCCAAGAGCTGGTGGTGGGGTCTCCCCCACCGTCCTCATCCTCCTCCTGCCCACCATCCCACCCCGGGGTTGCTGCACCCGCAGGGAAGCCGCACAGCTCACTGCAGGGGCTGGAGATGATGATTTTTAAGGAGCCGTCTCCATGCCTTCCCCAGGAGCGCTCGGGCTGGGTTAAGCCACCACGTGCACGAGCCAACTTAGCCCCAGTTATCGCATCACCCGTGGAAAAGTCCTGCGCCGACAGCGTGGTGCCGATCCCGGCAAGGCTCTCACGCTGCTGAGGGGGCCGGGAAAAGGGCAGGACACGCCAACGCCAAGCGTCGGGGATTCGCCCCGGCTGCCCGTGAGCGCAGCGTGCAGCCTTCGGGCTTACACGTAACGGGAGGTCACTCCCAGCCCTGCCCCGGCGTTCCTGCAGGCCGGCGAATTACAGGGATAACCGCGTCAAATCCCCGGCACAAGCTGCCGCATGACGCACGGGGAGCGAAGGCAGCCCCGTGGCACGGGAGGGGGCACCAGCCACATCTCCCCCGCTCTGAGCGGGTCTGTCAGACCAGACAAATACATCAGGAGTTATTATTTTTAAACAGAAGGCCAATAAAAAAAACCAACCCGCAGACTGCTGGAAGGAGGGGACCATCGCCCTGGGAGCTGCAGCACCTCAAAAAAGGTGCCTACGGATGGGAGGGATGGCCCTGCGGGATGGCCGGGCACGCGGCAGTCCCCGGGATGGGAGCGGAGAGCAGGAGCATCCCACTGAGGAGTGACCGGCCACGCACCGCCCAGCCGAGCGGGTCACCGCAGGGCTGGACATCCAGGGCAGAGACCATGCCCCTCCTGCACTGGCCAATTTCTCACTCCAACCCCATGCCAACAGCCTGGGAAAAGGCCGAGGAGCATCACTGGGTGCTGCCCTGCTCCCTCCCCTTGCAGGCACCGGTGACTTCCATGGGGCAGCAGAGCCCCAGGGTGCCCCGTGCCCTGCCACAGCCCCCGGCACCACAGGCATCAAGCGAGTTGATTTGCACTCACGCTCCCTCCTCTCGGGGTACGGCCACGGCGGCGAGTCCTGCACTGGTGGCTGCTCAGACTCCCCTCGAGGCGATAAGCAGCGGGTTTCACACGAGACCTTCACACTTTCTGACCGATTTGTGGCACTTCACAGGTGGGGAAACTGAGGCACTGCAATACAAGAAGACTCCCTGCCTTCCCTCGCCCCTGCAGGCAGGGAGCTGGTCCCTTCCCCAGGCAGCTTGTAAGGACTTCAAGTAAAGTCCTTACAATTCCCCCAGATTCAAGTTACTGGAGGACGAAGGAGGAGGGGGGAAGCCCTCACATGCAAAATCCATAAATGCTTGATTTCCACAGGGGGTGCAGGCTGCTCCCCCGCCCTCCCAAGACAGTTATTTGGGGGCTGCCCCGCCCTACACTGAGCTAACGTGACTTGCACCTCGTGACGCCAGCCCTCAGGGTGCAGGTCCCCAAGGACAAGGGGGACACAGGGGTCCTGCGCGGTGGCCAAGCAGAGGGCAGGGTTGGTCCCGGGGCCACCCAGCACGTGGACCTTCCCCAAGGCATCCTCCCTGTGTCCATTCCCCACCCCAAATGCCTCATTAAGAGAGCAGCCACCAACCAACCTGCTTTTTGTTTTGTTTTTCTTAAGAAATGGGGATTAAGTGAGAAAGAGGGTACCAGCGCCAAGGGTTTCTTCCATACTCGCAAGCACGCGCGCAGCTTTCAGTGCTCACTCGGAGGCCAGGAAATGACCATAACTCAAGGCACCGCACACTCCCAAACGACTACAACTCCTGGACCCTTGTAATTAAAAGGGACCGTGCCCATCCCCGCCGGGGGCTCGTCACGTTACCAGACGTCTCCCGGCCCGGCAGGAGAGTGGGGACCAGCGGTCATTAGATAAAAAGCTCTTCAAGAGGAGAAGAGTTTATGATCCCATCACTTGTGGGCTCATCTAGATTTAAGTAACTAGTTTTCAGCCTTCACTAATTGACTCCTTTGGTGCAGAGCCCCTGCCAGCGCCAAGCCCACGCTCGCTCCTCCAGGCTCAGGTCCCTGCAGGGCTCCCAGTGCCCGTGGGAAATGTGGAAACATCTCGGGAGCCCCGTGCTGGCCTGGGTAGCTCCCGCACAGCAGGCAAGGGACAGCGGGAGAAGGACAAGCCCCCGCCTCGCAGAGCGTGGCACGCTGCCACGGATGCTTTAGGATGTGGGACCAGGGTTCCCACCACCACCTCCCCTCGCAAACCCCTGCCGGCCGGTTCTCCATCACCCATCCCCGCTTTCTTTGGCGATGAGCGCCGTTTTGACCCCCAGCTCATCTTGAGGGTTGTTTTCAGACCAAGACCAACAACCTGAGGGAAGGAATAAGGATTTATTTGGGGGTTCCCTCAGGTTCCCTGTAAGAGCTAAACAGAAGCAGTATCAAAGGCAAAAAGATCCATAACCAGAAGAGCCACGTGCTCGTCTTTCAGCCCAGTGCAGCCAAACAACGCAAACACCGCCTGAATTCTCCACCTCCCCCAGCGCATCCCAAGGAATGGGTTGCTCCCCTGAGGAGAAATGACCCAGCCAGCCCCCCTCCCCACCAGATGCACACCCCCGCGCTCTGCATCCCCAGTCTCTGAGCTGCTCTCCCAGCACCCGCCGGCATCTATTGTTCCTCCCACCCGCCTCTGCGGACACGCTCCGGCAGCACTGCTCTCCCAGCACACACGAAACGCATCAAGCGCTCGCACGTGCATCCGAGGGTGACACCGGGCTCGGCCCCGTCTTGCAGAATTTGTACCGGGGCAGCTGTTTGAGTGTCAAACCCCGCTCCCCCTGCTGTGGTTTACCCTTTCTCACCCCGGGGGCTTGCAGCACCTCCGGGTGCAGCTTCCAGCACAGCTGCAGCAGTGCCAAAGAAACCCCCGACCAGGGCGAGCAGGGAGGCCACTGAGGCTCGCTTCGGTCACCAGCAAACAGGAGCAAAGCAGGCAGAAGCCGCCCTCCAAATGAGCAAGCAGCAATAGGTGTTGATCGCCCCGTTAATTACAAAGGAGCTTGGAACAGCAGAGCCCAGGAAGCCACTTGCGAAGCCAGCCATGGTGCAGAGCCTGTGGCACCTGGGGTAGAGCAGGCAGAGGTGGCCCTGGTTTCTCCAGGGCATGGCTGCAGTTGAACCCTCCAGCTCATTTTGGAGGTGGGGATGTTTGCAAGCTGTGGGAGGTTTTCCACTTGGAAAACAGATAGGAGCCAAAGGATGCTTGTTCGGAGGGCATGATGGAGTGAGCTGAGCTGGGCGGTATTTCCCTGCCCAGGACAGCCATGGGACGGTGGTGGGGTGTGCTCCCAAACCCTCCAGCCGGGCCGACGTGCTGCAAGCCCGGGGCAGCGGCGATACGATGAGCTCACCCTGGAAATCCCCGGGAGTGACCATCCAGGACCCGGGCGCATGCAAGGCAGGCAGGCGAACGTCCCGGCTCCCCGTGGCCTCGCGGTGGGAAGGATGACGCCACGCTGGGGAAGAGGGCAGGCACTTCCTCTTGCTGCAGGGACCCAGCAGCGACAACGCAGCCTCTCAGGTCCCCTTCCCCCTGCAGAGTGCAGGCACGGGGAGCTGAGCGAGAGCTGCGGAGTCTCGAGGGGGGGGAGAAGCAGAGCCCTTGGCCCACTGTGGGCACTGCAATCCAGCCGCGGGCAAGCCTGGAGGGATGGCTTCCGCC
>NW_008825168.1:160882-161764 GCF_000699105.1 Pygoscelis adeliae
ATCCCTACGGAGGAGATTGGATGCCGGCAGGATTCGGGGGGGCTGAGGAGAGACCTTTATAGATTGGGTTTGGCATGGCTATATTGCTGAAGCTTTTGTATGGGAAAATATGCCCTGGGTTTTGCCACAAAATAAATTCTTGATTCACGACCCGCTGCAGGTCTCAGGTGGGCACGGACTGAATTGACAGCCAGGACCAGGCAGGACCAGGAATTAACTTCGCCTCGCTATTCAAAACTGCATTTTTCCTTTATATTTGTCTTACCCACAGAGGGACACTTCAAATAAGCCCGCTGTGCTAAAACTGTCCCGGGGTGCTGCAGCTCAGGTCCGGCTTGGATTCACTGATGTCTTAGTAGGGTGTTGAGCTTGCGCTCGCGGTGGCCCTCCACCTTCCACTTCCATGGGTTCTTGCTCAGCAAATCTGCTCCCGGTTCCTGGTAGAAGAAAGGGTGGAAAAAGCTTTCGGTTCCTCCCAGGTCCTTTGAAGTTGTGTTTTGAAGCGGGTGGAGAAGGGGAGAGCCCGGCGGGTGCCGGGACGGGTGGCTGGGCACGGACGCCCCGACGCGGGCTGTGCCGTGGGGTGGGTGGATGCTCCCTGCCCGTGACTCAGGGGTGAGGGAGGGGTGAGGTGTGGGTGTCCCCAACAGCAAGCTGGGGCAGGTGGCAAACAGGGACCTGTGCCAAGGTGCCAGGCACTGACTTCTCCCTGCGTCTGGGAGGGGACAGATCAGCCTGTCTTTGGCTGGGACAAACAATGGCCGACAAAAAACATCGCTGCTGTGGCCCTGCCTGCATCCTGCTCCAAGGCGTGGACCTGCAGGATGTGTCCTTCTGCGGAGGAACCGGGCAAAGCCCCGTGCGGGCTGGCGAGGCCCACGG
>NW_008825168.1:161808-164776 GCF_000699105.1 Pygoscelis adeliae
AGAGAGGATGGTGACTGCCACCTGTGCAAACCCGCGGAGTGTTGGGCAATAAGGAAGCAAAAGAAATGACCGAAAAAACCCCAAGGCAGCAACCTCAGGGCGTTGCGTCAGCGCGCTGGGGAGATGCTCTGCAGAGCACTTCCCTCTGCAGTGCAAACCGCCCCACAGCCCGGCCCGGCCAGAAATGTCCCAGCTGGCCTGTCCCCAAAGGAAAGCAGGGAGGGGACACGGTGCTGCGCGCCCCGGCATTGGGAGGCCCTGCGCAGGGTGCACCCTGCAGCGGTGCCGCTGGGCGACTTGCTGGGAGCCCCCGCTGCGATGTGCCAGGCCCAGGGCTGGGACATCTCAGCAGGAGGAGTCCCTCCCTGTTATGCCATGAAATCCTCCAGGGTGGGATCCGTCCCCAGCAGCCTGGGGCCAGGCAAGGTCCTGCTGCTCGCTGCCCGCCGAAGGCTGGGAGGTGGCTGCTGCCGGGGCAGGTCCAGTCCCTGGACACGGAGACACATTGCAGCGCCCGGCGGGGAGGAGATCTGACTAGCGTTGGGTTTCGTTAGAAACCAAAGCCAAGGTTTCAGGGCATTTTAAAGAGGGTATTCAGAGGCAAGCTCAGCCCCGCTTCCCTTGGCCTTGGTGTCTCAGTAGCAGGACTTTTTCCTCAGATAATTCAAGTATGTTTGGAAGAGGGCATTTACGTTCAGGGCAGCTGCGTTTTTTTCCTCCCAAAGACAACGGTGCACAAACCTGGGTGCCAATGGGGCTGTGACATGTGGCATGAGCCCAGCCGTCCCACCACAGGAAAGCTGACAGAGCCAGAAGGCTGCCTGCTCCCCAGGGAGAGGGAGCCCTGCCTCCCGCGGGGTTTGACCTTCCCCGCTCGCCAGGCACCCTCTGTCCCTGGCTGGGACACACGGGTGGATGGAGTCAGCGTTATGACATGTGCTGGGGCTGGATGGAGCCGGGGAATGGCCTTTCGGGTGGGGCCTCGCCTGTGGAGGGGCTCTGGGAGCCTGGCACCAGCTCCGGTGACTTTTCAGAGGCAGCGACACAAAGATGCTCTGGGCGAAAGACCCTGGTTTTCACCACCTTGTAGTTTTTGTGTCGTAAAAACCCCACGCTCCCATCCTGGGGCTGCAGTCCAAGGTTTCCTTGTCTTTCCAACACATCAACCGCTTCCTAAAACGTCTCAGTCCATGTTCTCCAGGAGTTTTTTCCCATTGTTGGCTCTTCATGAGCCCCCATCTGAGTGTGAGATCCCCCAGGTTGTCTTGAGTTGCTCCCACACGCAGGCAGATGGGTTTGCATCCCCGCAGCCCCTCTGGGAGCCTGTCCCCCCCATCCCCTTGTCCCCCAGTCTCTTGGGACACAACCTGGGGGAAAAGCCCCACATGGAGGGGATACGTCTTGCCCCAGCCCTCCCCAACGGTTTGGACACCGCCATGTCCCGCTCTCACTCTGTCTCATCTCACTCAGGGTTAAAAAATGCCTGGCAGGCAGCTGCCTGCTGTGCCAGCGTGAAAGCAGCCCGGTGCCGGAGCTGGCTGCCTGCAGCGCTGCCGTTCCCGGTGCGAACGGCAGAGGCCAGGCCGCGGCCGCGCTCGGCGCCGCTGGGAGGGGGTTGGAAGCTGTTCCCAGCAGCAGCGGAGGATGCTCGGCCTCTGCCATCGCTCAGCGCTCCCTTCCCTCTCACCTCCATCTCACCAGCGTCTGCTGCCCCACTCCCCCGTCCCCGTTGGTGCCACGCCGCGTGTCGCGGCTGTCACCCCTGCCCAGCCCCTGAGGGAGACGGGGCACCCTGGGACCTGGCTTTTGGTGCTTCACGCAAAGATGGGGGAAGTTTTTCCTGTCATCAGGCAAACTGGGAACCCAGGTCTGGTTCTGTGAGGGCAGAGCGGATGGAAAAGCCCCCCCCCAAGCCTTTCCCACCGGCATCACAGTGCTGGTGGCAGCGGTGCCACCCGGCTTGCGGCAGACGGAGCTTGTCACGGCATCCTCACCTGCCCGTCCCCGCTGCTCCCCTGTCCCGGCCATCGAGGGGCTGGGAGATGGGGAGCAGCACCCACCCATGGAGCCCACCCATTCCGTGCTCTGCGGCTGCCCTGTGCTCGGTCACCTTTGCAAACACAGGGATGCTCCTGCTCACCTCAAAGTTCACAGCCTGGGGGGCTGGGGGACCCCAGCTCCCGTCCTCAGAGGCACTGTCACCCCCAGGTCCTGACCGAGCCACCCTAGCAGGGCACAGACCCCTCCAGACACAGATATTAGTGGGAAATTTGTATTTTTACCCCCTTCAAGCGCTGTTTCCTCCCACCCTCCCTCCCTCCTCGGCCAGCCTGCGGTGGGAAAGCATTAAGAAATAAAACAATATCAAATGCAATCAAAGGCAGGCTGGTGGGAGTTTGTCTTTTAGGGTTTCCTTCTCTTTTATTGCTTTCCCAAAGAATAAACATTTGGGAGGGCTCTGGGGTGATTTAGTGGAGCAGGAAAGGGCAGGAGGCCGGGAGCCGCCTGCTCCCTTTGCAAATCTCGCAGGTCTGGCTTTGGGGATTCTCCTTCCAGTAGAAATGACTGCCCAGTCAGAGGATAAGGCTGGGAATCGCCTGGCTTGATGGGGAGGCTGCTTCGCCCCCCGGCACTGGGACTGGGGTCAGCGGGAGCTGCTGGGACAGGGGCCAGGGGGGGAGGAGGAGGGGTTGAAGCGAGTGAATTCACGGCAGCATGGAGGAAGCGGTGACCTTTGAGAAGCAATCTTCCTCACCAGCTGCTATTTATTCAGCCTTCCCAGCGGCTCCTTCTGCCCAGCCCGACCCTGTACACGCAGTCCAGGCTGGGGGATGCTGGGCTGCCCTGGTGCTGAGCCGCAGGCTGCCTCCTGTCCGGGGGTGGTTCTGGTTTGTGAAGCTGAATGCAACGTTTACTGCTGGGACAGCAGCTCTGCAAGAGGCTGAACCTTCCTGCCTGACGGGTGTCC
>NW_008825168.1:165749-170981 GCF_000699105.1 Pygoscelis adeliae
CACACGCAGCCACGCGTCTCCTGAGCAGCGCTGAGACCTCAAAATACGTCTGTAGGATGTAGGTAGATATAAAATGTATTGTTAAATCCTGAGTATAATCATAATTTGCTGGTAGCAGAGTGATGCACAGCTCTTGGCAGACAGATGAGACATGGGCTTTCCTAAGTTTAAAATAAACCAGTTTACCTGCCCATGCACTGCTGGCCTTTCTGACAATCAATTTTTCCCTCTACCAAGAAAACAAAAAACCCCAAGAGAAAGTATTTGTAGTTATTTACTGAAATACCTAAAGTAAATGAAAATCACACTATTGCTTAGAAAAGTATCCCCCAAACAAATCCCTCTGCTAAATAAATATAAAATCAAAACAGTGCGGCAGAGCCTGATGATTATTTTATTTCAGGAGCTGTTTGGAACATCAGCCTCAAGACTGATCGAACATACAAACAACAGCATCTGTGGGGCAGTTTTCTAAAGCTTTCCCTTAAAGCAAATATACTCCTCAATTAATAAAAAGGATTTATAATAAACAGCAATAGATGTCCCATCTGCGTGGGGATGGGAATCCTCCCCGCAGCAAAGCCGTTTGGTTCGGGTGATCTCGCGGTGTTTAATGAGCCGAGCAATGGGAATGTGCTTTTTGCTGGTTTGTTCCCCAAAGAGAGGGGAGCCGGTGCTCGTTAGTGTGGGGATGGCGACTGCCCCCCCAGGCTAACGCGCATCGACCCAGCAGCGAGCAGAAAGCAGAGGGAGGCTCCTCTCTCGGGCACGGTGCCGGCTGTCTGGGTTCAGGTGTTCGGGAGCACCTCGGTGCCTTCGGCGCTGCTTCCTCCGCCGGCACCCAGGGGGTCCTGCAAAACCGGAGGGTGATTTGGCTGGGCTGGGGGCTGGGGGTCGTGTCCCACCAGCACCCCCCAGGTCCCTGGCAGTGGGGCCAAGCGCTTTTGGGCACCGTGGGGCCAGCTCCTGCACACGGGGCAAGTGTGGTTTCCCAATCATCCCCACTCCCTTGGGTCCCAGGGGGGAGGAAGAGGAGGAGGAGGCAGCCTGCTCCCCCCGGGGAGCCATCTTCCTCCTCCTCCTTCTCTTGGTCCTCTCCCCCATCCTCCCTCTGCCCTCGGCTTTGCTCTCTCTCAAGAGTGCCTGGGAGAAGAGAAACCTGGCTGTAAATTAGCTGGGAGGATTTTTCAGTCTGAGATGTGCACTTCCTCCCCCCCAGCGCTGTTATTTCATCTCTTGGCTGCCAAACTCCTGGGAATTAATCCTGGACGGGGCTGACAGCGTTTACATTCAGCGCTGCTCAGATAAACCATATCAGCCGGCGCAGCTGAAGAGGAGCCGGGCGCGGAAGGAAGGGCCGGCTCCTGCTCAGTGTCAGCCCCACCGGGGTGGGATGATTTTTTCCTCCTTTTTTTTTCCCCCCAGGGGCTTTGCTCTGAGCAAAGAGCCGCCAAAACCCCACACGGGTGAGGGTGGCCAGAGGGTGGTTGGTACAACAAAGTTTGGAGCTCCTGGCTGTTATCTTGATGCAGATAATGGAGAAGAAGAACATACGTGTCCTTCAAGCCGGTGGGAGCCTGCGGGCTCGATCTCCCAAGGTTTCTCGCCCTGTGTCACCCAGCACACAAGGGAGGGCTTCTCACTGCCAGCTCCCACGAGCTGGGTTTTAATAGGTATTTGTGCAGCGCACTTACTGCATATTCTCTTTTTTAATCTCCCCCTTGCAGACGTATTTCTGTCTGTCCCTCACAGTAACTTCCCGGCTCTCCCCTTGGCTGCCACCGGGCGCCGGCGGGATATGGACACACGGTGGGGATGTGCCACCTCTGAGCCAAATCTGCGCCGGGTTCGTGAAGCCGCAATTCCCCCGGCACGTGGCAGGCGCTGGGCAGGGAGCGCCGGACCCCATGGCCAGCGGTGTGCGACGGACGGGCTTTCCCGGGGCTGGAGCATGGGAGATGGGCTGGGAGCACACCCCGTGCCATGCCTCAGCTATCAAATTCCCCTCTCCCTCCTCTCCCCAGCCTGCAAAACGTCACCGGGGCCACCGAGGTGGTGTCTAAAAGCTGGATCTCCTCTGGCTCCCTCGGGTGAGGGTTGCCTCCTGGAAAGCAGCATCTCCAGGCTGTGACACCTGGGAACAAGGTGGTTTTAGTCCCCCCCGGTCACAGGGCAGCAGGAGGGTGTGAGCCCATCACCCTGGTGCCTGGGCCAATTTTCCAGTGTGCCGTGAGCCTCAGCCTCCTACCCTGTCTCCTTTTCCACCAATGCTTGCAGAGCACTGGTGCGGCAACGGGGTCTGGGTCACGGCACGATCGTCACAGCCACCCCGAAGTGATGGGATCTGGGGGTAAATATTAGTATGAAGTGAAGGACTGTGTACATATTTTCTCCCTGCAAGGTAATGCTGAAATTCCCGGCTCCTTTTCAACAAGCCGTCGGAAAAACCAACCCCGTGTCAGCACCCTCCGGCCACCACTGGTTCTGGCTAGTCTCAGCCCAACGTGCAAAGGTCTAGGAGCTTAATGTCCCCACCCCAACCTCCCCACTCCTTTTGCTTGTGGTTTCCAAGCCGATGTTTCCCATCTGGAGCATAGCAGCGTGCAGGCTTTGCTGACCGTTCGCTTCCGCCTGGAAGTGTATACAGGATGTGGTGGAGACTCCGAGGACGGCTTATTAATTGCATTAACAGCACCAAGCAGTTTTCCCCCAAAAAAAAGACGCAGCGGGAGAAGACAGATTGAACCAGGCAGTTATTCCCCTCCCCACGTGGATTGGCCTTGGGTTCCCTTCTCCATGGCCGTGGCCGGTTGGGCTTGCTTTGGCTAAGCTGTAGGGGAAGGAATAGGCTCCCCTTGCATGGCCACCCCAGTCCCTGTAGGCTGGGGACCCTGGACTAGCTCATGTGCCTGTCCACGCAAGAGCTACCCCGCCATGTGCAGGGCTGGAGAACATCATCGTTGCCCTCAGCCCAACAGGAGACAAGCCAGCATCAGTCTCCTCAAGGAGAGACTGCCCCAAGGCTGCCCCTGGGCAGCCTCCAAGGCACTGATCTCTGCCCTCCTCCTCCTCAGACCCCACTGAGGCCCCCCCCAGCCTCAGACCGGGGTCCTAAGCTGGGATTGCTCCCCTTAAAATGGCTTGGGGCCCAGTGCTGGTGGTTTCTACCACCCCGGTGGGATGAGCTTTCCCTTCCCTGAAAGCCCATTCTGACTTGTGCTGATGTACTTGGCATCAGCAGAGAGGAGAGCAATAAAAAGGATTGCTCAGATTTCTTTTCCAAGCCTTGCATCCTGAGGAAATGGGGCTTAATGGGACTATAACACACGACTGACTGTCTGTCTGTCCATCCGTCCATCCGTCCTTTGCCAACAACTTTGAAAAGGTTGGCCAGCATCAACCAAATTTGACAGAGGTATCAAATACATCATGGGACTGTTTTGCAAAAGAAGGAGCTGGAAAGACCCATGGAGGGAAACCACAACATGACCCAACCGTGCTGGGACCCATCCCACTGCAACATGATTCAGCCGCAGTGTGAGGCACAGGAGGAGCTGCGTGGGACAGAGCCACGGAAAACTTGGCTTCTGCTGTTCAGGGAGCTGTTTGTTATTTTTAAAGGCTGGGAACTATCTCACAGTCCTTGGAGGTCGTGGTTGCTGCATCTTGTGGCCGTCATCTCCACAGGTTTCACGTCCAGCTCTGCCCTGCTGCCTCCCACAGCGGAGAGGAGCCTTCGTCTTGGTGCCTGTCCAGATTCACGTGCCATGGAGGCTGCGTATCTGCCTTAGGACATCTGTCAGGGAAAGTCCCCAGCCGGTCTCATGCAGCTCATCCTACCTGCGTGCATTTTGGGCTGGCTGGGCTGGAAAGGCACGGGAACAGCTCTTGATTCAGGGAGAGCGCCCAGGAGGTTTGCACAACGTACCTGGAAGCCAAGCAAAGAGCCCAGAGGAGGAGCAGATCTTCCTCTTCTCACTTGAGCCCATCAGTAAAACGCCCCCGGCCACCTCTGCCACCCTTGGTGCAGAAAGGCAGTGAAGGGCACATCTCCTCCCTTTGCTGCTGCTTTCCAGCCGCAAAGCTCCCTCGCCGGTGCCCCAGAGCGAGCAGGCACTCACAGACGTGCCTGGCCATAGGGCAGCCCCCTGCATCCCCCCCCGCATCCCCCCAGCCCTGCAGCCACCCCGCCGGGAAGAAACCAAGAAGAGCTGGAGGGGTTTGATTGATTTATCCACTGAAGATACAAGTTTCAGTTTAATAACACCATTCTGTCCGGTTACAAACATACTAAAAACCTACAAAAAGAAAACCAAGTTACACCCATCGTACACGAAACGGCATGTATAAAACCAGCACGGAAGCGCCGAGAAACACGTACATGAACAGTATCCGCAGCAGTAACAGGAAAGACACGGAATTACATCAGACCACGCCGGCTCATGTCTGTAGGTCACGGTGGGACTGGTTAAGACATACTAACAATTAGAGACAACTTCAGCTATGGAAAATAATTAGCGTCGCAGTCTGTTAAATAGGTCAGACCCAGGCGGGTAGTTTTATCCCTCCCTTTCTGATAAGTTGGTCCGAGGTTAGCGCATGGGTTTCCCTTCCACCCATCTGTCTGGCATCGCTGGTGCTGGCCCCGAGCAGTCCTCGCACTGACATCAGTGCACCAGGGCGGCTTCCCTACGGCAAGGGGCAGCCAGAGGCCAGCCAGCTGAAATCTGGTCCCCACTGAAGTCTCTGGGCACTTTCCCCAGAGAGCGGGGAGACGCTGGGATCCCCTTTGCTGGGGCAAACTGGAACAAACTGGCAGAGATGCAAGAGGATCCCCCCAGGAGAGCCTGCAGCTTGGATGCCTCGGCCGTGGGGATTTGTCTCGCCACCGTAAGAGAAGGTGAGGACGGTGGCACAAGGTCCTTAAGGGTTCCTTGTCCGAATGGCTCTGGTGGCGTTGGGGTGTCTCTCTAGCTGGCCGGGTGTGTATGGAGCTATATCTGCCGTGAGCGTTGGCCGTAGGGAGGGGGGAACAGGGTGGATGGGATCTGTCCCCCATCCCAACCTAACGCTTCCCATTCCCTCCAGCGCTGAGCTCCCTCTGACCAAACGCAGCGTCAAACTTTGGGTGGGGGGACGCGAGCTGGTTGATATGAGGGGGTGTCTCCAAAGGGAGCCAGGACGAGGCGCTCGGGGGGGACCCTGCCCTGGGGACAATAAATCCCCCCCCCT
>NW_008825168.1:171126-182908 GCF_000699105.1 Pygoscelis adeliae
GGCCCAGCCACAACGGCACAGGCATCAGAGAGGAGCAGAGCGAGCAGGAGCAGTCCGGCAGCATCCCTGGGGAAGGCAAATGGGGCAGGGGGACATGGGGGCCACCCCCAGGGAAGAGGAGAGACTGGCTGGTCCCCAGCATATGCCCTGAGCCCCCAGCTTCTCGCCCATGAAGTCTGGGGGGATGACTTTGCAAGTCGGTCCCTACCTGGCACCACCAAGGAGAGCGAAGCTAAGCCCAAAGCACGCATAGGCAGCACCCTTATCTCAACCCAAGCATGTTGAGAGGTGAAATGTCGTGCCCCAGTGAGCAGGGCCTGAAGGGAAGGGGGGGACAAGGGGGTCCCCAGCCGGCTGCGATGGGTTCGGGGGGAGCGACACGACAGGGCTGGAGGTAACAGAGAGCAGCTGTGCAGGCGTGTGCATGCGTGTGCGCCGGAGAGCCATGCTCAGAGCCAAGACCCGTCCTCCCTTTCTGCTCTTCCACACGGCATTTATCAGCCCTGTCACTCTGGAATGGTATTTTTTTCCTTTTTCTGTTCATTTTCATCTCTCCCCAGATGAGAATTTTCCCTGATTTAAGCAATGCCTGCTCTGCTGCGGGCGGCGAAGAGGGGGCGTTCGCTTCATCTCCGTCTCTTCCCCTCGCTAGCTCTACCCCGGCCACCCTCCCCGCTTCATCTTACTTCCTACAGAGCTGGTAAAAATAAACATGTTTTTGTTAGCATATATTCGACTGGCCTGCAGTTTGGCTGGTGGCAGGGCTCCTCGAGGGACAGCAGCTGCACGCATCTGGATTTGCTTTAGAAAAATGTGCCTGGAAAAAACCCCAAGCCCAACACACATGCGTGGGCACATGAGGTCATGGGTCAGTTTTTTCTAAGGATGCAAAAGAAAAAAAAAAAAGAAAAGAAACCAAGCCCCGTTCAAAGGTGAGGTGGAGGGACCTCACTGCTGCTCCCCCAAAGCCAAGGCACTCGGAGGGGGTGGGCATGAACACAGGCACCTTCCAGCCACCCCAAAATCACTTCCCTGCTGATCGCAACTGAGCCCAGTTTTGGTTGTGGGAAGGGAGAGGAAGGGTTTGCACTGAAAAATAAAATTCCCACCTGGAGAATATTAACCTCAAAGGTTAATGCGTGAACTTTGTCTAAAGATGAAACATCCCTGTACGGAAACATCCCTGGCCCAGCATCCACAGAGCACGGGGAGTACATGAACTCATCAAAAATATGCGCTGTTGGCCCCGAGGTTTTGGCAGAAATTGGTGGAGCTGCGCTCGTGAGAGTCCCATGATGCACCCAAAAAAAAAAAATATCTAACAGTCTTGCTCCAAGCGATCGCTCTCCCGTCTTGCACTGGAGCAAAGTCAATGACTGAACAGGTCTTGTCCCATCTGCACGGGCCTAATCCTGACCCTGGCCAGCAGCTGCCTTTTGAAAGATGCCTCTGCCGACTGTGCAAGGGATGAGCAGCTGCTTTGACATTCGGACCTGAGCCAGAGGCATCAGCTGCTGGCACTTTTATGGGTGCAGGCTGGTGGGCTGAATTTTGGGGGTGCTGACCCTAAATGACAGCCCACCCCATCAGCAAAGCAGCATCACTTATCACCCTGTGCCTGTCCCTTCCTTTTATAAGGGTTTGTTTTTTGTTTTTTTTTTTATAAACCCCTTGACCTTGCATTCTGCCATGCCAAGGACAGCCATGCCCTGAGCGGTTGTTTCCACCCAAGCCTCTGTGTATGCCCAGGACGTGCCATCGCTCCTGGCTCCATCTCTCCTTTCCACCTGTTTTACTGTGGGACATAGGGAGGAAAGAACTGCAAGGCCAGAGAGAGCGGCTGTAGTGGCATTAGTGGAGTCCCAGGGCTATTTTGGGACTAACTCTGGTCCCAGGACTCTGCAGGAAGGCGAAGGAGCACTGGGGAATGCATCCAAGAGGTTTAGAGCCCCCTCACATCCCCCTTTGCACAGAGCCACGACACCAGGCGAGCCCGGAGGAACAGGAGAAGACATCTCCCCCCACTGCTGCTTTGAGCAGTGGTCCCCGGGGTCGCTGCCCAGGCATGGGCTGTGCCAGCATCATGGCATGAGCGATGGAAGGAGCAGGGCTGGGGCCTGAGGTTTGCCCCTCCATACAGGCTCCCACGGATCCTGAGCAGAAACCTGCTGCTACAGCAAGCAGAGGAAGGGGGAAAACCCCACCGAGACCTTTTCTGGGAGCGGGCACCCGGTGCTGGCCACCCCACACCCCCCCCCGACACCAGGGCTGGGGGGCAGAGGAACCCCTTGGCAGGGAAGCAAAACACCAGAAACAAGGGGAAAAAAAAAAGTATTCCCTGGGGATGTTTAAAAGCACAGATGAACTGGCTGCGGGTGAGCAAAGCAGGAGTTTCTGGCTGGCTGCTCCAGCGGAGGGAGGTCAGCCCCGGGGAGAGTTACTGCTGTCCCCTCCAGCAGCGTCCCCACGGCGGGGAGGGGATGCCCCCAGGGCAGCCGCGGGGATCCCAGCCAGGGACCGTGGGCTCGCTGCCTGTCAAGCCGACATCCAGGAGAGGAGCTGGTCTCTCCCAGAAAGCTGAAAGCTCTCGAGGGCGGTAGTGGAATGAAGCCAGAGGAAATCTTAGAAGGGACACCCCCCCACACACACTTCAATAGGTAACATTGCCTTTAGCATTAGAGCTTTAAAAATAACAGAGACATTTTGGGAAATACTGGGTGGCAAGGATGCCAAAGCTTCCTAGCACATCTGATGCTTCATCCCCAAACTTTCACCCATCAGCCCGCAGAGCATCCTATCAAGCAGAGCACATGTGTGCAGGAGGCAACGGGGCTGCTCCTCCCTGTTTTGTAACCAAAGGGGAAACTGAGGCAGAAACCAAGCAGACTCACCCACAGCTTCAGGAGGAGTCAGTGTTGGAGGCAGGATGAGTGCTGTGAGCCCTGCAGCCACGTCTTGTTTTGGGGCTGGGTGGGGGAGAGCCCTTTGCCAGGCACGGGCAGGAGCACTGCTGGCCCCCAGGGAGGGATGCAGCTCCTGCATGGGTTGATTTCTACCAGGCACTTTATTTGAAGGAACCCAGTTTCACCAAGAGGGCAGGAATACGCTCTATGTAACAAGTTATTTATTAATTTTAACAGAGCAGGGACCTTTCTTCACACCCAGGAATCCCTCCTGCTATGTCCACTTCATCTTTCCCCCTCCTGATCACAGCCCGAACCCCCCTTCTCACCGAGCGGGGCAGAGCCGCCCCAGCCCTGTGTCCCTGCACTGCCTTGCTGCTGGCTGCCAGACAGACAGACCTACACAGGCCAGCTCCCAGGGCAATGGCACAACGTGTGCCACCCGAGGCCATCCTCATACACGTCCCTGTTGCCCACGGGAGCTGAAGGGAGGCGGGTGGGCTCACGAGCTCCCTGCATCTGGCACAGGGATCCCACCTACGCACCGTGCTCTGAGCCACGAGGGGAGACAGCCCAAAGGCATCCCCCTCCTTCCCCCACTCTCTCACGCTGGGGGAGCACATCTCTCCCACCCCCTCGCTCCCTCCAGCCCCCAGAGGGTTTGCAACAGCCAGCCAAGGAGGGGGACTGTGGATGACGGGGGGAGGCGAGGGCTGCTGCCGGCCTGCGGTGCAGGGTGATGGACAGCCGAGAGCGGCTCTGGCTGCAGCCATCAGCCCCGCCACCTTGCCAGGCGAGCAGAGAAAGTGCAAAGCAAAGCGTTTTTGGTGCCAGCCGGGCAGCCGGCGGTCCCCATAAGCATTGCGCCCCAAAAAGCAAGGAGCCAGGTTTACCCAGGGGCTTTGCATGGAAAACAAAGGTGGTTGTGTCGTCCGTCAGCGAATGGGGCTGCACGTCACTGCCGCGCAGCAGAGCTTGTGCAAGGGACTGAGATGGCGCAAGCGAGGTGCAGGATTTGGGAGGTGGTGATGGACAGGCCAGGACAGTAAGATGGAGCCAACAACCAATGCTCTCCCCTCGCGCTCTGCATCCCCTTCCAGTGTCCCCTGCAACTGCTTCACCCCGACCCACCCACACCCTTCGTGGTTCTATTTTTTTGGCTTATTTAGTTTGTTTTTAAACCCCATGGAGATCAAATTGTGACTTGGCAGCTAACAGAGCTGGCCCTACCGGGCTCCCCAGACTGAACGAAGATCTTTAGAAGAGACCAGAGTGAAGTCCTGGGGTGAGCGAAGCCCTCCCTGCCCCTCGCCCGGCCCCGCTGGCCGCTCACAGGGTGGCGGTGGGGTACTGCGCCCAGCCCACCTCCTTGTACGCCGCCGTCACGTGGGTGTAGATGAGGGTCTTCATCTTGGTCCAGGCGCCGTGCGCCTCGGGGGTGAAGTCGTTGGCGTATTCTTCAGCAATGACCTCCAGCATGACACCAGTGAGTTTCTGGAGAAAGGCGGACAGTGAGGGGTTAATAACTCTCCAGGGAGCGGCTAACAGCAAATTTAGCTTTTTCCTTAACAAAAAAACCAACAACAATTGAATCCTGTGGCTGAGTTCTGGGAATGACAACCCTCTGCGGGACAGACAGATGTTCGGGAGGTCTGTCGACACCCCAGGGAACAGACAGGGCAGGTAACCAGCCTGCCTGGGCAGCAGGGAGGCTGAGACCTGGGCATGATGGGGTGCTGCTTGCAGGTTCAAGCATCTTCCTAATTTGGGCACCTCAGATTTAATCCTTTTTATCATGCTTGATTTCTAAAAGAAGGGACATACAGCCACAACCATGCCGGAGGGGCTGCAGGCAGGACGCAGGCAGAAAGGTTTCCCTGGGCAGGGTGAGGTACGTTGGCTGTGTTTGGGAATGGTGGTCTGCACGGGACAGCATCGCAGCGAGACACTGCAGCCACGTAGGGAGCAACCCCCACAACCAGCCAACCTCCTCTGGGTAGGGACAGGCAGCACCACCTCGCCACAGCTCCCTCTCTCCTGCCCTCTTCCTAATTTCTAAAGCATCCCAGAGATATTTTTTTTGCTCCCATCCTTTACCTTAAAGTAGATGGGCTCCACTTTGTGCTTGAGGGCATGGGCCTTGCCCACCAGCGCCAGAACAGAGGAGACCTTTTCAGAGTCATTGATGTTCTCCACCACAGTGTTAATGGCACCCATGACCCGCCGAGCGTGCTTACGCAGTTGCAAGCTCCTCTCCATCTCCAGCGGGTCCTCCATGTGCTTGAACTGGCTGAAGTACTGCTTGGCCGATGGGAAGTTGACAAAAAACCTTCAAGAAAGAATAGACACAAAAAACCATCAGGAGGGTGAGAAGAGGCTGAGAGGTTAAAACAAAGCACAGAGCGGTGGAGATGCTGGAAACCACCCCCTTGCATCTAACACAGCCAGGGCTGGTTTTCTCTTTGAATTCCCTGGGAGCTGTAGCATTCAGCTGCCTAAAAATCAGCAGGTTAATGCCTTTCTCCCCAGCCTTCCCTATCTGCTACAAGGGCATCGCAGTTGGATATTCATCTACAAAGCAGAGGCAAGACCGAGTTCTTGATACCCAGAGACTCTGCCCAGGCATGCCAGATGCTGTATACACACCCACATACATCAAAGCATCGTGTCCTGTCTCAGAGAGCTGGAGATGAGCATGAAAACCTCTCTTTATCCCAGCCAGCCTCTCCCTGCCCCTCTTCCCCAGGCCCACAGCAGCTTCCTGGCCCCGTGGGCTTTAATCCTGCATTGCCACCCAAAATAGTCTCCCCCTGCCCAGGATGCCCCTGACTTTCACAGATCAGCCCCACCAGAGCCTCCAGCAAGATCTCAGCCCTGAGCTCATGTCACTGCTCATCTATGCCAGGAGCCACTTCTGCCAGCACAAGGATGCCCCAAACACCCAGCCTGCCCCTCTGGCAGGGAAAAAGAGAGCTGAGGACCTTCTTTTCTGCTGGATTAAATCAACCCCAATGAAATGCAGCTGAAGCAAATGAAGCTGCGGTTGCAGCTGACATGCTGAGCTCCCTGGGGAGTTGCAGGGCTGTGGGAGGTTTGAAGGGCATGAGGTGATGAGGTGCAGGTCTGGGGCCAACAGTACCAGCACCATCGATGCCAGCACCACAGCCGGTCGCTCTCGGCAGTGGGGGCTGACACCTGAGTTGTGCTGATCACCCCCTTCCACTCAATTTACACAGGAGAGAACAGCAGCAGCAGCAGCGTTTGCTCCCCCCTTTCACCCAGCTCCCTCCCTCTGACCAGGCTCTCCCTGCCTCCTCCTGGGCCCCCCTTCGCCTGGACCGGAGCCAGCGAAGGATGCTCAGGAGGTGGCAGATGGCTCCCAGGGCTGTCCCCCATCATCCCCTTTGTCCCCAGCTCCAGACAGACACTTGGCTGCCTCCTCCCCTCTCCTAGCCTGCTGTAACCCCCTCCCCAAGGACCATCCCAAACCACGTGAACCCATCCCACCCCTTTTCCCAATCATCCCTACCTCCCTCCAGGACCAGGTGGGATCCTCTTCCCCACTCACCACTCCACGAGTAATCACAATATTGACGACCAGGATCATTTACCACTTCATTATCCTCCTTTTCCCCCCTCCCTTCCTTCCCGCGCTCCGCTGGCTTGCAAAAGCTTGGGGGCATTGCCAAGGAATCGGTGTGAAGCAGCGCCTGGAGTGTACCGCCACTTCTGTTGCTTCCCCGAGGCATCTGGGATTCATCAGATGGCCCAAAATAGGTTTTGGAGGTGTGAAGAGTGTGTGGCGGAAAGGGTGGGGGAGGAAGGAAGGTGGAAAGGGGGAGATAAGGTGTTGCTTTTAAAACCTGGAGGGGACCTGTGACAAAACTCATGTTATTGTGCAGCCTCCACCCGGCAAAGCTCCTCCTGACACATCTGGTCCCTGTCAGGAGAAATCATTTCCAGGCCTAGCTGTCTCCAGCTCCTGTCACCACAGAGATGCTCAGTCCACACCCTTAAGCTCAGAGCTGTTGGAGAGGCGGCCGGGGATGGTCACTGGTCCCCTGGACGGGGGACAGAGCCGGCTAGGGCCACACAGATAGCACCGTTCCCAGGATTCAAGACTTCTGCCCCAAGCATTTCCCAACAGAAGGACAGATGTTCTTCTCTGTTTTAATAGGACCATTTTTTCCATCCGGCCCCAGCATCCTTCTCCCCCCCCTGCCCCATCCCTCCCCACCTCTGGGCAAGCTGCTGCAGCCCCCGAGCCCACAGCTCCAGCCGGCCATTGAGATCAATGCCCTCCAGCTATTGACAGCTAACACCCGCCAAGGTTGGAGCTAAGGGTTTTGCCATCCCTGCCAGCGGATCTTTTCCCCCTCCAGCTCTGGCAGGCGTACCCCTGGGTGCTGCTGGAAGCGGGACCTGCTGCCCACAGACTACCCCAACGCAGGGGATGCAGGCTGCCAGCCGGGAAATGCATGCCTAAGCCTCTGAATCCCAAACCATCGGAAGTTCCCTGAAAAGCCCTATTTGATCTCAGCTCAAGGGCATGATGTGGTGAAGACCCAGGGAATGAGCTGAGAAAAATTCCTGGTCTGAGCCAGGCTCTTTCAGCAGAAGGGGTACAGCAAGGGGGGACCCACCCCTGCTCACCAGGAACCGCCCCCCCCAAGAGAAGGACCAAAAGGAGCTGCTGGGGCCGATGCCCTTCAGGAGCAGGAGCAGAGGCTTCGTGCCTCTCCCACGGCATCACCTCCACCTCCCTGCCCTTTCAGCTGGCTATGCCAGGAGCAAAGATTGATTAAACCCCAAAAAGTCCCCAACCTGGGTGAGATCGGGCCAGTGAAGGATCCAAATATTTGGTTTCCAACCTTTCCCACTTTGCAGACCCTCCAGGTGATGCCCCCGTGGGAGCTGAGCCCAGCAGCTTTCCTAAAGGACCTGCAAGCGTGACGGCAGTGGTGCTGGAGGGATGTAGAACCAGCAAACCCCTGGCTCACGTGCTCAACCCCCATGTGCTGTCTGCTTGCTTTCACCGATGGAGAACTGAAACAGGGGAGCCCAAACCATCTTCGCTTCAAGTTGGAAAGCAAACCCGCGGCCGGCCAGAGACCTGCAGCCCTCTCTCCTCGGCCAGTGCCTCTCTGCAGGGCTGGAGAAAGGCAGGCGCCTGCGGCAAGAACTTCTGGCCTGGAGCAAATATTTGAGTTGTCAAACCAAGAAAGAGAGGGGAGGAGGCTCACTCAGTGGTAGTTGTTAATAAACAGAGAAGATTAATTTAACACAAAGGTTAAATATAACCAGAGGAAAGGAAGAAAAAAAAAAAAGGAAGAAATAAAATAACTCAAACAATAGCAAATTAGAAGAGGTGTCAGTTGGAGTTTTTCCATCTACAGAATATTTTTCGAGAGTTCAAACATCTCAGGCTCTGGAATTTTGTTGGTTATGTGTGTGCATGGTTTGGGCTCTTTTCCTTCATCAGAGTCATTAAAAAGATGATATTTACCATTGCATATCACACAAAATGATGATTGATAGGAACCAGATGCCTGCATACCGATCTCATTAAATTTCTTTTTAAGCAATTCCATTCTGCTAATTTGTACTCTGCGAGCTACATCTGGACCCAACGGACAGGATGTCAGGATTGCTTTTCCTCTCTCTTTTGCCCTTTTAACAACTTTAAGGACACAACCGTTCCCAGTAGCAGAGCCAAAGGAAACAATTAAGGTGCAAAACCACTGCAGTCACTGGGAACCTGGTTTCTGTTCAGGAGGAGAGACGCCACTTCTCCTCCCACCTCCTTCATCTTCCTCCCTCTCCCCGGACCCTGCAGAGCAAACCCCGCACGGAGGAAGTCCTCAAGCCCAGCCATCTCCTTCCTTTCCTAGCTGGAAAGAGGAAGAAAGCCGCCTGCTTGGTCCCCCTGAGCACCTAAACCCTTGATGCTTCGCTTACCATGCTTGCAAACTGCGGGGAAAAAAATGTTAGCAAGCCCTCGAAGCTGCTGGGAGGCTTCAGCTGAACCCCCAGGCAGCACTCGTAGACTTTTTTTTTTCCTAGATTTTCCTACCAATGCTTTCATGTTTTCTCTCGCCTCGTCCCTCTACGTGGGAGAAACTCTCTCTAATGCAGCCTGGAGTCTCTCCGCGTCCCTTTTCAAACCTCTCCTTCCAACTCCTTTCTGCTCGGGTGCCTACAAAGCAGCTGATAATGGGTGGGCAGGTGGTGTGTGGTGCTGCTATTTATTATGCTGAGGGCTGTCTCAGTGCTTCGCCTGCATGATCCCCCTGCTCCTCCCAGCCACCTGTAGTCTATCGTCCTATTTTCAGGCTGGGGCAGGGGTGCTGGGTGCCGCCTGTGTTTACAGCTCCCAGCCCAAGGTGAGAAAGGTCTCAGCCATGTCAATGCCACCGCCCAGCAAGACAGAAAAGGGCACAACTGATTGGAGTAAGAAAAGGATGGTGCCTGCTTGCCCCCGCAGCACAGCTCTGCCCGTGCCCTCTCTCTGAGGACTCGCAGACTGGTGGAGACGGTGGTGGGCAGCATCTCCAGCTCCGGCGCGGGAGGGCTGGAAGGAAAAGGGCCAAGCCCCCGGTCCACACACTGATGCTAAATTCAACTTCTTCTACAGCTGAGGGAGAAGAGGTGTAGCTGGCCTTCCTCCAGGCTGCAAAGCCTCGGGAGCAGACTCCAGCACAACACTGAGCCGTGCTTGGAGGCCGTAACGCCCCAGGCACTGCAGAGCCCCAGGGCAGAGGGACCAGGACACCCCAGTGAGGCTGGGAGAGGACCCAGCAGCAAAGATGCAGCCAAAAACATTTGGGCACGAGCTAGCAACCCCCGGGGGCACGTCCTGCTCGCTCGTGTGTGCACAACTCACACCCCCAAGTCCTCCTTGCTGTTGTCTTCCCCTACCACATATGTGGATTCAGCCCAAAGCCTCTTGGCCGCGTAGATGAACCTTTAGGCTAGGGGTAAGGACAGCTTTCATCAATTGATAGTGCCGAAGTGGCTTTCCCACACGCCTCCGGTTTCCTACGGCCCTTGCAATCCCCTTCGCTCAGTGTCTTCATCCACAGCATCATCATCATCCTCCACACACGTGTCCCTGCCCCTCTCTGCTGCCAAACCACCATCCCTGGCTGTGTCCCTGCCCGGGGATGCAGCAGGCAGGGATGGCCACGTCGGCCCCCTCCACCCTGCCACCAGTGTCTCCCCCTGCACCGGGCACCCTTCCTACAGCTCTGCCAAGCGGGGTCAGCGTGGCCCAGCAGGGTCCATGGGTATTATGGAAACGATGGGAAACGATGCTAAAACATGACTCTTGCCTCCGAGGCAGACACACGGTGAGGATGGAGTTTGCTGGAGCCTGGCTTTGTCCCCCAGGGACAGCAGAGGGGCTTGGGGGTGGAAGACAACGCCCGGCCGGGTGGAGAAGGGGTAACCCAGATTCACAAGGATGTGGTCCCTGCGCCGGGACCCGCCATCCATCCAGCAAAATCGGGAACCCGATTTTTTGCTGGCGTCCACCACCACGTCTCCTCTCCAACGCTCCCGTGCTGACTTCCAGCAGCCCCGGCTCGGCGTTACCAGTGGCTCCGCCGGCTGCTCGCCCCCGGCGCTGTGCTCCAGCAGGATTGCTAGCCAGCCAGCACTCCCCGTTCCCCAGCAGTGCTCAGCGCCTGCCAGCCCAGCAAGGGCTGTCCTGACATTTCCCTGCCTTTAATGAGCACTGAAACTCCGCAGACGGGTGCTCGCCAAGCCGCATTTGGAGGTACAGCCCCGCTCCGCTGCAGCAGCCTCATTAACAGAGCCAGTTAGCAGAGCGGAGACTTGGCCCTCGCCTCCTGCTCCGGGGGAGGGATTTTCAGGGCTGGTACCAACACATCCAGCATGTCCTCAGCCATAGCCAGGAAAACCATCCGGGGACAGCGTTCGATCCCCCTGTGCCTTTGCTTCCCTTGGCCAGGGATGTCCTTGCAGCTCTCGGGCTGTCGAGTGGGATCTTTCTAGCCCCGTGCAGCTCGCAAATGATGCAAGGGCAGCTCTGGGACAGGGGACATGGAAAAGGCTCTTCTCGGGTCACCCCAAGAGCTGCTGGCAGCCTCGAGGCCGTGGCTGGTGCGGGATGTGCCGCAGGGATCCCCGCGCAGCCGCTTTGGCCATGAAGCAGCCAAAAGGGCTGGTTCCAGGTGCTGCGATCAGAGAAAAAATGCAGCTGTACAAAAAGGGGCTGTTTCTAGACAGAGCTTATTAAACCCACACTCGCCCCCTTCACTGCTCATGGAGGGGGCTGTTGTTTTGGAAAATGTTCCTCGTGCATGTCCTTGTCAGCAGAGCAGAGTCCTGCTGCTCTCAAGCTCTCTTTTGTCTCCAGAAAAACATCTCTCCAGCTTCACCGCAATGATTCGCGAGCGTGTGACAAGCCGAGGGACAGACACATCGCCACACAGAAGGTCGGTCTTTTCACTGGGCCCTTTTCAAAGCAAGGTATTGCAGCGGGGGGATCTCTCTGAGCTGCTTTGCTCTGAAATTTACCCGTCAGCAGCCAGGAATGGACCCCCTTCCCTATGGACACCTCCACAAAACACACGTTGGCTTTGGGGGTAGCTGCAAAAATAATTTCTTTAAATGCCATTTTTGGGTGAATTCAACCCATTTTTTAGATTCAGCTGAAAAAAAAGGGGTTTCTGCATTGCCAGACTCATTACTCAGGCTCTTTGCTATTTTAACCTAAAACTTACAATAACATCTGGCATCCAAGGAGTGCTTTTATATCTCAAAGCTCTTTGCAAACTGTCTGAATCCAGGTGTGTTAGCTCAGACTAAGCAGCTGTCGAAATCCGGGGGCCTGATTCTGCATTGGCAATCCTTTC
>NW_008825168.1:182969-184823 GCF_000699105.1 Pygoscelis adeliae
GGAAATTTGAAAAGCTGATGGGTCTGGAGAGGAGATGGAGGGAACAGTGATGGAAACCCCGTGGACATGGCACAGCCTGCGGTGGCTGTGGCAGGTTGTTGCCTGCGCTTGGCACGGCATTAACATTTGGTGCGGATTTGCCTGGGAGCTAACAGAAACTATCCCTGGGTTTTATCCTCTGATGGGATCCGTAAAGTTTTGTGGTCCCACATCTGTGACCGCGGTACATGTGTGTGGGTGTGGGAGCGAACGCGTGTGACGGTCTGGACAGGCTGCAGTTTTAGCCCTGGCGTCCCGGGCTCAGTCAGGGTCTGCAAAGGAGCGAGGGTCCCGACCCCCGCTGATGCTCACCCCTGCTCGCCTGGGTGCTCTCAGTCCCTACATGCTGTGGGGGGATGAGCGGGGGGGGCTGAGCCGCCTGAGTTCTTGCATCCCCCAGCACAGTCTCGGAGCGTGGGGTATTGGCAATGAACGGAAGGGCGTTAGAGAAAGGGGGATGCTTGGGGAGCAATGGCCGCATGCTTGAAGGGCTCCTGCGCCACACAGCGAGGCTTAATGCAGATGCCAGAGCTGCTGAAGGCTGCCCTGCTTCCCTCGCACACCTGGGTTCCCCTGCTGTGAGCTCTCTAGTGAGGGGTGCTTTTCAAAAAGGATTGATTCCTAAATTACAGATGGGGAAACTGAGGCACAGCAACAAGCCCGGAGGCATGGGGAGGCTATGGGTGAGCTGCAGCCCAGGGCTCCCAGCCGCGCTGGCCAGCGTGCCTGCTTGGGAGTGACCCAGCCGATACGCACAGCCCTGAATGTGCAGGTTGGGGCTCCAGCTCCAGCAAGGGTTAAGGCGGCAGCTGCGAGATGGAGCCTGCAGAGGCCCCTGAGCTCCCGAGGAGGAAGATGAGCGTGGCGAGGAGACTGTGCTTCCTCCGGCATGAGGCTCCCCCACCGAGGAAATTGTCAATTAACAACATAGTTTTAACCACACAGCGCAGATTCCCATGATCCGGTGGCTGCTCAGCCAGAAGTCCCCATTATTCGTGTTTATGTCCCCTGGGACCCCAGAGGCCCTGTGAGATCAGGACCCCACCGTGCTGCTGGCAGGACCGCAGGGGTTTGCTATGGCTTCAAGCACTAGCAGCAGCCACGAGGGCTGGGAACCTGATGCCCAGCTCTGTACCTCAGTTTCCCCATCTGCAAAGCATGAAAAGGCTGGGGGTGGAGGACGAGGTTGCTGGGCAGGGGCTGAAGGACGGGCAGCGGGAGCTGGACTGGGTTCCTGCAGGATGCCGGCACTGCAGCCCTCCCCATCGCTGCCTTTTGGGTGGGCATCGCTGCCTCTCTGCCTCCACCCTCAGGGCACAGGATCAGGCCCCAGATTAATTTCGACCCTTTATGTCCAGAGGTGCTGCAAACCCCCAGCCCTTCCCACATGGGAAAAAGTCATTCCGTGCCCTCAGCAGCTCCGAAGGGATGGAGAGGGGACGGAGCAGGAAAGCGTGGAGAGACCCTCTGCCACCAGACACGGGCAACTCCCCAGTTGCAACACCGACAACAGAAATGTGGCTGCTAACAGATTTGCCTGCTTTTTCTGATCTGCACAGTGGGATTGCACCAAAGGGGGGCCCACAGCTGTGCATCCCGCTTCCTTCTCCCTGGCCACCCTTCTGCACATCACTTTCTGCCTCAGTTTCCCTAGCAAGGCGATGAGCAACAGCAGCCCTGTACCGGTAAAGCACGGAGGCTGGCTGGGGCAGCTCTCAGCCCCCGCCACATTGCATGTGTGTGCACCCAAAAGCGTGCTGGGCAGGTCAGCTCGCACCAAAACGGCAGGCGCCCGCCCCCCCCCCCCCCGCCCCC
>NW_008825168.1:185113-186648 GCF_000699105.1 Pygoscelis adeliae
GGGGGCGGGGTTGGCGGCCGGGGGGGGAGGCAGCTCGGCCACGGGAGCCGTGGCACGGGGATGCAGGCAAATGCGCTGCTCCAACCGGTGCTGCTGGAGGGGACGGTAGCTCTCCCAAATTACACTGCCATCCCCAGGCACATGCACCAGAAGTCCAGACCTCACTTTAAGCATCCCAGGGAAGCTCTGGCTGAGGGAGCGGGTGGTGGGTTTAGCTGGGACATGCCGGGGCACGTGTCATGGCCAAGCACGTAAAGGCTCCCAAGGAGCCAGGGTTCACCCTAGGAGCTAGCTCAGTCCTGCCCTGCTGGCACAACGGGGGGAAACCCCTCACCACCGGGCCACAACTCTCCCTGGGAAAAAAAAACTGGACCAGAAACTTCTACTGGGAAAGTTTGAGTCGAGACCAGAGCCTGGCCACATGGTCCCCACTGCCTCACCTCGCTGCCCCTCATCCCCAGCCCTGCTGCGAGCCCCATGACTGCCCACAGGGACACCAAAAGCAATGGGCCACCCTGGGTGAGTCTCCTATGGCATTGCCACAAGTCCCTCGGCGCCAGCCGTGGGCACCCGGCCACCCTCCCTGTGCTCGCAGGCAGGGGGGCACCCAGCTGTGCTTGCGGATGGGGCCATGGCATTGACCTGGGTGCCAGGCAAGGAGCTGGCCATGCACGGCTGCCAGCCAAGCCCCGTGCCGAAGCTCATGGGATGGGGAAAAGGGGAATTTTGCATCCCCCAGACCTCTGCCATGTGCGGGCTTCAAACCCAGCCCAGGTGGGTTTGGTGTCCCCAGCCATGGGGCTGTTGCACCTCCAGACCGCCCCAGTCAGCTACACGGAGCGGGGGGCTGTGGGGGAATGGGCTCAGCCGTCAGCTGGCTGTGAGAGAAGGAAATGTTTGAGAAGGGGGCAAAGATGGGACTCAAATGTCGTTCTGGATTCTCTGCAGAGGGGTCTTACTAGGAAAATCCCGTTGCAGTGCTGACAGCGAGCCTAAAGGGGAACTGGCTTTGCTCACCGGCATGTCTGGGGAGCCTCTGCTCTCTGCAGATCCCATGAGCTCGGGGCATTAGCTCTCAGCCTCTTGGAAAACTTTTGTATGATTATTAATAAACAGCGCGTCCATCCAAGGGGCTCTCCGAGCACCTACAGTCCCCTGCTGCAGGAGCAAAACGGGAAGGACACAACCCAGTCTCCTGTCTCCTATCTGGGGTGCCTGGGGTTGGGTCCAGGCGGGAGCCTGACCAGGGAGATCCCTGCGTTGCTGGTCCCTGGTATGGGTGGGGGGAGGTTTGGCCCTCCAGAGAGCATCTTTGCTGTTTGCCAACAGGTCAGTGCGGGCATCTCGCCTGCCCCACCCTACCCGTCCTCCTCTCCCCTCTTAAATAAGGGAAACAGCCTGCTGGTGCTGCACCCTACTGATACCCCAAACTCCCAGAGTCCGCGGGACCCCGTGGGATTCCTGCTCGGCGCTTTCCCGGGGTATCCGGACAGGGGTCGCCCCCCCAGACAATGGAAGAAACCCCCCCTGCCTCT
>NW_008825168.1:187169-196130 GCF_000699105.1 Pygoscelis adeliae
AAGGTGACCTTTGTGAGAGAAACAGCGTCCCGCAAAGTCCCCGGCAAAGCTCCCCCCGCTCCCCCCGCTCCCCCTGCCGCCGCCACCCGGCTCAAAGGTGTGAAAATCAGAGGAGTGCTGTGAAACCCTGCCTGCTCCCAGCCAGCGAATACACCCAGCCAGCTCCCCACTCACTGTCATTCATTTCAGTTCAGTTATATATACTGTTCTGCCTCTTTCTCAGCTATAAAGAGATTTAGTTGGATTTGCTGCTTCCTTTTTTTGTTTGTTTTTTTAAATACCTGATGAGTATGGAGACCCCAACGTCCTCGCAGTTTGCATATACTCTGCTCCATGTCTCTTGAATAACCTTTTTTTCTGCGTCTGAAATCTCTTCACTTCTTTCCCATCTCTCAATCTCCATTTCTCCCTGGACTTTCTCCATGAAAAACAGTCGGCACAATCCTCCGGGAAGCCAGGAGGAGATAAAGAGAGATGTGTGTGAGCGGGTATATCCTGCGAGAAGAGACAAGGTGTTTGCTCAGCAGCCGTGCGGGTGCTGGCGGCTCTGCCGACGTGTGGATGTATATGTGTGTGTGCGAGCGCGGCTGCCTGTTGGCGTGTTTATATATGTAATTTAAAAAAATATCCCGGAGGTATGATGCATGCGATTAGATTTCAGATCTCCTAGTGCTGTCCATGGCTGTAGTTAGCTTCAGCTCGGCTCGGATGCGTGTGGCTGACTGATAGGGAACTGCCTAAAAGTAAAATATTCAAAGGCATTGCAAGACCAGCCTCTTTACCAATATGTGAACGTGAGCTCACTTTCTCCCTCTCTCCTCCTCTCTCCCACTCCTCCCTCCTTCCCTTTTTTTTTCTCCCTGAAAGGGAGGGATGAGGGAGATGTTCTGGGCAACATCAGGACGGTGCTGGGGGGGGCGGGTTAGGGCTGGAAGTTTTTTTTCAGCCCTTGTAAACAGCTCAGAGGAAATTCAGAACCCAAAGTGCCGAGTTAAAGTTAGCCCAACCGCTAGCTGCGCTGAGCTCTGCCTCGGCTCTCCCCCTTGCGCCCCCTTATTTTGCAGGCGGTTGTGTTTTGAAGGACGGACCCTCGCTCGCCTCTGATGTCTGGGCTGCAGGGAGAGCCAGGGTGAGAGGGGAGCGCGAGGGACCCCCACCCACGGGCGTCCCTCTGCCACCCAAAGAAGATCATGGTCTGTCCCACGGGGACTTTTTTAATGGCAAGAATTTGCTCTCCCTTCTTGTGGCAGGACCCAATTGTAAACGGATCCAGAGTTAAGGCACCCGTGAAATGAATATTGTTCAATATTATTGTTGTTCTGCGATTGCATTGCTGCTGGTGGCGTCTCGGCAGGGACGAGGAGCGCGGGAACACCTCCACGCCAGGCTTCCCGCTGCCTTCCTGTGTGTGCTTTTGGGCTGTTTTTTACCCAAATGCCATTTCCAGCTCCCTGACAATCCGGCATATTAAACATGCAGCACAGTCCATTTGCACAGAGAGAAGGAAAATACTACAGAGACTTGTAATAACCGACAATCCCCCAGAGGGGGATCAGAGACAAGAGAAGCAGCCTGGTGTGCACAGCCGCCTCCCGCACCCGCTGCGCACCCCGGCAGAGCAGACAGACAGACAGAGAGATGGACAGACAGGCTGAGGGTGCAGCTCTGACACCCAGGCAGGCAGGGGCTGGGGGGTTGCTGAGCCCCCTTTGGGGGCTGGAGTTTTGTTATTGCAGATCTGTCGAGGCAAAAAGCCATTATTTCTCCACAAAACCAGCCTCGGTTAACAGCAGCCAGACCGGCGGTGTCAGCAAATTTGCTCTTGCAGATCTAACGAGAGCTGGCAGAGAAGATGCTGCCCACGGGTCCCCCACTGTGGGTCCCCCACCGACTTTGCGCTGGGACAGAGTGGGAGCCCCAAGCATCCATGAACTCCTCGGCTCGGGAACACAAAGCTCGGCTCAGCTGGGAGCTGCCGAACCCACCAGCGTGCAAACACAGCAGCGCGGCCAACTCTACCCGGCTGGAGGTCGGGCATCATTCAGGTCACCAATAACACCACCACCAGCTTCCAAATCATCAGATTTTCACCAGCTAGCTTAAAGTTTGGATTTGCCTCCTGTCCATTAGCCGCTGGGATTAGCACCCGTGAGCCCAAGCTCAAATATTAACTACAATGTGCCCAGGTGGCCACCACGCAGCGGAGAAACCCCTCTGGACCCAGGATGGCATGGCCAAGCTTATTGCCCTCCCTTAAAAATGCAGGGGAAGAGGTGCTGCGCTTAGACCCAGCTTAAAACCAGAGCAAAACTGCAATGCAGCGCTAGCGCTTTCAAAAAGGGAAAAAACTCAAATTCTGACATGCTCGGGCGATAATCTAAGTGGAGCATTGGTTAAGTTATTACTTGCTGTGTGTTCAAAGAAAAGGACTCCTTGAAGCTTTCGTACCTTGTGCCTTAGTCAATAGTGGGCTCACAGCCTGGTGCCTGGCTACATGGTGAGCCTGGCTGCAGTGGGCGCTTCGCCTCGCTCCCCGGCACTGGGAATCGAAGGGTCTTGGCTCAAGAGTCTCCATTTAGAAATATTAGAATATTAGAAAATATTAGAAAAGTAAGTGAAAGATTTATCAGCCTTCTCAAGGTTTCTGCCCCCCTCTTTGGGGACATCACATCTGGCCCTGGCAGGAGCCCAGCCCCGCTCCCACGTGCCATCCTGCTCTGCAAAGAGGAGATGGTGAGTAAAGTGGCGGTGATGCTCTGCTGCCTCAAAATCCCAAACGAAACCCAACAGCCCTGAACTTCTGCGTCTCGTCCCAGACGAGTGAGACATAAATCAGGGGCAGGAGTGCAGGCACACGCTGTCACGCGCCAGCCGCCCGTTTCCATGGTTTCCTGCGACTATTGCTCTTGAGGGCTCGGGTTTAGGAGGCGACTTGTTCCAGAAGGAGAAAGATGCTGTGTTGACACCATTGCTGCAAAATCACGGTTGGGGATTGCACTGGCAGGCAGGCAGCATCCCCCCCCCATGCCCTGCCAGCCTGTACAGCCCTGTAGTGACTCGGGTGACCCCCCCGGTCCCGTTGGTGCAAGGTGCTGTGCGGAGGGAGGTGGCAGCCCTGAGGGCTGGGATGGCATTTGCTCACCCTGCCCAGCCCAAGCTGCCCACAGTGGCTGCCTGCTGTCCCAGGGAGGAGCTCAGCACAGTGCCCGCTGCTGTAGCAGGGCGGCCCAGGGCCACGGGGCTCAGGGATGGGGACAGAGGACTTGGTTCCCACAGCCAGCGGGAAGGCTGAGATGGGATCAGCCTGGGTAATCTGTATGGAAGAAATCACTCCATCTCTCTCAGTTCCCGATTTATTTCAACACCCTGATCCCTCTCCCCTCTCCAGTTGAGCATTGCAGCTCTCCTGCTTTCCACCTCCTTCCCACGGACTCGTCCTCGCGACGAGGTGGCACCGCGGTGCCAGCCTTGCCAGCGGGGCCTCGTCCCTGCCAAGCACCAGCCTGCTCCTCCCGCAGCTTCTGCACGGCAGGGAGAGATCAAATGCCTGTTCACGCTGTCCTCCATTTGCATGGCCGCAGGGGGTGAGGATGGGTTTCCGGGCCCTCCGAGCCTCTGCTCCTGGTGTGCCGTGTCCCTGCGGGGTCTGTACCCACCTGCCAACGGCTTCTCCCACTCCCCCCGTGCCCTCCCACATTGCCTCTCCTCCTCCCCGCACGCTGGGTGCAATGAGAAATGTACTTGGCTCCCAATCCTCGAGTGGGAGGTGAAGGCAAAAAAAACGAGACTTCAGCTCCACGGTGTGTGGGATGTGGATGATGGCAGATCCCCACCCTTGACTCCTCCACTGTCTCTGGGGCGAAGGCAGAAACCCCAAATCCAGACCCTCAGGGCTGAGTCCACCTTCCCTCATGTGTGGGGACAGCTTCGTTATTCGGTTCCTGGAGAAAAGTGGGTGACTTCTTGCGTCCCCTGAAAGCCAGCTCCCTGGGACCTTCTGACAAACACCATTCGTCCAGAAGAGACCTCGGGGAGTGCTTTGAGAAGGAGCAGGAGCTGCCCCAAGCCCTTGACGCTGGTGTGATGCTGGGAGGCCAGCAAGGACTGCTTCTCCAGACCCTCAAGACACCGACCTGGCCAGAACAGAAGCAGTCCTGGGATTTTAAGTGAAATAAGGCTGAAGTCTTCAGTGTGGTAAAGCCCAAGGCATCCAGAAGAGCAGCCCTGACTCTGCCCCTTTTCCCTCTGAGCGGGACAGGGTGGAAGGTGGAAGATGCTGATAGGGCTCGTTTTTTGCTCCCACCGACGTGGCCGAGGGCTATTACAGGACACACGTGTGTGTCAGGTTGGGTGTTTCTCCTTCATCCTCCTCCCGGAGCCGCTCTGGGCTGCTGTGCTATCTCACCTGGAGATGTTGGACTTGTCACCCTGAACATTGCTGAAACGAAGCCCCTGGTTGCCAGCCCGGCTCACTCAGCATTGCCCCCAGCACGCAATGCCTCTCTCTCTCCCCCTTCCTAATCCAGCCCTGCTGCCAACTGCAAAGTCCTGGCCTGAAAAGGGATAACAAACTTTAAGAAACGGCTTTGCCGTGCCTGCTCCAGCCAGCCACCCCGGGAGGGAAGGATTTAGCCTAAAGCCTGTATAAATGCTCTGTACTTATTGCAGGTTTCCTTCCCCCGGCTTCTCTGATCCCAGGAGACCTGCACACAATCCCGATGCTCCAGCTCTGCGTCGGCAGCACCTGTGGCCTGCAAACTGTCACTGCGGGAACAGGCTGGAGGACAACATGCCAGGGGGTTAAAAGCGGCTACAGCCAGCAGGACACCCCCCAGATCCAGCTGGGGTTGCATCACTGCCTGCATCTCCATCACGTGGGGGTGGTGAGCCCACACGGGATGTTGTGGGATCCCGGTTTAATCACGCAGCCATTGTCCGCGTCCCTGGCACGCTTGGCCACTAATTTACTCGTAAAGGCCAGTAGTATCGAGAGACTGGGATTCCCCCAGCTCCATGTCCTCAACATGGCTGGGAAGAGCTGGGCAAGGGAGGTGACAGTGTGGGGAGCTGCTGCTGTCCCCCTCCTCCCCGGCCCTGGGCAGCCCCAGGGAAGTGAAACTCAGGCTGCTTGTGCAGTGCAAAGCTGGGCCTGGGCAGACATTCCTCCTCTGATTGAAACCAGACCCCAGGCAGTGCTGCCAGAGCTGGTGGGGAATGCATTTAAACCAAACCAGCCCAGACTCTCCTTCTTACACGGAAATAGGGTTTGTCTGCTCTGGGGTCGAAGTCCAACAGATGCAGCTTCATGCAGAGACTGAGGTCTGCGATGCCACCAAAGCAAACCCCCCAGTGGGACCCTGCCCCGAGCCCCCAGCTCCCAGAGGGGAGCCCAGCCCGTGGGGTCACCCCGACCTCCAGCCCACCACCCCCACATGTGGGAGCAGGATGGTGTGGGATGCTGGGGACGCTGGCTTGGGGACCAGCACGGCAGCAGTGCTGGGGTGATGCCCGGGAAGGGAGCACGGGATGAAGACACCCAGGCAGGACCCTCGGCAGCAGCGGGCAGAGGGCAGGCAGGTGGGTGAGATGGGGACAGCGCAGCCTCCCTGTGACCTTCTCAAACCTTGTGTCAGTTTTCCACCTCCCTCCCCAAAAAGTCCCTACCAACCCACACAATCTAAACAAACCCAAGGATTAGGAAGCTCAGGGGAATAGAAGGAAGCAGAGAGGGGCCCTGGGAGCGGGGCCAGGTGCTCCCCAGTGCCCGCAGGCAGGCAGGGCAAGGCAGGGCAAGGCAGGGCAGGGCAGGGTGAGAAGCTGCTGAGGCAGCTCTGGAGAGCACTTCCAGCCCAGACCAACCTGGTCCCGGCCTGGGAATTATTGCAAAAACCCTCAGTCCCACCCTAGGATTTGAGGAAACTGAAACCTTGTGATGCAACCAGGAGGGATGAAGCAAGAGGCACTCGCTCAGGAAGCAGGTGACAGATCCAGCACCACAGGGCTGCATGGGCAAGGCGTCAGCCGGCTGCTAAACTTCCTCAGCCCCTGAGCAGCCTCCACTGTCACCACTTTCCCCTTCGCTGCCCGTGCTAAGCTCTCCTGTCGGCAGGAACCGGCCGCCCCCCCTGGGAGCGCAGCCCCTGTCACAGCCGGACCCTTCAGCAGTAAACGAGGATGACAGGGTTATTGGGAAACAAGTCGGCACTTCCAAACAGATTCTCTTTGCTGCTCTTTTCCTTCCTGAAGCTGGTCTGAGCGTGGCAGGGGTTGCTCAGGAAAGCCAGCAAGCTAATATATTCATGTCATCTTGCATTTGGTGCCAGGACATGAAGTAAACACCGTCAGGGACTTCGCTCCGGTTCAAAGACAAGCCCTGTTTCTTATTCCGATCACATTATCCATGCTCCCCGTACAGCTTCATCGATTCGTATCTTAAAAAGAAAAGCCTTCAAAACCCATTAAGTCTGCCTTGCCATTCCAGCCCTGCTCTCAAGGGCTAGGGCAAGAAGCATTAACTAATCTGCTCACATTACCTTGCCTTTGAACCAAGCATCTCTCGGTGTCAATCAAGAGTGTTTGGAAGTGATATGCTCCTGCACGGGGCCAGTTTTGGCCGCTGAGGTCACCCAATGTCAAGCAAGGGGAGGGACCAGCACTTAGGCATTGCCCCCTGCACCGGGCTCCCTTTGGCACCCAGGGAGCACCCAGGGCTCGTGCTCACGGAGACACGGTGGAGCAGCCCAAGTTACGGTCCTCTGTTTGGTTATGGAGGACTGTACGGTTATAAACAAGCCCATGAAGGAGCAAGCTCCTACGGCTGCTCTTTCTCAGGGCCTCAGACAGCATCTGGGGCCCGAGAGTGGGGACCTTATTGGTGTCAGCCCGGCTGGGTCTCGGCGAGGGGAGAAGGGTTTGCAGGCAGTGATGTCGTCCCAGGGATTACAAAAGCCACGCTGCCTATTGCAAGGGAAAAGAAGGTCCTTCCAGCCTCTTGGGCTCCAGCTCAGCCAGCAGCCGCTATTTGTTTGTCTTCAATGACTTCACAGCATACTGAAACATGTTCCTGGGGGCCCAGCGTGCTCCAGCGCGGCTGGCCAGGATGTCGGGCTCGGCCGCCCCACACACTCCCCGGTGCCTTGCGTAAGGCAGCTCTGCACCCTCTGGCCTGACTTCCACTCGGGAAGAAATTATTCACTCTTGTTTTCATCTGGCTGCAGGAGACACTTGGGATGTTTCTTCCACCGCCCTCTCAAAGGCTTCCCATCCCACTGGTGCCAGCAACAAGTCTGGATCCATCCCCTCTGCCCCCAGCTGACCCCCAGTTCAGGGTCGGGGACTGTTTACTGGACAGGCTTAAAGGGATTTGGTTTTACTGACATTCCAAGTGCTGTTTGTGACTGGTTTTTTTTAGGGTTTGGAGCACTTTGAGAGGATGTGTCTACTGAGTGGGGATTAATCACAGCTGTCCCAGGCCCCTGCCATAGCTGGACTTGGGGGGCATCTGGACTTGGGGGGCATCTCCGGCCCCGGCTGGCCAGAGATGGAAAGCCAGGCTTCCTGGAAGCTTGGCTTTGCGTTCTCTTTCAGACCCAGTCATTGAACCTGGACCAATCTAGGTTGCTTGGATTCGGTTCTAGTTTCAAAAACCTTTTGCAGGGGGAAGCTGTTTTCCAGCTGAGTTACACAAATGCCCAGCTTGGGGCTTTTCTCAGCTGTCCTGCCATAGCCAGCATCTGTCCCACGCCAGCTCCCACCTTGCTCCCCAGGGCCAAACCGGAGCGGGCGTAAGAGGGAGAACCCATGGGGCTGCATGCAGCCCTCTGGGCATGGCCCCAAAGAGAGACACGTCCTGACTTTGGTGAGCACCAGCATTACACACCCCAAGGGTCTCCGCGGCTCGGAGCCCGCTATCGCGGTGTCGGTGTAGGGCAGGCAGCGCTGGAGGTGTGGGCAGCGGAGAGCATTCACCAAGGACCCTCGTGGCAAAACCCCATGTGGGGACAAAGAAACACATGGGGACAAAAACCCACAGGGGCACCAACCCAGGGCTGCCTGGGAAGCCAGTGCCCACTGCTCCCTGCCTGCTCCGGGGCTCTTCTCCAGGTCAGGACCTTCATGCACCATTAAACCCTGCATGTGTGCATCCACGGGCATGCATGTGGACACACACGGCTGTCTTCCCCTCGCCATCTCTCTTACAGAGGTTTCTTTCCCGTTTATTCTCTTTAACCTAAATCCACAAAGTCATTCGACTCCAGAAAATGTGTTTTGCATTGCAAAGGTCTGAGCTGGGACAAGGTGTGTGAAGGCACTTCACTGCCCATGGACGGGGATATCTAAGGAGCTTATAGGGGAGGTAAAGGCTTCCCTGGTGAGACACTGGAAACAGGCACAGAGGTCTGGGGGGAGACTGCGGGGCCAGAGCCGTGCTGTGAGGAGAGGTGTGCATGCTGCTGAGCGATGGGAGAGCGGGGAGGAGGAGGAAAACCCAGCCCTGGCAAGGGGAGGATGCAGACAAAGTCTCAGGATCAGCTGGCTGAGATGCGTCCACGGGAATTACAGGCAGGTCTGAGCCTGTCAGATTATCCGAGGCAGGAAGGGGGGAGCAGGTTGAGGCAGGTCTGGCAGGACGAGGGAAACAGGAGCCGGAGAGAAAGGGAGGAGCGGGGGGAAGGTGGGCAAAGAGGGGAGGGAGGCACACGGGAAAGCATGGGGGGGAGAGGGGAGCACCCAGCCCTGGTGGTGATGGGGCTGGTGGGGTCAGGAAGATGGGCTGGGGAATCCATGGGGTGGACAGGGTGGGAACAGGCTTGGTCCATCACACGTCACCCCCAGCGCCCACCTGGCCGAGGTGTGGGGCTGGGGGCCAGCAGGGGCACTGCATGTCAAAACCAATTAAGTGCTCAAGGGGTCATGGACCAACTGCTCGGCTCCCTCCTGTCTGAAGGTCACAGAGGAGAG
>NW_008825168.1:196317-197972 GCF_000699105.1 Pygoscelis adeliae
TGTTGCCTCTTAATTACATCTGATCCTGCCCTAATTCCTCCTAAAACCAGCCTTGAGAGCCTTCAGGCGGTTGCTGGGGAGAGGTGCCTGCCAGCCAGGGCTACAGGCGAGCTGGGCACAGGTGACAGCCCCGGGCCGAGCGGTGCCTCCGGGAGGGATGCAAGGGGCCAGCGGTGCTGCGTGGTGATGGAGGAAGCGCCATGTGCACCACCGTCCTACTCCTCGGCACACTGGTCATGATGCTGCGGCGCCGCTTCTTCAACAAAGTCGAACCGTATGTCCTGTCCCCTTCCCGTCCCCTCGGGGCCCCGGGGCTGGGGACAGGAGGGTGAGGGATGGCCCTGGGGTGGAGGGTCTCGCTACTCAGCCTAAGACACGTCCTTGGAGATATTTGGTTTCCTTCTAGTTTCGGTCCTTTGGGTGACACCAGGAGACATTCCCTTGTGCTGGGCAGAGGGGAGCCTTCTGTGATGTGCTGTCACCTCCTCCCCCTTGCACCAGTGCGAGCAAGGAGGAAATGCAGGATTGGTCCCCTGTCTTTCTGGCACAAAGGGACAGAGCTGAACTCCTGGGATGCTTTTACACGCACAGATTAAGGTGTTTCCCAAATGGAGCAGTCCAGCATCCTGCTATCCATCCAGGCAAGCAGCCTGGCTGCCTGTTTGTCTCCATGCCTTGGCTGGGGAGGAGACTGAGCAGCGCTCTCGGCTGTGGGCACAGCCCCAGCCTGCCAATGACACCCCAGCAGCGCCCAGCTGGCAAACCTTCACCTGGCGTAAAATAGACCTGGGGAGGTCCCGCTCCATCCCTGGGGTGCTGGGGGCTTGGGTGAGGGTCTGGGTACAGAAGGTGCTTGAGAGCACCAGCTAAGTGTCGGCTCTCAGAAGAGCCAGCAGCCACCACCCTGCAGCTGTGGCTCTGTCGCACTGTGCTCTGTGCCCATGCACACGCTCACACACGCTCACACACGTCCTGGCTCCGAGGTGACGGCAGGGAGCAGATGGGAAGGGACTTGCTGCAGTCCCACAGCAAGGCAATGACAAAGCTGTGACGGGAGCGCAGGGTCAGCTCCCGCTCGGTGCATCCCTGCCGCGCCACGGGCACAGCGCCGGCGGCTGCGGCTTCCACTACCTGCAGCTCCCCTTGTCTTTCAGGAGGGAGTTTTGTTCCCGTTCAGCACTTGCTTGGCTTCAACTCGGCGGCAGCAGGGCCACGCTTGTGGCAGGGCCAAGCATCGCCCTCGCGGGCTGTGCAGCCGCCTGCTCCAATGCCAGGCTCAGCTTGAGGAGGTTTCCGCTGGAGACACGCAAATCTATTTACCAGTGGAGACTGGAGACATCTGAAAGTGGGGAGGTCAAATTGGCACTTAATGAGCCAATTAAGTCAGGGGAGGGAGAAACAAGACTGGAAGCAGGCCACCACCCTGCCTGCCTGCGTGCCCCCGGCCCTCCTCCCCATGCTACCTGCAGCACCGGCTGAATTAAGGACTCATTAAGTGCCTGAGCAAACATGTGCTTGCTGCAGAGGTGGGGGCTATCTCTGGGCAGGGGGGACAGGGGTGGCTGGTGAGGCCGGCAGAGCTGGCAGCCTGCACGTCCATCCCTTGGGGAAGCTGCAGGGCGAGCAGGCAGCGCTGCCCACACACAAGCACAGGT
>NW_008825168.1:198030-206646 GCF_000699105.1 Pygoscelis adeliae
AGGCCCCGCCCCGGGGGAGGCAGCCCCAGCCACCGCACAAGCCCTGCCCGTGGGAGCAGGCGTGAGCTGCCTTCAGGGTGGCCGGGGCAGAGGTGTGGGGGCAGCTTTGAGGCTGGCTCAGCACCCTCGTAGGAGCAAGCATAGCATGCAGTGTGGCAGAAGGTGTCAGGGCTGCAGGACTGGTTTGTGGCTCTGCCACTGTGTCCTTGCTGCTGGAAGCAAGCAGTGGGAAAGCATAAAACCTTGCAGGAGGAGGTAGGATGGAGCATGGAGGCGAAAAAGATGGGGTTAAGAGGGACACTAGGGCTGCCCTGGCTATTTCTGCTCATGGCAGGATCAGCACCCCTTCCACCACATCTAAACCGGGGCCCTGCAGCCTGGTCAGACCTTGCACCTGACTGTCATCATCACCACCATCACCATCAGTGTGAGGCTAGTGAGACAGCAATGCAGCGTGGGTTAGGAGCGTGCCCAGCGCCAGCAGCAGCAGCAGCTTGAGGCTGGACTCAGCTTGAGGGCTCCCCGGTGCGGCACAGGGCCCCAGGGAGCACGAGGGGGACTCACAGCTGGATGGACAGGAGAAGCTTCCTCCAAGCCCCACTGCAGCTTTCAGACAGGCTCCTGGTCTGGATGCAAAGACACCAGCTGATAGAAAGGCTGTACGCTGCTAGATTAGTTCTTTTGGTGATTAATTGCTCCCACCATTAAAGACCAGTGGCTATTAAGAGGTTTTCTACTTGGTCTATTTTGGACTCCCATCTACCGACCTCGCTCTGTGCTGGCATAAATCAGAGCAGTTCCACTGACAGCTTTATACCAGGAGATAATTTGTCCCCAGTCTTTCGTATTTTGGAAAAGAGAAGTAACAGAAGCAAGAGAAAGAAGTGCTGCCGGCCAGGGACTGGAGAGAAGTGGTACAGGTGACAAGGGCAGAAGGACCGAGGCTTCAGATGGGCACAGTGGAGGGGAGGCAGCATCCTCCAGACCATGAACAGACCCGAGGCACCAGAGCCCCAATCCAGTTTTGATCCAACTGGATTTTGGTGAGTTAGAGGACCAGGCTCAGGCTGGGCAGGCACCAGGACCCCATACAGCAAGAAAGATCAGGATTTTTCATATGTGCACTGGTCTGGATGACCCCTGGATTAAAGACATCCCTGAAAACCAGCAGACAGTGAAGAAAAAGAAAGGAGCCCACATGTTCTGTGGGATAAAGCTGCCTCAGCGCAGGAATGTCCCTCTGGCTCTGATGTCCCCGTGTGCGAAGCAGAGCGTGCGTCCTGGGCAAAGGACACAAATGAACAGCACAGGCAAGATCAGATTATGTGAAATCCCCTGCTCACTTGACCTCCTTCACGTCCCATCTTCTATTTATATGCCTTGGGGCTGCCAGGGACAGCACAGGTTGTCCTTGGCCCACACTTGCAGGGCCGGGGGGCTCAGCTGTGGGCGCGTGGGGTTAGGGTTGGCCCCTGGAGCTGGCTGCCACCGTCTCAAAAAGAGAGGTTTGAGACCCCTAACAGCCCGGCTGTGGGGTCTGCTATCCCCCCCCTTGCTGGAGGTGAAAAGCAAACTGAAATGCTACCCTTGACTAACCTCCCCGTCGAGGGACAGGAAAGTCAAGGGGGACTCCTTGGGCTTTGGAGCTTGGGTTTCCTCAACAAGCAGTGATTTATTCTTTGTTTTATGCGATATTTAACGAGAAGGTCCTGGCCGGGGACCAGGACTGGTTACGGATGCCTGCTCTGTTTGCCTTTCTCATTTTCTTCCCCTCCGGTCCCTTCCTGGCAGGAGCTGCTCACTGCCTGCTCCTGAGCGATATGTGGGTTTGGGGAGGTAGAGATGCTGCTGACCTGGAGCCCAGGGTTTGGTCTCGGTCCCGGTCCAGCACGGGGGAACACAGGGAAATGAGCACCCAAGGGAGTACAGGAGCACCCAAAGGAGCCAGGTCTGTGAGGGAAGACGTCCTCCATGGAGAGCTCTTGGAGAGGGATCAGGTCGGGGGGTTGGTGGGGCAGGGCTGGACTATGGTAAAGCGAAAGAGGCACTTTGGGGAAGTGAAAGGTGGATTTGCCTTTACTGCTGCTTTCTCAGCCCCCTCACAACAGGCTGGACACAAATCCCCTGGATGCCAGAGGGGTTCTTTTCCCAGGACTGGGAACTAGGGCCATGGAGAGAGGGAGTGTTTGGTGCCTGTGCCGATCTCTCCCCCCATGAGGACACCCTCGTCGCACCCCACACACCATGCTGCAAGGCGAGAACAGACCCTCTGCACCTCAGGCTGGAGAAAACAGAGCCGGTAGCTTGGCATGATCCGGATTTAACCTCCCAGCTTAGTCCCCTCTGGGAAGCAGGACGTGACCTCCTCATTTCCACTGCCCAGGCACGGCTGGCAGCCGGCAGCGGCAGCACACGGCTCTGCATCTCCGGGCTGGAGCAATCAGCGCGCAGCAGGCATGCACAGACAAGTGTCAGCTGAATTTCTGTACAACTTTAAATACATTAGCAAGGCCACAAACACAGCTCCAAAGTGCTGCAGGCACAGCTGAGCTGATAAATAACCTCCAAACCCACCAGCAAGAAAATAATCCCCCTCTTTCCACGGGAGAGAAGGCTTAGCATCACTTTCCCCTTCCTATCTGTATAGCAACTGAGCAGATTCACTCTCTACCTTGCTGTGTTTGAATCCAGTACCAGAAGGGTCAATTCTGTGCCACTTCTGCGGAGTCATTATACTGTCGGTTATATAAATGTCTGGGCATGCACAAAAGGCAGTGCTGATACAGTGGCTCCGACACCAACTCTCTCCAACACCTGCTTTTCAGCTGGAGAGAAAACCGAGCACAAGAACATCTCGAGAGCTGTCACACAGAAGGCTGCTGTCTTTCAAGCTGAATGGAGGTCTAAATAGCTCTCACTTCTCCTTTAGAATCTCATTTCTAAATGCAATTAATACTGGCACATGCATAATGAGAGACTGACGAGTGAATACAGACTCCAGCAATAAAGAAGCCAGCCCCAAGTGCTATGTAAATATTACAAATCCTCACTAGAAGCTGACCGGGGGAAGACAGCTTTCTGATGATTAAACCCAAGTGACAATACGACTGGATTCCTACATCTGTCACAATACTACCTGCTGATACATAATGAGCTACGCTAAAAGAACTAGCTCTTGCTGCTCTTCAATGCAGATAAAATGTCTATTTGTAGAATGTAATTAATCTCTTCTTCAAAATCAGGAACCTTAGTGTCCTTGGTAACAACATGCCAGTGACTCAGAGAGCGTCTCCGGCTTTTTCTTCTGATTTTTGAGTGAGTGATTGAAAGTGACCCCGAATTCTAGCACTGAAAAGGAGCTGTGCTTCAGAAGTGGAAAAGCCAGCTGGGTATCTGGAGGTGGGGACAGGTTTTACCCACCTCTCTGGTCTCTGCAGGGCTCCTTCGGCAGCTTAAGGAGGTTCCTGCGCTTGTTTCAGCCACGTTCCTAGGATGAGACGAGCTCTGTCCCAAGACCTGGTCCCCAACCCATCGAGCACAAATCCCCTTTTACCATCAGGTGTAACCAGGCAGAGAATAATACTGAAAGCAGAGCAAGGGCGAGAATCACAGGATGAAGCTGCTCCCTCTTTTGCCTGGTTTCCACAGGCAATAAGCGCTGTGCGATCGCGCTGTGTGTGTGTGTACATGCACACACGCGTGTGGCTGCTCCCCCAGATGGCTTTCAAGCATGCTGGCTTATTTCAGCCAAGTTTGGCAGGGGATAGAGGTTCAAAGACATCCAGTCCCTACCAGGTAGCGAAGATGCAAAGCCATGAGCACTGGCATGGCAGAGGGGTGCAGGGAAGTGTTGCTGGCAGAGCCCCGGCTCCCTTTGAGGGTTGTGCTTGGGCATCGCCTGCTCCTCCGGCCACCCCGCTCTGGGCTGGCTGAGATGGGTGCCGAAACGGCAAAGCTGGGCCACTCAAAAGCACCCAGGGCCCCTATCTGCTTTCTATGAATTTCAGTGGGAAGCAACCGCTGCTGGATGTCGCTCACTGACGCAGGTCCAAAGCCCAGGGGAAGGATGGGCCATGATAAAGGGACAGCTGGTTGGAGAGAGTGGGTGATGGAGGACTTGCACAATTTATTTATTTTCTGGCAAAAAGGAGAAAAAGAATTGTTGGCTAAAATCAGCATATTCCAGGCTAAACTGCTGCAGCAACGCCTCGTGGGACTTGAGCTGAGGTGCTTGGTCCCCCTGCAAGGGATGTTCACCCCTGCCCTCTGCACGCTGCTTTGCAGAGCCAGGGGGACATGGGGAAAAGGAGGTTTTTCTTGTTACCGAGGGCTCAGCTCCTTCAATGCAAAGCTGCCCTTTCTTGCAGCAAGTTAACACCTTTCATTTAAAATGCCAAAGTAATCCAGAGGCTCTGCTCCCACAGAAGGCAAGGTTTCAGAGCAATTTGCCTGCAGGCTGCCTGCTGGCTGCAATCGGCCGCCGCTGCCCACAGCTCACCCTGTCTCCTCTGTCGCCAGGCACCCCGAGGGAGAGGAAGAGACCAGGAGAGAGCCTGGCTCTGACCATCACACCACGTAACACCACTTCGGAGTAAAAACCAGGTGAGATGTAGCAGTTATCTGGGATAGATGCAGCTTTGGGGTAATTGTGGAAAGAAAGTGCTAGCTTGGGGTAAAAAGCCTGGACTTTGCCTTTCTGCCCTGCTCACAGACCCCACAGGCTTTTTAATGACAGTTTCTTCCTGTTTCACCCAGGATTTATAGGTCTCTTTGCCTGTTGGTGAGGCTGAGAAGGCTCTAGAAAAGTGGCTCACTCTGGGGGAAGGAAATTAGAGCCTGAAATGGCCAGATTGGAAGGGAAAAGCCCATTTTCCCATCACTTTCTATAGCAGCTCCGTTCCCAGTTGAGGGCACATCCAGCCCTTCCTCTGTGGCCCCCTGCCCGCTGCCTGGATGGCAGGAGCATCTCGTAGGGACAGAAAAGGCAGCAGAGCCGGTGGTGGTCCAGCTGGGGTGGGGATGGGGTGCGTGTGATGTGGGGATTTGGGACTGATGTGGCTTTGTGTCCTGCACAGTGACTCCAGGGAGTGAGGGCCAGCTCCAGGCTGTCCGTCTGCAGCTCCCAGCAAAGGTAGGGCAATTCACACCGCTGTCTTGTCCCCGGGAGGAAGCCTTTGGTGTCGAGGGTGAGGGGACACTGGCCTGGGCTGGGGCACGTGAGTGGGGTTCGCACGGGGGGGGAATTGAGACGAGGACTGTCTTTCCTAATCCCCCCCAGCCTACAAGGCACTGCTGAATGCCCGTGGGCAGCTCAGGGACTCACCTTGCCCTGCCTTCCCTTCAGGAGATCCCCCAAAGCTCATAACCTTGTTGGTCCCAGCTCTCAGGGGACGATTAACCATGACTCCTTCTCCTCCTGCAGCTCCCCTGTGCCCTGCAGCCGGCACCCAACACATCCCGGTCTCGGCACACACCAAAACCCCTGGCAAAAGCGACCCACGACGCCAACCCGCACACCAACGAACCCACATCACGCCAGCTCCCCTCTCGCAGCTCAGGGGGGACCAGGCACCGGGTTAAATGCTGGTGCAGAAAATAAATTTGCCAGTCTTTAAGGCTGAGCCCTGGGGGGTGGCTGGCAGCCCCACGGCAATGCCCTCTGCAAGCCATAACGCAGCCTGCGGGCGTGCGGCGATCAGGCGTCCTGCTCCCGGCGGTGGGGTTCGCACACCCTCTGCAGCTTTCCCATCTATACAAATACGTTAATAAAAGATCAGTTTGCAGACGCAGCTTGCTGTAGATGACAGCATTAGAGGCGCATCTGTTTCTACTAAGCACCAGTCTCGTGCTGCGTTTATTTGGTCCATTTGTGGCGGGGAAGAGTTGCTTTCGGCATTCAGAGATGTCTCGTGTCTGGGAGAAGTGGGGGGGAGATATATTTTTGGCTCTATTTAGCCACAAAAATTTGGTTTTAGAATAAAGAAAAATATTCCTGTTTTCTGTTTGCTGCCAAACCGAGGCAGATGATTTCTTGTGCAACCCTTCGTTTGTTTGAGAACTCGGTGTCCTGTTGGAAAAATAAATGTTCTGATGGGAAAAGTCTATCAGCGTGTATTGATCAGTCATTGGGACCAGTGGACTTGCAAACATCAGCTTCAACCTAACTGAAAAAGCAGTTCCCAAAGCTTTTGCCAACACATATGAGGCAGAAGGAGACAGGTCTTTGCTTTTTTGGTGAGTGAAATAGTTAGAGAGCAGAATCCTTTCTGCGGGCACAGTTGTGCTGGCCTCATCACGGCTGGCATGAATTTTCAGTGCCAAATACACCCCATTTGCACCCAGAACAGGCTGTTTGCTCCTCTCTGATAGCCGACCACCGCTGGCGGCCGCGAGAAGGACGCAGCAACGGGGGAAGGAGAGCGGCTGATCAGTGACGGTGGGGAAAAAGCCCAGGATGCTCCCGGCTGATGGCAGCACCTCCTCCCCATCCCAGGACTGTAGGTTCGCCTCCCCGCTGCCGAGGTAAGGCCAGATACACAGACAAGAGCTCCCAGCGGCTTGGTTCTCCTCGGTGAGAATTTCACAAATGCCTACAGTGTTTTCCTAATAGATTTTTTTCCCCTGAAGCTTTTTAATTAAGCCTTTACAACCTCAACTCACTTCTAACATTTTTTTTTTCTTCTTTTTGTTAAAGGAAATATTATGATTAGGAAGAATAAAACTGCTGTTTTACCTGGAGCTGCCCTCATTTTATAGCAGATTAAAAGCAAGATGGAGAGTCAATAATGCCAGGAAGGGGGGGTCAGGGGATGAATACAATGTACATGCGCTGAAGTCAGCACAGAAGAGATTGGGGGCTGGAAAGACAAAAGCTTATCAGGATTGAAGCTTCAAAAGCAGAATCAGCTCCTCAGATGATATAAATCACCTGGACGCCCCTGACATGCTGGTATTGCTGTAGCATGGCTTTTATGTATTGATTTAAGGGAAAATAAAGGTCAGGGGCTTAGCTGCAGGGAGGCATCCGGGCTGAGGCTGTTCAGCTTTGAATGGGCAGTGATGAGCAATGAGGAGGATCTGCATTCAGGCAAGGTCAGAAACAGGTTGGAGAGGACCCCGAGAAAGATGTGCATATGCTGGAGCTATGATAGCCCCAAAGACTAGGAGCAGAGCCCGATGTAACCCGCTGAGGGTAGTCAACTGGAGCCCCAGTTTGCAGGGTTAGCCCAGGCACAGTCATCCCGGGCTTAGGGAAAATCCAGCTTTCAGTCTGGACCTTACCGTCAGTAACTCTGACCTTTCTCCCCATCTGGACTAGCACAAAAAAAATCCCAGAAAGGACAGCGTGGGGCCAGCTGGAAATGGTGCCTGCAAATGTCACGGTGCTGCCGGGAACAGGGTCACTGCACTGCAAACCTGGGTGTGCAAACATAGCTTGCTAAATCGACTGCATGGGGGTGTTGTAGATTTGGGGGATAAAGGTTTCCTGAGCCGCAGAAAGGCCAGCTCTCCGCCCTGGGACCTTCGAGAGGGTGGATTTCGTGAGAAATGTTCTTTATTTACTCAATCAGCCGCAGCCAGCAGCTGAGCTAAGAGCAGGCAAGTCTGCCTGTAGCAAGCGGCTGCGTGAGGGTTGCTGGCCGTGACGAGGTATTTGCTGTCTGCGCTGAGATTTGTGATGGTCCCGGAAGGCCCTCGGTGGGTGGGAGTGGGAATTCACTTAACCTCATTAACTGCGTGCTCTCTGCTGGCCAAAACCACCTTCCGCTTTACGAGAAACACAGAATTGGTAGTGACAGCCCTCACGGGCCAGGTGCGGTGTCACCGGCACTCCTCCGAGGGATGGGATGCTGATGGTCTCCTCAGGGCCAGGAGGCTGAAGGACATGGTCCCACCATCGCGGTCCCGCTGAGGAGACGCCGTTCGTTTGAGGAGGAAGGAAGGATTGCAACATCTCTGCTCTTCTTCTTTCCATCTCTGTCCCTACTAAAACACACTTTGGGAAAAAACAAGAGGGAAATGAAACGGCAAGTGGGCTACACCCAGCCGGGGGGTGGTGGAGGTGGTGTGAGACTAGCAGTCCCACGCAGTCTGGAGGAGGGGGCGAAGCTGTGGGGCCTTGCCGGGCCCAACTCCCCGGGGTTTATCTGACTGTCTGTTTTCATCATTTCTCTGTGAGAAGGGAAAGGGACCACACAGCAGCAGAAAGTCCTGGAAATCTGCGAGGGAGGCCGTTCCCAGCACTCTTCCCTCCGCCATCGCCCCTGTATACAATTGGCTATGGAGGACGTATGGCTCTGTATAGGCTCCAACTCAGTGAGATAACGCCTCGCAATTAAATTCCTAATTACAGCCAGCCAGTGTGCTTTCCCAGCTCTGATCCTCCTGTCTCGGTTGCACATGTGGTCTCTCTGACGGACCAAGGGGACCAGGGCTGGGGTCACCCCATCTCGACTGGCCTGTCTGGTCCATCCCCTCCACATCAAACACTGCTGTCTCTCCTCTGCTGCTGCTTCTGAGGCATCCTAAAGGCTGCTTGTGCCCTATAATTTTTCCTTTTCTCAAAAAAAAAAAAAAATCAACAAAAAAACTAAAGTAAAAGCAGGGGGGGGAAAT
>NW_008825168.1:206740-211718 GCF_000699105.1 Pygoscelis adeliae
AGGGCTGGGAAGTGGAAGAGGGAAACAGTCCAGCTGCCTGTCTCAGTGCACAAGGAGCCCGGTCTGGGATCCAGCCTGGGAGGTGAGGGCTGGTCCCCCCAGCATGGGATGGAGTGGTGGGTTTACCAGCAGAAGGTAGAGCAGGGTGCAGGCTGCTGTGCACCCATGCTGGGCTGTCTGTACCCCAGAGCAGACCTGACCTGCACTAACATGGCAGAGAGGCAGGGCAGACCTCTCTCGGCTCTTAGGAGCCGTTTGGAAATTTGGTGACTTTCTGAAGAAAAGAGCAGAAGTTGAGTCCTTTGCAGGGAGGCAAAGGTGCTGGGTCGGGGCAGCTTCCTTGCACCAACCTCAGCCCGTGCTGCCCTTCGCTGGGCAGCCTCCAGCTGGAGCCTGGCGGAGAGGAAAGGGAGAAGGCTGGCCCAGATTTGAGGGTGTAAATCACCAGGGTTCCTCTCCAGAGAGAGCTCAATTACATTGATTTACACTTGCTGCGGATTTGGTCCATTCAACCCAATTAAAACTCCAGAGGAAGTGCAGAGAGGCAGGATGTAATTACCCGCACTGGAATCCCAGTTCAGAACAGGAGGCAGAGCTCTCCGGATCAAATTAATCCCTGGTGTAACTCTGCCGAAGTTACACCAAGGCTATAATTGGCCTGAAACATTTTAACTATCTCATTTAATGTTATTCATGCTCTGCTGGAGATGAGAATGTTTATCCTAAATGAGAGACTCTAATGCTCCGTAGCAATAATAGAGCGTGAGGCTTATGCGGTTTCTCATTTACAAGGATGCTGGGGAGACCAGATTGTCACGGAAGATGCGGCAGATCTGGACTCCCCAAATCTTTAACCATTTCCGTGGCTGCTGCGGTGGCTGGTTGTCCCATTATCCTTCCTCCAGTGTGCCCACCCTCCCCATGCCCAGGCTGCTTTTCCATCTCTTGGAGATGTTGGGGGTTTGTATCCCGGACCCAGCCGGGGCAGAAGGAGGAGGAGATGTAAAGTGGTAGAAGAGGGAATGGAAAGCACTGAGAGAGGCCTTTCAAGATTAAAGTTCCTATAAATCAGCAGAAGTGAGGACTTTCCTCCCCAGTGATGCTAAAAGAGGGGATTTCCATCGATGAGAGCTGGCTCCACGGCCTTTCTCTGAGTCACTCCAGGGAAGCTGCAAAAGGAGCAGGGTCAGTGCTGCGGGTAGCTCAGCAAGCACACGGAGCGCTGCGGTCCCCGCTGCCAGCTGGACACCCCCATGGAGAGTGTTTCCAGCTGCCAGCCCTGGGTTATCCACCAGGCTCAGAGGATGATGCCACGGCCATTTGAGCTGCCACCCCAGAGGAGGCCTGAGCACGCTTCCCACAGCGGGAGGCAGCAAAGCACTGTCACCCTCCGTGGGGAACGTGTCTCAGGAACCACGATCCACTCCGCTCCCTTTCCCGTGGCAATGCCACCGGCCAGCCCAAGCACACATCCCGCCGCTTGGAAAGCAAAGCCTGCGTGTTACATTCCTCCCTGCCACAGCTGTACTCTGGCTGGTGGCACCCTGCCAGGGATGCCGTTTGACCCCGAAGCTCCGCTGCGTGCCCCGCATGCTCCCAGAGCCAGCCCTGGCAGGTACTGCTCACTGCAGGCCCTGCATTGGCATTACCAGGCTTTTGGAGGATTGCGACTATCTGTCATTAAATCGTACTTCCGCTCCCTAGGCTGTTTTTAAGACAGAACCCTGGTCTTTCTCTCTGCTCCCTTGCCAGTGGAAACCACAGGAAAGGCAGATCTGTTTGTTCCAAAGCAATTTTTAATGCCCTGTAGTTAGTAGAGGCTCGAGCATTACAATTCATTCTGGCTCCTCTCTGTTCCTCAGAGGATATTAGATCCTTCTCTTGATACTTCCTCGGTCTTTGTAGATGTTACCCTAGTTTTAATTTCAGGGCTTCCAGACTGTTTTTAACAATGCTGAGCTTTCAAGTTGCTTCTTTCAAACTTTCTCCAGCCATGCTTTCCCAGAGCCTAAATAGCTTTGATTATTCCCAGATGTTTTTAGTTTGTTAACCCCAGAGTAGTATTGTGTAATGGCTTGGAAAGAAGACTGGTAGCAGGCATCCTGGGTTCTCTTTCCTGGTTCACCAAATTACTTCCCGAGCAGAACATCTATGGGATTTATCCTACAGAAGCAATGCCATTAGCACTAGGTTATCTTGCTATAGAGAACAGGACTAGAGATGGCTGAAATTCTCTTGTTGATAAAGATAGCCCTCTGAAAGCACGGGTCATTTTCTCCACCCAGTTCCTCCTTATCCTCTCTGCTGAGATTTTGAAGCAGGATGACAACGTTGGGGCAACAAGCCCGCAGGGGAGCCTTTGAGCAGGCATCACCGAGGCTGCCAGGCAGCACCTAATGGAAAAGACCTTGTTCACCTCCAGGCCAGGCTGGATTCAAGCTGTAGCCATCCCTACCCGCTGGCCGCCCGGCCAACAGCAGCTCTGCTTGGCCCAAGTTTTCTTTGGCCTGGGAGGATGCGTGTGTGTATCCTGACAGGCCAAAGTGTGGGGAGTAAGGAGTTTTACACAACTGGCTGAGCTCCTAGCAAACCTCTGTGGCCCTCCTGACTCCGGCAATCCTGCTGCTCTTGTGCTTCAGCCATTACATTGCTAAACACACATAAAAAACATCCCCATTCCCACCAGCAGAGCGCCAGAGTGTAGCTGAGCTGGCAGGAGATGCAGTTCCTCTCAACCATCCATAAATCTTCCCGAGATCACCCCAAATACCCCATATTTCTTGGTGCCTCCACCCACCCTGCTGGATCCTTCCACTTCTGTTTCTCAGCCCAGTGCTCAGCTCCGCAAAGCCCAAGGTTACTGGGACGATGTGAATACATCACATAGCATCCCCCTCCCATATGCGGAGGACCACGCCTGGGCAGGACAAGGAAAAACAATGAAGGAAGAGGAAAACAAGATGGGAAAAGGAAAAAAAGCAAGTGCCTGGAAAAAAGCACCAAGAGAGAATATTTATTTAGCAGAGGGCTAAACTAAGGGACAAACTAACCTGCCTCAGCATGTCCACATGACTGCAGCATGGTACTCAGCCTCACCAGCTTGTACCAGCTACAGCTGGGAAAGCAGGTGAGAGGCAACCCAGCAGCATTAATCCCTTGTGCAGTCAAACTGACCTGCTGTACGAAGACTGTACCCCAAGGCAAACATCCATACCTCTGCCTGGGACACGGAGCATCCCCAGCACCCAGCCCCACCATAGCAGGGTGCAGCGTAGCGCTGAGCAGATGCACCTCAGGCCAGCTCTGTCTGAGCTGGTTGGAGCAGGGCTGCACCCAGAGGTGCTCAGGAGAGCTGGGAGGAGATTGAAGGAGAAGGACCAGAAAGCCAAGCTGTGAGTGAAGAGTGTCAGTGCTTGGAAAGCGCAACCAATTTGCTTTTAGTACAGTTCATGCCTCTCCAACAGTGCCTAGAATAACAAATTCCTTCCACCCTCCAAGCCTGAATGCTGGAGGAAGCTGCTGAGAAACTTAATTGATTAGCTGGCTGCGTGCACAGAAAAAAATTGCCCAGCATCAAGGAAGTCACTGTCTTGACAGTTAATGCAGACACCGGTGGGAGATTAGAGAGACCAGCTGCAGTTTTTTTTATCACAAAACCCCTTCTTTTAGCCTGGGAACAATGCAAGGTCTGTTTAGATGGGGCGACCCATTTTGCAGTGGCGTCGAGGGGCTGGAGCATTAGTGCTGTGTCCAGGCTGCGCTCACCACCCACCCAGGTCTCGCTGGGCAAGCATGGCCCAATCCTCAGTCCCAGCACGTTCAGCCATGAAGGGCAGGGAAGCAGACTTTGGGCTGCCTGCACTTCTCACCCCCCACTCTCCAGCCCCAGAGGTCCTATCAGCCCTGGCAGCCCCTGAGCAGCAGGAGGACAGGCCCTGAGAGCAACTTCAACATCCAGGGTGCAGTGGGCAGTGGGCAGAGCTGAGCACATTGGAGAAGCTGAGTTTCCAGATGCCCCCCCCTTTCCCAGCCCCTGCCTAGGCTTTCTGCTTTGCTCTCAGCTTCTCTAGCGCTGCCCTGCCTGCCACAGGGTCACCGCCTGTGACTGTCACCACACAGGATTGCTTTCCCTGTTTGGCAAAAGGAAACAAGAAGCCAAAGGCCTGCAGGGGCTGTGAACTTGCCTGTCATGTTCTCTGACAGTATTAAAACCTTTTGCTGGTTGTGTTTTTCCTAAACTGTCACCGCTCATCACACCCCTTGTTTAAATCTCTGATCCTGAAAGCTTCCCTGAGCCCTCTGCAAAACAAATGGAGAGAGCGTGGTCTGTTCTCCAAGGAGATTGGACACCACAGCAAAAGCAACAAGGCTGACAATGCCAGCGCTCCCCAGAGCAGGTACAGGCAGAGCCAAGCGTGCATGCCTGTGCTGTGTGGCTGCCAGAGGTGGGAGGCAGGCAGCCTGCTAACCCCCAGCTTCCTCCTCTCCCTCAAACTGCTCAGCTCCTACTTTTTGCCTCGGGGGAGGATGAAAGGGAAAGGAAAGGGCTCTACCCTCCTGTTTGCTCTCTGCTGAGCAGCGCTGCTCTCCTGCCCCCCGTTTCCCCTATTGCTGCTATTTGACCTGAGCAGCCCAGAGGAATTTTAGTCACGGTGCATTCCTAGCACAGCATCTGTTTTCTAGAGCAAAACAGGAACAGCTGCCAAGAAACAAATCTTCCCCTGATGCCTGGCACTTCTCATGGGTGGAATGAAACTTCTTGAAACCCCAGGGGAAAAACCACCAGAGCTCAGCTGCAGCAAAACCCATCCCACTCCAGCCTGTCCCCTCCAGGGATTTTTGCAGCACGAGGGGGCTCAGACAGAGACTAATGAACATCATGATAGCATCCATACGGTACCACTTTGAAAGCTTTGAGTGAAAGAGGAGCTAAAGAGAGATCTCTTCTTTAGCTGAAGGCAGAGGGCTGTGGGAAGGA
>NW_008825168.1:211771-222252 GCF_000699105.1 Pygoscelis adeliae
TGCTTCCCACCCCCGCCCCCAGCCCCAGCATCCAAGCCCAATTGCGTCCAGTGTCCTCCTACCTGTCCAGGCCTATTGTAACTGGGCAGGATGGAGGCAGGTAGATGGTGCCGATATGGAACACACTGAGTTCACACATGGCTTGCTGTGAAAGAGCTTTTGAGGCTTGTCAGGGCTAAGTGAGGTTTGTCCCCAAGAGCTGTGAGAAAGCCTGGTGCTATCAGAGTCAGACTAGCAAGGAGCGACGCACACAGGGGTTGCACGGGCTGAGCTGGTTCTCAGATTTCAGGTGGAGGTGCCTACGTTCACAGGATCACTGCATACTTGAATAGCAGAGCTGACAGATGTACTTAACCCCTTTCCCCATGAAGGTTATTAACCAAATATCTCCCAGGTATTAACCAAATATGGGACAGAGCCTGCAACAGTCTCCCTGCCATGCCCATGGGTTTCTTCTCAGATTGCTGTGGCTCGGCAGGTTTTTCAGTGGAGGCTAAAGACTGATGTATGAGTCTCTGGTTACTGGGAAGAATAAGGAGCAGAGCAGCTCAAGTAGCTGATGCGGTCAGGCAGAGCTCCAGCAATGCTTCGGGAGCAGCAGCGTTACTCGGGAACAGGGAGGTGGTCAGAGGTAGCCAGAAGGGAATTAGGAAAGACTTTCTGGAGGCCTGGGACCAGCTGAGACACACAAGCAGCCTCAGAGCACACAGTTTCTTGGCCCTTCCAGCTTAAGGAATGACACTTGCTCTGTGTTTGCTCGCATCTTGACTGTGATAGATAGAATAAGGTCAGAAATATTGGTAACCCAGTTTCTTGGAGGGCTTATACCAGCTGACAACTGTTTTTTGCTGGTAACCAGGGTCCACCCTCAGTCATGATGCAGAAGGCAGCCTTTAGGCAATATCAAGGCAATATGCTTTTTCTTGTTCACACTGATTGAGATCAAGGTTTATCTTGAAAGTACCCATTGCAGTTACTGCTCAGCAGTCTCAGTCTGACAGCAATGGGCCTGATGGATGTTCAGCTACACCTTCTCAGTGCATCATTTTCGCAGGATATGCTGGAACAGACTCAGTCAGTAGCAGTACCGGCCAATAACTCACACCATCTCAGTGTTTCACTCAAGTAGGGACACTGTTTTTCCGACCACGAAGATTTTTAGGCATGAAGCATGTAGACTTCACAGCTCGGACAGATGTAGCACTGATCTGCTAAAGCCCGAGGCGGTGACACCAGGTTAACCCCAGTTAAGATGCATTTAGGTTTTCTGTGAAGGTAACATGAAGGTCACATTGCAACACACATCATACCCTCAGTCATTGAGGGTCCCAGGGGATTGCCGTGAATGCTGCAGAGCGACTAGAGCTACTGACTGCAGGAAAGTCATGACAGTCCTTTAGCTTTTAAGTCGAAGACGGCAGAAAAGGCTGATCCTTGAAAAAGCAAGAGTTCATTTGTGATCCAGGCTTTCAGTCCAGGTTTACATAGCAAGCCAGTCTCAGCAAGACTAGACTGCAGCTTCTCCTTCCGTTTCTTGGCTAGACCAGGCCGTTCTGTTATAACAACACAAGCAAAGTCCACTGTCGCAAACACCATCTGCTGAAGAGGAGGAAGGTTTCACGCTGTGTCAGTCTCTTTTATCTCAGTGTAGGTTCTGCACAGGAGCTGGCTGAAATTGGAAGAGCAAAGGAGACCCCAGCAACAGCTTTCCCGGGTGCCGTCTGTGGGCAGTTACCGATTTAACTAGAATAGGACTTCTGGAAGGCAAGACAGCACATAAGCAGGCCAGTCCCTCACATCACTCTTCAGGCTTTGGCTGAAAGTTGTATCAGGGTTTTCCCCCACCAAACTGCATGAAGCTCCAGGCAACAGAAGCAGCCCTGTTCAAGAGTTAAGCCAGCCCAGCTGAGCTCAGTCTTTCTGCTTTGGATCAGGTCACTCCAGCAACAGAAGCAGCAACAGCCAGGCTGGGACTGGCTGTATGAGGAACCACTGCATACATCTTCCCTCCCATATCTGCTCAGAGGTACAGCCACACACAAGTCAGCAGCAGCAAGGTCAGCTTCTTAAACCACCCAACAGGTACTCAAGCTTCTCTGGAAACAGCATCTTCAGACAACAGCTCAGCATTACTATCAGACTGAGTAGCTGAAGCAGGAACATAATTCTAGAGACTGTAGAGCAAATGCAGCAGATCAGAGCACATTTCTATAGCAATACAGGTTGCACACACCAGCCAGAGCAACTAACAGCAGAGCCATCTCACAGCAGAGAGCAGATACCCAGCTACAGGTGCTGAAGTGATACATACCCCACAGCTCAGCATGAGGCTGAGCAGGGTTGGGCCAGAGGGAGACCGGGCGGGGGCAGGGGCAGGGGCAGGGGCAGGGGCGGGGGCAGGGGCAGGGGCAGAGCAGGTGGGACTGGGCAGAAACGAGCCCTGACTGGGGGCTGGTGAACAGCTGAAACCTCAGGCAGGTTGGTGGGGAGTACAGTCCTCCTCTGCTCCCCAGGGACCTTGTTCTCATATGTCCTCCTCACAGACGCACCCTCATTTTCCTAGCCCAAAGTCTCCCCCATGCTGAGAAGGATGCCACCCTTCCCCTGAGATCCCACACAGATGATGGTCCTGCTCCAGGGCAGATGCTCCAGGGCTCGGGGTCTGGGACCCAGAGCATCAGATCTGCACGGAGGCTGGAAAGCAGCCACTGATCTCCAGCAGCCTGCAATACCCAGGGCTTCAGATCAAGTCCCTCTCAGCCTGGAGCCAAACCAGGATACAGCTCCAGCGCTTCAACAGTAAAAAGCTGAATTAGTAAAAGTCATGTTGCCAGCTGCGTATTTAAACAGGAATTACATAGGGTTTCTGCTGCGGTAATGCACCAGATGCTGGGAGCACTACGGAGGCAGATGAGAAAGGAGGGGCAGTGGGCTGGGAACTGGGACCCCCCATCTCCTGAGAGAGGTGCTCGGAGGAAAGAGAGGCTCCTGATTCCTGCCCTGCTCACATGCGGGCAAGATACCCCAACAGTCAACCAGCCCGCAGCACCTTGCTCCTTTGAGCTCCCTGGCTCTTGCTGAGCTTTGACCACCTTGAACCTTAGCTCTGGGAAAGAAAAACATCCTCAGGAGCACTCACAGCCACTGACTCCTGGCATAGATGCCCTGGCCATGAACTGGGATCCTGCGGCACGAGGTGCTGGCCAAACGCAGACATCAAAGGTGGTGCCTGTGCCAAACTGCAGCCTCTTGGAGGAAGATGTTAGGGAAGCGATTATGAATTTGGAGCCTTCCAAATCGTGTTGGCAGCTGGATCCTCTGGATGAATAAAACCCTGCCAAAAATTAAGGTCTGTTTCTGTGAAGCTGAAACAGCAAACTTGTTTGTCTTTCCTCCTTCCCCTCCCAACCATGTTGTTGTTTTAAACATTTACAGAGAATTTTAACTGTTTAAATAATGATTGGGGGGGGGGGTTCACTTTTTTGCCAGCTGCTCCAAGTCAGCGGCACTTCACACACAACTTCTGGTCAATCAGGTGCTGTGGTTTGAGACATTACCACCCACACTGTCCTGGTTACCCCTGCCTCAGTTTCCCTGCCCCACAGCTGGTCTGGCAGAATGAACCCCCATGACTCCACCTAAGCCTCAGTCAAGCCCCCACCAGCTGCCAGGGAAGGGGGTTACCCAGAGACCAGCGAGCCACAGCAGCTCCCTCTCTGCAGGCTCTGCTGTGTGTCTGTGCGGGAGGAGTGCTGGGAAGTGCAGCCCCTGGTTTGCTAGATAAAGGGGTGTATGTCCAGCTCCCACCAACGCAGCCCCCTCTCTAACCCCCCAGCAGCACTCCCCAAGCCGCAGAGCTCGCACACCAATGCTGGTGCACACATACGTGCCGGGCAGCTGTGGTGGGGAGAGATGGAGGAAGATGCCGCCGTGGCTGAGTTCTCCCGTTTACAGAGAATTTTATACTGTTTAAAATAAGGATGGGGGGGGGGTGTTCACTTTTTTGCCAGCTGCTCCAAGTCAGCGGCACTTCACACACAACTTCTGGTCAATCAGGTGCTGTGGTTTGAGACATTACCACCCACACTGTCCTGGTTACCCCTGCCTCAGTTTCCCTGCCCCACAGCTGGTCTGGCAGAATGAACCCCCATGACTCCACCTAAGCCTCAGTCAAGCCCCCACCAGCTGCCAGGGAAGGGGGTTACCCAGAGACCAGCGAGCCACAGCAGCTCCCTCTCTGCAGGCTCTGCTGTGTGTCTGTGCGGGAGGAGTGCTGGGAAGTGCAGCCCCTGGTTTGCTAGATAAAGGGGTGTATGTCCAGCTCCCACCAACGCAGCCCCCTCTCTAACCCCCCAGCAGCACTCCCCAAGCCGCAGAGCTCGCACACCAATGCTGGTGCACACATACGTGCCGGGCAGCTGTGGTGGGGAGAGATGGAGGAAGATGCCGCCGTGGCTGAGTTCTCCCATCCCCGAGCACAAGTCCTACGGAAGATCAGCCATCTCCCACGGTGCGTGTTCTCCCGCCCACCTCCTTCAGCAGCAAGGCTGCTCGAGATGACAGCTGAAGGGAGAAAGGAGAGCACTTGAAATGTGCAGGGGGAGAGATGGCTGAAGACAGACCGACCTTTATGCAACAGCAGAAGCATTAGGTCAACAGCAAAGCAGCAGTACGTGTGTTGGTAGTTAAATCAGAAAGGCACATGAGTCTCTCCCTCGTGGGCAGGTCTCCAAGAATTTGGGGGTTGCGTTGGGCTGAGTGAGTTTTATTTGCAACCTGGCAGAGGCTGGGGAGGTTGCGGGGAAAAGGAGTGAGGAAGACTGTCAAGGAGAGCTGGAGGCTTTTTGCAGGATGTTTGGACTGCGTGAAAGGACAGAGAAATGAGTACAAGGCATGCTGTGGAAGCAGGATGTGGGATAAAGAAAATGTTTATACAGTCAACCGTGGGCTAATCCATGGGAGGCTTTAGAGACCGTAAAAGCCATCTGCAAGTGGATAGATCACATTCTGTAGGAAACTAGTGGTTCAAAACAATGCTACCCTCACTCTTTGATCTATTCTGAAGAGATTAGACTTGGGACCCTGAAGAGAAGGGAAGGATAAGTAGATCCATAAGTTCTGCCTGCACAGGCAGGGTGGGTAGGAAGGACCATTCATGGTCTCTTCCTGTACAAGAACTTGGGGCCATCAAACAAAACTAACAGGAGCCAGACACAGAACAAATTAAAGGAAGCTGGTCCTTCTCGCAGCACAGGCTGACCTGTGCAAGTCCCCCCCGCTGGAAGGAACGGCTGTTACAGGTTCACAGGGGGACTGGGCAAGGTCATGGAAAAGAAAGTTACCGAAATCTCCATTCCAGAGAAAACCCATTCGTGGAGGCACTGAACTAACATCTGGCTCTCGCAGCTCGCACCCCTCAAATGGTTGGTGGCCGGTAGGGCGCTGGGAGATGTATCATAGGTAATCACCCCGTTCTTGCACTTTCCTAGGCATCCATTTTGGGCACCTCTTGGAAAAAGGACATCGGTCTGGATGGCCCTTGGTCTGATGCCCTGCAGTAGGGCTCCCTCAAGGAGATGTGACCAGGAGGCTGCCCTCAGTAGATCTTCTTACAGACAGCAGGAGGAATCACTGCAGACCTTTAACCAACTGCCCTCTGTAATCTAGTGAGACCTCAGTTTACCACTTTGAACTTGGTCACATCAGGCATTCAGCCTGCTTCCCTTGCATAAGGGCAAGAAAAATGACCTAACAGGACTTGAAATAACGTGACCTTTCATCATTTAAACATGTTCTTTCCCAGTAAGCAACGAAAGTAGCAGAGATGGTATTCTCAGAAGTACCTCAAAACAATTATCTCCTTCCTCCGGTATAAACGATGGGAAGCAAGAGGTGAGCCAGAGATACGGCATTTGCAATTCTCCATTTTCAGTCTTCAGTAGGAAGAAATGTTGGCAATTTGTGTTGTGCTCTGACACAACCACTTGACCTCGGTGCAGCTTATGCTAACTACTTGCAAGAATATGCTTGTTTGCTCCGTGCGTGCCTAGCGTATTTCTTGTATCTAAGCTTGATAGATGAAATATTGCTTCTATGACAGTGCAGATTGGGTTGACTGAATCAACGGCTGGTTGGCCAAGTAATCCAGGCAAACAGACATACTGTTTGTGATAAAAGAGGACCTGAGAAGTTCCTCAATAATGTTGCCTAGATATTTTTATACCAACTCACTCCCTTTCTGCTTACCATGCCTTTAATCTCTCAGGCTGACACAGAAAATACAGAGGATCCATCTCTTTGCCCAAAGCAGGGTCAACTCTCAGTTCCTGGTGGATCCATCTCTTTGCCCAAAGCAGGGTCAACTCTCAATTCCTGGTGGATCCATCTCTGCTCAAAGCAAGGTCAGCTCTCAGTTCCTGGTAATTTTTTTATCTAGCTTGGCCTTAAAAACCTTCTGTGATGGAAATCTTACTCCTGGTTTCACTAGCCTTACAGGGTTAAGTTTTTCCTACCATCTTTGAGTACATTTGTGTAGCTGTACACATCTTCCATCTCTGGGTATGTTCTGAGGATATCTATTTTAATTAAACATATTCATCCATGAAGAAGCTGGATTCCTACTGCTATTGTTCAACAAGTGCATACGTCTGGCCCCAGGATTTATCCGTGTATGCACTGCAATCAGAACAATTTGTTGTGTGCTCTCTGTTCTGATCGGCTCCTCCAAGGAACGAAGCTGTGAATGCAATCTGGCTAGCTTTGACAAGATGGTCACTTTGCCTAGCTGGGATGTCGGACCTGAAGCGATCAAGTCAGTGGCTGAAGTTGCCATTTCTTCTGCTGTTCAGCACCATCGGGAGGAGAAAAGGGAACCTTTTCTGTTCTCCACCTGCAGGAATCCATACGGTAGCCCTGCCTGCAGATACCACCATGCTCCCAGAAAAGCCATCCCTTCGTTGCACAGATATTCTGTAAAGACAAAGGTCTTGTTATTCAGTGTACAAGGTTCAGCCTTTAGACAGGCCCCAGTTATAGCACAGCATTTCTGAGCCTGCTAAAGTTCTACGTAAGCACACAGAACATGCTGAGGAGGAATGGGTTTAAGTGTGTATTTAACATTAAATGGAAGCTTAAGAGCTTTGCTGCTGGGAGAAGGGAAGGACATTTTGTTTGCAGCGTGCCTTGTCCTGGGTGGGAAGATGTTGTTTGTCTGCTACTGAGCTCCAAAGAGCCTTTCTGGTATTTCTTGGGACTGATTTGAAGCAGCAGACACCAGGATTTGGGACCTCATGGCAGGCTTTTTTTTAACACTACAGATCTTTTCTCTCAGAAGTCTGAAACCTGAAATACCAGCAAGCAATCTCCAGCTGTACCCCAGGGGACTGTTCTTTGTGCACTGCTGTGCACACAGCATACGTAACAGAGACGAGCATCAATCCAGCTACCCCCTGCACCTCGGCATCTCCTCATGCTTCGTACGCTCAAGCCATGCAGGGGGCTGGTGCCTGCCAGATGCAGTTAGCAATGGGGGACGCGCTTTTTAATGTATGTTCAAATACCCTGGTTGCCTCCCCCGGCCATATGTCAAAGATGATAACCACAGCAGGGCGTCTCTGAATGAACAGATGCTTTGTTTCTCCAGGCTTTGTGGAACCCTGTCTGCAGAGTGGGACCGGGACAGGCAGAGGGGGAAATCAAGAGGAAATCAAATTGCTGTCAGTAAGCATGGAGAGTTTCTCCCTAGAGGGACTTACAGGCAGCCAAGAAGGGAAATGGGTGGGAAATTGGGAGGAGACCTTGTCCTTCAATTTAAGCGTGGGATCAAAGCCCAGCTGAAGTAGGAGAGGTTCTGTCATTGATTTCTGTTTGTCTTTCCGCCTTTCCCTTCTCTGTCACATATTCTGCCCATTTTCCTGTTATCTGCTCTAGGGATAACCCAATACCCTACAGCAGAGCTCAGACTTCTTTGTAGAGGGTAATGCTGTGGCTTTGCAGGACAGATACTGAAGTGCCTTGAGAAAGTAGAAAGATGGGGGCTTAATGTAGCATATGGTTTGCTGGAGGAAGTAATCCCCTCCAGATCATCTGTCGGGAAGTTGAGAGCAGCCCCAAAACGTTCACACGTGGAAGATCTCCATGCCCTTTTAATAGCTTTCCTTACTTGCTCAACACAAACAGAAGTCCTTTCAAAGACTGGAGCAAGAAAATACTGTAACTGATGGAGATTGGCCACTGGAAATCTATCAAAATTATGTCCAAATGGCCTTTGGGAGCAGCATTGCAATTGCCTGAGGAAGGAGAATATGTTCAACCAGAACTGTTCAAAGCAGACTGTAAATCCCTTCGCATCCCTAGGAAGGTTCACAGACTCTTCAGAAGAGCCACCATGTTCTGCTGACCTCTGGGAGACTTTGCCTTGTATTGCAGCTCCCGGGCGAAGTTTGCACGTCGAAGATGTGTGTGACATGGACGCCCTCTAAAGGGAAGAGCTGAGAAAACTTGATTCGAAGTTGCAGAGATTTAAGAGAGCATGGGCGTGGGTGAGGTGATGACCATCTCCCTTCATCCGGAGTCTTTGTTCTGCCTCTAAAATATGCTTGGAAACATTATCTATGCACTGCAACCATGAATAATTACAGCCCATCTACTGCGCACTTAGCTCATGCTATTCTCCTGAGCTTTTGAGTCAGTTCATCGCTTGGTACCTTGCAGAGCTCATCCATTTATAGGCATGAGTAGACAGTTACTTTATGGTCTCAGCAGCTTCCACCCAAAAATCAAGATGGTGGCAAAGCCCTCAGCACATCTGAGTCTACATCTTCTCTCCTTCCAGGATCTGAACTCTGCACAAGGAGGGATTTTAGTTGTTCTGTTTTCTTTTAAAAACCTTATGTCCATTGGGGACTTAAAGGGCTAATTCTAGTTGCAAATTGTATTTGCTTATTCGGAAAGCTAAAAGTAATCAGGCAGATCGCCAGCCACATCTTCACAGAGCAAAGGCCGCTGCAAAGAAGGCTGTGTTCATTACTGCCATTCGGTATCGTCTGCCTTCCCACCAGGCCAAACACCCGTGCAACAGGCTCCTGCGGGGCAGGAAGGCGCCGACGCTCTCTCACGTCTTCATGCCAGAGCATGGGACTCGGTGCAGGCTGCTTCATCCCGGCTCCTGCCCAACCTGCCAGGGCAGCCTGCTAGGCTTTCTGCAGGTAGCGGAGGGCACAGAGGGCTGGGGAAGACTTCATAGTCAGCCACTTATGTTGGAAGCAGCTTATTTTTAACAGCACATTGGCACCTCTTTACAGCCTTCTTGCACCACTGTAAAAAAAAAAAAGTGCCTCTTGCAGTCTGTTGACTTTTTAAGAGAGACTTAGGAAAAAACATGGGCCATTCTGGAGAGCAAAGGACTCAGGATTCAGGTTAAATCTATGCTCTGGAAAAAAAAAAACCCACTATCAGGTTCTAAAATAGGAACAAGGCCAGGAGGATCCAGGCACTAAAAATAAACGTGAAGTCACGCTGCCTTTCCCTGGGAATTTGACTGCCTTCCCTGGAGAGAGGCCTCCCAGAGCAGCGGGCCGGCCGGTGCAGACAGCAGCACGGAGCCATCTCCCTGCCGTCGGAGGGAATCCAGGAGCAGAGAGACACCGAGCTCCTTGGCAGCGCTTCCCTCCGGCTCATGGGACTCTGCTCCTCAGGATAACACGGGGTGGTGTTTTCACAGACTCAGCAGTCCAGGCAGCCAGGTCAGACAACAGATGAGTTGGCCACGCTGTACGACGCCAACGTAGGACGCTTACTCTTGTTATCGCTGTGGAGAACCAGGCAACTTCCCACGAGCACATCTTCGATTCGAACGCCCCAGGGGACTGTGAATCCCCCACTTCTCAGACATTTCAGGGCTGACGCTGACTAAATACAGGGCTTTCATCTGTACTCAGACTTCTCCGCTTTCAGACTCAGGTTTGTCTGCTTTCCGCTTCCAGTCACTGGAGCTTTTCACCACAAGGGTGGATAAAGCTTTGGGGCAAGAAAGTGGATATTAGCTATTCCTGTTTTTCCTCCCCCTGGTCCTGTTTACACTTTGTTATTGTTCATAAGCTAAACAGGATCCTATAGATTTCATGGCAGTTTTTAACAGCGAAGGACAGTCATAGTACACACTGGAAGCATCACATATTCAAAGCACGGCACATACATTTACTAACTAATCTCTGACTAGTCCCCAATCTCCAGCTAATTAGTCTTTTTGAAGTGTGCCCCTTCTTACATGAGCTGATGTTGTTCAGCCTTTTGAAGCATTTAGCGTGCTAAGTACAATCATGCGCATCTCCCTAGTAAACAGGGCACACGAAGAATGAATAAACGCAATTAATGAGCAGCGTGATGGTGCAAAAGCTCCGTGTATGGAGCCCAGATCGCCGAGGCTGACCCCGTCTACCTCCGTGGCTTCCCTGCAGCGGCTGCCGAGCCCTCCGGCGAGG
>NW_008825168.1:222962-227621 GCF_000699105.1 Pygoscelis adeliae
CGCGATGCTGGGCTGGCAGATTTGGACTACGCTGGTGCCGCTTCTTCCCCAGCAGCGCCTGTGGGAGAGTATTTAGTACGGCAGCTGGTATCGCTCAGCCTGAGCGTTGCCATCAGTACAGTACTGGGGCTTGTCTTTGAACACCCTGCGGGCAGTGAGGCTTCGCGGGCTGAGCCAGCGTTACCCCTCGCACTTGACCGAGTACCCACGCAGGAAGAGGTCAGTGGAACGAGTTGTACCCACGAGGTGTCGTTGCTGCCCGGGTGAGGAGCATGCTAACCACAAAGTGAAGAACGGGCTTGAGTTTTTGGGATGGCCCTGCGTGGTCCAGGTTTGGCTGCTCTGGAAGCTGAGCTAGTGATGATAAAGTTATCCCTGTCTGAAATCAGTCTTTCCTCTGTGGAAGCATGACTCTGAGGCTCAGCATTAAAGACACAGAGGTAAAAGAATGGTTGCTACATGAACTAACTCCCTGTCCCCTTCCTCTGTTTCAGAGCGCGGCATGGTGTCGAGCAAGAGTGAAAACACTCACCTGGCTTGGGAAGCTGGTTCCTGCACTGGACTGACAGTAAACCTCCACCAGCTGCACGATGGTGAGAAACATCAGCATCTGTCTCGTCATAGTCTAGTTTTCTCCTGTGACTAGGCTATGGAAGTAAGACTCATTCTGCTGTGCCAGATGATACCCTTCAGTGTCCCAGGGGCTACTGGGAGGAGATACAAAAGCCCAGTGGCTTGATTAATATAATTAAGCCAATCAAGGCTGTAGCTTTGTTGCAGCTGCCACCCGAGTGTGTAGCCCTTTGCTGCCATGGAGCACAAGTTGAAAGGCAGCACAGAATGAATGGGAGTTTTACTGTCGTTGGCGCCCTGTAGAGCGCCTGCTTGTCAGCGTGGTCAAAGATGAGCAAGAGTAGAAGGGATTAGAAGTAGGAGGGGTTGGATGACGGCCTGTTAGGGAGACACTTGACACAGCTCATCTCATAACTCTGTTTGTCACAGAAATAGACGTAGTGAAAGAATAATTGGTCTGTGTGCCTGCCTGGAAGTGCACTGGGACAGTTTCAAACTTGCATCAGGTTGCTGGGGGTGGGGAGGTGCAGTTCATGTGCACCAAAGGGTCATCCTAGAAAGGACACACCCTGAAGAATCCTTCCCTGGAAGGGATGTGTCTGTCTTAGGTCTGCTTAAATGCATTTCTGAAGATAAATCCATAGACAATTTACATGCCAGATGAGTGGAAGGAGGGAGTTGTATTAAGATGTTTCTGTATGATGGTGAGGAGGATGTCTGCTTGAAACAGCTACAAAGGGTCTAAACCACCAAAGTCTCAGAGCTGGTTTGTTTTTTTCTAAGTTCCAACTTAGAAAAGAAAGTTAGAACTTCCCAAAGTTTCTTGTCCCTGAGCGAGACAACTTACTGGCAAACGTGCTCCTTTATCTCTTTCTTCTGTGCTAAGTTTGTGAGACAAAAATTGCTTCTCTCCAAATGGAAAACTTCCTCTCTTTAATTCTTGCTCTGTGACCCAGTGCTGTTTTTTGTCAGAAGGGGTACAGAAGAAATGAGCGGACAGACTATTTGAAGTATGGTTGCTAACGGTGTTCAATGCAACTTGTATTTAGGAGGAAATGATCCTGCAGCATCCTGGGGTTGTACACAGCTTTGGCAAGAGGGCAGCTGCTAAGTTGGGCTTCCAGCTGGTAAGACAATGCTTCAGTATTGCATGCTGAAGCAATACGTTTTCAGTTTATTAATTATATGTCAGATCTGTAGGCAGCATGACTCATCTGCTGAGCAGAATACCTAGTCTTTGAACGCTTACCAGGAAAAATACTAGTCATCAGGAAAAACACTGGATATCGACATGTTGGCATCTGGGTGTCTGCTGTATTTTGTAGAACTTGAGGAGTTTATATAGCCAAGGGCAGGAGGGATACTGAGCCTGTGATGTGCTGTTATCCCTGTCTGACAACTCAGCTGTGAGGGAGAAACAACTGTCCACTGAGGCTTACGTATTTCCCCTGAGCGGGTCTCCTACCCCTTGCACAGACTCAGATGACACGAGTGGCACCGGCAAGGCAAAAGCAGCGCCTGTCCCCTTTCCTCCCGCCCTCGTGATGTGCAACTGCAGCACAAGCACTGTCCCATACGCGCAGGCTGTACAGCAGCCAGCTCTCCGGAGCCCAGATACGGCAAGGCTCAGTACAGGGACTATAAGCACTGCCTCCTGTTGTCATAGCACAGTTTAGATCTGTGAAGAGCTTTTAAGTCGCTTACCCAAACAGTGAGGCATGGTGGCAGATTGAAGGGCAGATAGGAAATGCATATTTATCTCACGTAATGTACAGTCACTGAATACACACACTGTAACAGCACTTCATCTCCAGGTAGCTGACAGCTGCATTCTGCTAAATAATTTCATGCTTTATTTAACAGAATTTGCATTTGTTTGCAGATGATCGATAACATTCACTGACAGGCTGAACTGTCAAACTGGACGACAGTGCACTTCCTTAAGAAATCAAGGTTGGTATGCAAAAGGGGAGGGAATGGTGCTATAAACCAGCAGTCACATTGGTTGCTCTGTCAATACAGCTGTGTTCCAAGTAGGACCAGTCACTGGGAAGAGCACGTGGGGCTTTTGGCTTCCAAGGAGTAAGGGGAAAAAGTGAAGAGGCAGCCTGATGATAAATAGAAAAAGCAAAAGCTACTCAGTGCTTTGAGAATAGAGAGGGGCAGGAATTGTTTCAGAACAAACTTGTTTAGGAAAGCTGTTACAGCATTGCTTTGTGGCATCTCCCAACTCTAGAAGCAGCAGAAGGAAAATTGTTCTGGAGTGGGTCTCGCAAATGGACACTCATACGTCATTCAGAACGGTGTAGAATGGCCACCTGTGTGTAACTGCAGGCTCCTCCTCGCCGCTCAGTGGTTGCTGCAACCGCATCATGGGTAAGTTCCCAGTAAAGCCGAAGAAGATTTGGGTAGCAGTGCCAGTGGCCTGGGGGGGAGCAAGTTTTTGTCTCCCGAGACCTGTGCTCTCGATTAAATAGTGCAAATCAGGAACTTCTCAGCTGACAGTTGCTTTGCTCTGACACTGTCCTTTTTCCACTAGGACCTGATCTACAGCTGGCTGGAGGAAAAAGTAGTTCCCTGCTGTCTTCTGTTCCAGAATGAAAGAAATTATGGAAAATCTTGGGAGTTCAAGTTGGTTTTGAGCATGTTTAATTCCAGGGCTAGGTTACACTCTTGGCTAGAAAACCTTCCTTTTTGAAATGGGAAAGGAGGGTGTGTGTAGTAGTTCCTGATGTGTGCCAACAGCTCTGCCCGTGAGCTGTATGAGATCCCTGGCAGGATGCTGCACCATGACAGCACTCATTTTTAAAACCTTTTCTTTTTGCCCTGTGCATCAAGGTGCTGCTGATTGCCATGTTCAAAGTCACCTGCATGGGTTGTGCTGAGGCTTGGCTAGAGCTGGTTCGAGGAGGTTTTGGTGCTGTCTTGGTCAGTTGATGTGAGGATCAGGCTCGTTCTTGTCATGAAAGAGGTTTTGCTTATTGCTTGTGAATAAAAAACAGGCCTAACAGGCTGCCTTGGTACCATTGTAAGGTGGCTCTGATGCGAACAAAGGTTAATTTGAGATCTGGGAACACAAGATGGGCTCCAAGCTAGAGATTACATCTGAAACAGGCTTATAGACTAATCTTCCGTAATGCTCATTTGAACTGGCTGAAAGCAGCCGGCCGTGAGCTTGGGGGGGGCGGCGGTTGAGGTTCCCTGGCTCACAGCCAGGCTATCTCTTTGCCATCTCTGCAGTAAACCGCTCCTCCCTGGCTGATGTACAGCAAATAGCATCCCAAGTGGAAAAAGGCTGTGCTCGGAGCTGCTCCCAGAGATCCGGCATGGCCATCTGCCCCTCTGCCGGGCGCCAGGCCTCCCCGCCAGCCCAGGGCTCCACCGTTTAACCCCGCTCCCATCCCCATCCCTGCCTCTGGGGCCGTTCCCCAGTCAAAGGCTTGCTCTCCTACATGCTCTGCTGCGGGAGGTGGGGGGGGTCTCACCCCCACCCCATTCGCCAAAACAACAGAAACGGGCATAAAAGAAAACAATCATTCAACATTTATGTAATTACACAAAGTGGGAAAGTGTCTCGGATTACACCGTTCCCACTGCTGTGCCGTATCAACCCTCCGGCCACCACCAGCTGGAGTCGCCTCCCCAGCGGGTCTTCCGTAGCAGCGCTGGCTTACACGGGATGGCTGAAGGCTTCAAGACCTTCACCTCTCAGGTTTTTTTGGGGAGGAAAAAAAATTAAAGGGCGACGATCAGTTAGACTCGCCCAACGAGCTAGCAGGTTCCCTAACCCACCTGGCATGGGGCTGCCTTCTCAAAGCACGTGAGGGCACCACGTGGTCCCTGTGCAAGAAAAACCCAACAAAGCCACTACCACACACGTGTGGGCTGGAGGCCAGCTCTCATCTCCAGGATGCTCAAAGGCCAGCTGTGTTTCTGATGTCCCAGCTGAGCTGCAGTAACCCTACTCTTGGTTGATGGCTTTTAAGACCCTTCCTTGTTTGCAAACACCATGACCTAGAGAGGGGGAAAATGGCAGGGCACACTGTGCGTCTGTCACAGGAGAGGGTGGCCAAGCCGCTGGCTTTC
>NW_008825168.1:227664-232207 GCF_000699105.1 Pygoscelis adeliae
TTCTGGAAAGTGGCACACGTCAACCCAGAGCTGGCTGGAGTTGGGGCTTGCTTGCAGTCCGGGAGGGAGGTGTTCTCCAAACACACCACTTTCCTGTGCTGGATGATCTAGTCCCTCCAGTCCAAGGATTCGTCATGCATGTTGTGGTCCCACCACGGTGACGAGCATTTGAGCTGGGGTCCGACGGCAAGGTGAAGGGCGTCTTCCAGCCAGAGGCTGCCACACATACACGTCTCCAGCATCACCCTGCCCCTCCTGTGCTTCCCAGCCGTGTTCGTGGGGCTGGGAGGTCACAGCCACGTGCCATGGTGCTTCTTGGTGCCCCAAAGGCCACATTCAATCACGTTGAACCATGAAACAAGTTGCTGGAGATCCCCGAGGAAATGCAGCGTTTCCCTATACCAGCTTCAGCTTGCCCCTTACCGCCACCACCACCACCCAGCTGTGGTCTGCTCCTTGGGCTGGCCGGCCAGCTGAGGAGAGCCCTCGGGAGGGAGAAGGTGGCCTTCGGGAAAGAGAAGAGCCACAGGAGTCCTTGGACTTGGCCCCCATGGGCCACCACCCGGCCTCACCGCTGGTAGAGGGTCATGATCCCCGACTGGTGGAGGCTCCTCCACAGCGCTGCCTCCAGCATCATGTCGTGGTTGGCATAAAACACCAGCGGTTTCTTCTCCAGCTCGTAGTAGTGGTCTGAGAACTGCTCGTAGTTGGCGGTGATGAACCCGTAGGCACTGACCTGCAGGGAGGGAGGTGGGACAGACAGGTGAAGGATGGGGTTAGGGCTCAGCTTAAGGTGCTCTGTGCACCACCACCACCACCTCCCCCTCCGGGGACGGGATGGCACATGCAGAGCAGCCACCAGGACACGCTGGTCCCCACCAGGAGCCTTACAGCAGCTAGTCACGAGCCCCCAGCAGCCAAAGCGGGGTCCCCAGGGGGAAGGTGGCCCCGTGGCCTCCTACCTGGTCGCAGGTGTGGAGCGCGGTGAGGAGCATGAGGGCGCCGGTGCTGGGCATGTAGAGCGAGCTGTACTGTGTGTTCAGGAGCTCCGACCGCAGGAACCTGCCGGTGGACACGGCGGGTCAGGGGGTGCTCGCCGCTGGCATGGCACCACGGCCCCCAGCACCAGACCCAGCAGCACCCAGCACCCGTCCAGCCCCCACCACGCACTCGGTGACGCCCGTGCCCCCTCAGCACCAGCCCCTGCAGCACTCAGCACCCGTCCAGCCCCCACCACGCACTCGGTGACGCCCGTGCCTGGTAAGGCAGGAGCACTAAGTGAAACGCAGGCCTCGTGTGGATTCTCTGATGGCTGCTACCAAGGTTCAGCTCATTCGCTGCAGGTTGCTGAAAGGCACCTCCCTGCTGTTTGAAATCACCCCAACTCAGGCGCCTGCTTTCAGGAAAGGTAGGAAAAGACGATCCCTTTGGGCCCTACCTCTGCTCCTGTTAGATTAGGTCAAAATTTAATTTATTTTGGGAAACGGGAGGCGAGCTGAGCACGGTGAGGCTGCGGGAGTCTCCCTGCCAGGAGGGGACGCGAGCTGTGCTGCAGTGAATGGGAATGGTGGGGGGCAAATCTCTGCTTTGTCCGCAGAGAGCAGGACAGAAGCGGTTCCAGTGCCTGGGGAGGACTGGGACTGCGCTTTGCTGCTGGGCAGCCACTGGTCTGTACTGGAGAGAGCAGTGGTGGGAGGCAGGCAGTGTGATCCCAGCCCAGAGCAGAGCCAGGCAGCAGCCATGGTCCTCATCATCCTCACCTTGTTGTCAGGTACTGCAAGAAATCGGGATGCAGCAGCTTGAACTTCTCTGCAGATGCCTCCGGTCCAAAATACTTCTGTGGCCTGCAGCGGGGCGAGGAGAAGGGCAGAATTCACGTCACGGGAGCCCTGGGGCTGCTTGGGGTTTATCCCACCAGGGACAGATGTGGGGTGAGGGCAGGCAAGTCGTGTTCCCTCCGGTGCATCACCGAAGGTGCTGGGAGGATCTTGGCGGGCTACTCACTTATCTCCCTTGTCCGAGCCTTCGGGGACCGGGCTCCCCTGGATGGCCGACTTCAGCATCACGTAGTCACGGACATCTGAGGGGATGAAGATGTACCTCAAGTCCTGCAGCGGGAACACAGATGTGGCGCTTGGGGGGCCTTTGGGGTACTGCCCACGCCAGCGGGGCGAGGGCTGAGGGCTCCTGAGATGGGGAGAAGGTTTCAGGGGCAAGCCCAGCCTCAGGGGACAATTTGGGGTCACCTCCCCAACAAGCCTTCGGGTTCTCACCTTGGCCTGGGGTACCTGGGTGAAGCCGTACCCCTCATAGGCGACGAGGGAGTTCTTCATGGTGTTCACCGTGAAGCCGTAGAAGGAGATCTTGGTCCCGACGTCCTCCTCAAAGCCTTTGATCACAGCACCATTGAGCCTGCAGGAGAAGGGCAGGACGCGTGTCCAGGGCCAGCCACTCCCCAGCACCCATGGCCCCATCCTGCCCGGGACCCATCTGCACCTGAAGACCAGGTCGTGAGCATCGATCGCCTTGCCCTGCCGCGAGCCATTGAGGATGCCGCCGTTGCCCACCACGGCACAGCGGACACAGCCCCTGGGGAAGGCATCTCTGTCGAAGAGGCGCCGGTTGGCGGAGGCGTTGAGGGACCGGAGGGTGCTGCCCACCACTGGAACGGAGCAGGATGCAGCCGGTCAGCAGGGAAAAGGTGTGTGTCAGCCTGCGCGAGCACTTAAGCGTGCAACAGCACGCACAGACAAGCTTGTGCAAGACCACATCCAGGAGCAGCACACAAGAAAGCTCACACCATTCTCATGCAGGAGAGGGGTCTACAAGTGGGATGAGGGGACACCAGCCAGACCCTCCTGTCCCAGGTTCAGCATCGGCCCCCTCGCAGCCCTCCACGTACCTAAGCCTGCTCCAAACCAGCCATGCAAGGCACGGGGATGCATCCAGACATCTCCAGCCCCAGCCCTGCAGATGCTGCTGCCCGCACTGGCCATGTCCCCTCCCGACAATGTCTCCTTGCAACTGCCACTGGTTCACTCCCCCGCACCGTCCCCAGCACTTCCCAGCCCAGGGATTGAAAGCCAGCGGCTGCCGGGGAGAGCAGAGAGTGGGTTTGGGGTGGGAAGGGAAACAATCTCCATCCACAACAATGGAGCGGGTTGTCCAAGCTCCTCCGGCCCCAGTTAATAATCATGCACACACTGGAGCCTTTATTCGGCGAAAATGTCACAAGATGCAGCAAGCGGCATTTGCAAAGCCATCCCCTCCGCCCTGCGCCCTGGGAGGCGGAGTGGGAAGAGATCAAGGTCCCTGGCTCCTCTGCAGGGCTTCTCTGCCTGCCCCATGTCTTCAGTCCCTTCTGCTGGGCTCCCTGGGCCCCTCGAGCTGCCCTGCAGCTGCCCATCGCGCCCCTTGCCCCATCTGCTGCCACCCCCATCCCGGCTGGGTCCGTACCTGTGTGGGGCAAGCCTTGCCAGCCGTAGGGGACATGTCGTGTCTTCAGCCTGTCCCAGGTGTCCGGGGTGAAGTGCTGGTCCCACATCAGCACAGGGGTGTCGAAGCGGAAGATCTCCCCAAACTTGGGGTCTGCCTTTGCTCTGGCCATCACCGAGTGGAAGCACGTGCTCGGCTGGGAGGGAGGAGGACCTCGGTTCAGTCTCCAGCCTGGGTCTACCTTCCCTCCGACATCACCTCAGCAGGCACCGAGGAGAGGACAAACCCCAGGACAGAAATGCCCCTTGTCCATCACATGTTCTGCTGGGTGACCCAGGCAGGGCACTGCCTCATGCCTCGGCTTCCTGCTGCAAAACACCCTTTGGTACCCAGCTCGCCGGGGCTGGGAGGACGAGGGCTTACAGAGTCACCTGAGAGCATGAGCCCCGTGAAAGATTCAGCACCTTCTAGTGTGGGCACCCTCCTAAAAGCCTTTGCTGTAAGAGAACAGCCCCAGTACCCAGGACCAGTCCCTCCCAGAGCCTGGGTCCATCCTCACGAGTCTCCAGCCCGGGCTTATGGCTCAGGCGTCACAGGGTTGGAGGGAGCGGGTGATGCTGGCTCCAACCTCCACATTGGGGAATTGCTCGGGGAGGTGCTGCAACCGCAGCAGGGAGGCGTGGGGAGAACAATGTGCATGGATGGAGGAGGTTGCTCCTCCACACACACACACAAAATCCCTTCGAGACAATGCTGCTCCTCCTCAGCTTCCCCACACAGACCTTCAACCAACGAAACGCAGCAAGGAGGGGCACCAGGGACACTAACCGTACTGTGCTAATGATTACCTGCTTTCTGCTGGGCTTGGGCTCCTCCAGCTCTGCAGGCGGCTTGAAGGACTTCCCACTGGAAAGGGGGAAACATATAGCAGAGTTAAAAATGCATCACTTGGGCACTGGGGAACCCCATAGCGGGGAGGGGGCTCCCAGTTCGTGCCAGGACCGCTGCGCACACCTTCCCCCCTTACCTCTCTAAGCCGCCTTCAAGGGCCCATCTGCGGCTGCTGGCTTGGCGCGATGTCCCCGGCAGAGCCAGGGCCAGCGGCTCC
>NW_008825168.1:232311-232936 GCF_000699105.1 Pygoscelis adeliae
CAAGCGCGTGCTCCTCCTCCCCTCCCCCGCTGCCTGCACCCACCCACCCCCTGGCTGCATGTGTTTCTGCAAGCGGAGAGCCAGGGATTTGCAAAATACTGGGTTTATGCAGAAAGCAGCTGCCGTTTCCTGGTGGTTCCCATCTCCAGGACCCCCACGTACAAAAACCGCACCCAGCCCAGCCTGCAGCCTTGGGGGGACCCTGCCGAGACATCCCTGGCTTTTCCAACCATCCCACCCTTCCCGAGCCCAAGAGGGACGGAGCTGGGACAGGCTGGGAAGGCCAGCAGGACACATTTAGTTGCTTCACTGGAGAAGCAATCGGCAACTGGGATCTGGAGGCTCTCGGGGTGTACGGGACCCCCCTCTGCCACGGGGCCAGCTGGGGCATGCCCTGATCCTTCATTTAGCGCTGGCTTCCCACCCTGAGCATCTCAGGGTGCCCTGAGCCCTGCGGGGCCAGGCAGAGCAGACCCGGCCTCCCAGGGGGGGATGTGGGGCTGGGGGTGGGCAGGGTCGCAGTCTGGCAAGCAGGAGGTGGGAGCCCACCGGAGGGGAACAGGCTCCCATTCATCCCCACACAGAAGGGCCCTTCAGAGCCCCCCCGGCACCGCCTCCAGCCCAG
>NW_008825168.1:233133-235109 GCF_000699105.1 Pygoscelis adeliae
CGCGGCCTCTCCCCCCCCCCCGGCCCCCGCTGGCGCGACGCTGCCCCGTGCAGCGGGCATTGGGTTTCCGTCCCTGCCACGGCCCCTGTCGACACCAGCAGCACTCACAGCCCTGCCTGGGAGAAGATCCAGACCCATTTGCCACCCAAACCCCGCTCCGTGCCACCTCGGGGGTACGGCGTGACACGGGGGGACAGCCCAGCGCCTCGCCTGGGTGCTGGCACCGGGAGCTGGAGCATCTCCCCAGGCGTGGATGGGGAGTCAGGGCCAAGCGGGCTTTAGTCCCAGCTCCCTCCTTGCACCATCCCAGCACCGCCAGCTCTGGGCAGGGGACACCGAGAGCAAAGGCATCCCCCCTGCGCGGGTGGCTGAGCGCTGCCAGTGGACCAGGGCAGCTTTTAAAGTCAAGCCAGTGAGTCTTGCCTCGGTGTCCCATAAAAAGGCAGCTCCCCAGCAAGAGCTGCTGCCCTGCAGAGCCCCCCCCATTCTCAACATACACGCTCCAGTCCAGGGGCGAGGTCCCTGGCTTAGCCCAGCCCCGTGGCCACATCCTGCCCTCCAAACACGTGCAAAGAGCTGTCCTGCTGCGTACAGTACAGGAGTGCTGACACAGGGGCTGGTCCCAGAGCCGGCAGAGGGGTCGGGCCGGTGCTGCCCTCACCTCCCCTTGCAGCCACCAGCTCATCCCTGAGGCTCATCCCGGGAGCACCCGAGCTGGTGGAGGGGAGGGAGGGCAAATCCCCAGGAGGGTCCACCAAGGCAGGACTGAGCCATCCCAGGGAGATGCCGGAGCCACAGCTTTCTGCAGGGCCTTTCTGGTGTTATCGCTGTGAGCAGCTAAATAAATCCAGCTTGACCGAACTTGCCTCTTCCCTCAGCTTGCAGACGGGAGTGGAGCTGCCCTGGCAGCGAGGCACCGGCTGGGAAAGGCCACCCAAAGCCTGTACGAGACCTTGTGGTTACACTGGAGGCTGCTCTTTCAGCCCATCTCTGCCAGGTACGGGCAGCACATGCCGGTCAGAGCAGAGCTCACCCATGCAGGAGTCTCTCAGCAGCTACAAGGAGAGCTCTGCGTGCTGAGTCAGCTTAGCTGCAACAAACCGCCACGGGATCCCCCGGGAGCTCACCCTCAGTGAGCTGCCCCAGCCCTGCTTGCTTCCTCCATCTCACGATGCAGGAGATCCCCGGCCCACGTGCCTCACGAGCAGGAGCTTATCGACATTACCAGCATCTGAATGACGGACCAGGGACTGAAGAAACCTCCCTGTTCCAAACCCAGAGCCAGAACCAGCTCCTGCAAATCACCGAGCTCCCCGGAGCCGCGCACCCCTGTGCAGCCAAAGCCCACCCAGCACCCCCCTGCAGCCAAAGCCCGCGGTTTGGCCACCCACCCTTTTTTCTGGCCGCGAGGCGTAACCCACCACCAAACCCCAAAAGCCATTACCCTCACACACCATGCCCAGGCTCGTGCTGCCTAGCAGCCACACACAAACAGCCTCTCCCGGCCCCGCTGCCCTCCCCAGCCCTCCAAGCTCTCCCACTCTTGTTCCTTGGTAGAGACCCTTCCCTTCCCCTTCCCTGGCTCATCCCAGTGCCTGCAGGACAAGGCAAAGGCCCGGGCACTGGCAGCGGGAGGGTGCTGTGCTACTTTCTGAACTGCCAGGGATGCTGCGGGAGCGTCCGGGGCAGCGCAGGGGTCTCAGGCCCGGCTGTGCTCAGGCTGGCTGGAGGGAGGTGGGCACGGGCAGCCCGGCAGGTTGGCTCCTGCTGACATTCGATGGGAGCTGGGACCCACCGCCTCCCGTGGCCAGATACGGTGCGTGGCACTTGCTCACTGTTTCTTCCAGGACTTGTGCTGACCTGATAAATCCAATCCCTGTGTCAGCACCTCCCTGCACTCACATCCCAGCTGTGGGTGCTGGAGCCATCTCCCCAGCATCGCGGCAGCCGTCCTGGCCGGGGCGGGCGGCCCAAAC
>NW_008825168.1:235122-237779 GCF_000699105.1 Pygoscelis adeliae
TCCAAACACCCGTCGGGGGGGGGCGTGGGGCAGCTGGCCCCCCCCCCCCACCCAGGTGGCAGCTCAGCGGCGCATCAGGGAGCCAAACGCTTTGACGTCACTTGCCAGGATGTGGTGAAGGACCTTGTGATACTTGGTTGACGCAGAAGATGACAACCCTCCCGGGGACTGGCCGATGCACGATGCAGGTCTGGGGAAGGAGTGGCCCGTGGCTGCCCGGGCACCGGCCGAGGCAGTGGAGCCAGCCAAGCCTTGGTACGCTCCCTCACCACCGTGGCATTCACAAATATGATGTCTCTGGTCCACGGCCACCCCCCTGTTTCCGGAAGATAACAGCGTATATGAGTGTTGTGAACACACACTCCAGCCTTATCTTCAGCAAACACTCCCAAGGCGCCGCAGAGCCGTTTGAGGGAGCTGAAGCAGCAGTGCGAACACGCTCTCAGAAGGTGTTTGCTCCATCCCACCGTGAAGGGCTAAGCTCCAGAAAGCACCTTCCCCCAGTGCAGAGCCAGAGCGGCACGGTGAGGCTGGGCAGAGCTCTGCACTCATCCTGTCTGCCCTAAAAATAAAGCCACAAGCGGTGCCGGCAGCTTGCCGACGGGGTTTCAGAGAGATGGCCGGGCAGGGAGCGGGACGGGGCTGTGCCCAACCGAACGCCGGGGGCTCCAGGGATTTGGCTCCTTGCAGCCCCGCTGACCACGGGGTGGCCAGCTCTGTGGGGACGGGGACATTTTGCCCATCTCCATAGGGGCCTCACCGCTGCCACCAGCTTTGTGCTGAACTGGAGGGGGACTCGGCATTGCCGTGGGTAATCTGGCCTTCTGGTGATTTGGTGCTGGCAGCAGCCAGCATTAATCGGGGACAAACTTTGTCCCCCACGGAAGTCTGCATGGAGACACTGCTCACATAAACCTCCCCGCTGAAACGTGGCCGCCTGCACCAACGCGTGAGCACCCCGACCCTCCCTTTCTGCCCCGACAGCAGAAGCGTGCGCTCTGTGATGGTGCGTCAGCCGTGCAGAACACCAGCCATCGCAGTTTCACCTCCGGACTCAGCACCACATCCGTCGGCAGGGCAGCACCGATTCCTCCGGGTGCGCGATTGAGGCTGGACAAGCAGCGATCACGGGGCAGTGTGTTTGTAAACACAGGGAATCAGAGCGAACAGGACACGGTCTGGCTGAGTCTAGCTTTAGTGGTTGGATTAAAGCCAAGAGTAGTCCAGGAGAGCTTTGGAGTGCAGGTCAGCTCCCCGTTGCCTCGCCCTGGGCTCCTCTCTGGGGCTGGACGAGCTGACCCTCGGTCCCATCAGTCATGGGGCAGGAGCCCAGACTGGCTCTGCGGCGGGGGACCCAGGGCTGGGGCAGGTCCAGCCAGGGTTAGGAAGTCGCTGAGTTACCTGCAGCCTGCCATGTGGTGGGGGGAACCCGCTCCCGGCTCCCATCCTGTGGGTCTCCTCCGCACCCTGCTCCCGGGATGGGCCACGGACCCTGTGCCAGGGCACGGCTGGTTTCCATTCCCAGCTCCACCATGGTCCTTTGGGCACATCCTGCTGCCTTCATCGGCCAAAGAGCTCTTTGCAGGGAGCAGCTCTACACCCCAGCTGTGACCTGACCTGAGCACCGCACAGTACAGGCCAACGCTGCTGCCACTGGCACCACTGCTCACCCAGCACGGCCGAGGGTGGATACAGCCAAACCTCTGCCCGGGCTGCTGGGGATACTTCTGGTCCACAAGCCCGGCAGGAGAGGGGATCTCTGCCCTGGGCAGGACAGGAGGGGGCAAGGAGAGCCCCCAGCTCCCAGGTGGGGAAGACAGAGCATCTGGACCCCAGGGCAGCCCAGCCAGCTGCATCCCCAGCAACTCCCAGCGCAAATCTGGCTGCACTCGGCTCACCCTGTGCAGGACCAGCTCTGGTCCCCACAGCCTCCTCCATTCCCGGGCAGCACCTAGACAGCTGGGCTCTGTCGCACCGACGGCACCCAAGAGTACCCAGCGTGGAGGCGAGGGACACCCGCAGCACTCTCCTGGCACATTACCTGATGCTCGGCAGGAGAGGAGGGTGGCTGGGCCTGCAGGCCAAGTGCTGTGAGGGCTCCCTCACACCCTGCCCGCTCAGCCACGCTCCCCAGGGCTTCCCGGGGCTCCCTGGGGCACCCCAGCACCCTTGCCCGCCTGGCACCGTGGAGACCCAGGAGGGGGCTTGGGGAAGTTGGAGGATGCAGGGAAGGCAGATGTGACCGCTCCAGCAAATGCTGGAGTTTGGGAAATGCTGCAGCCCCTGGGAGTTTGCAAGCTGAGGGGGGGGGCAGCCCTGGGGATCTGAGCGAGCTGCGGGCAGCCGTGCCCTGCCCCTGCAGTGGGGGGGGATCAGTGCAGCTCCATGGGGGCCAAGCCTCCCCCCAGGACAATCAGGCGGCTCCGATACTAAATCAGCCCAGCGGGGACACACGGAGCTCGCAGAGGGTCTGGCTGGCTGCTGAAGAGGGTTTGATCCTGCCGGGGGCTGAGCACCCTCAGCCGTCCCCGGACCCAGCAATGCTTTCTTTGCACTGTGATGAGCTGAACCCACGCCGGGACCCCCGCAGCCCCCCACGGCCCCGGAGTCCCGCTCTGGGCACCCCTGGACTCGGCTGGCGGCCGCGGGCAGGACCC
>NW_008825168.1:238923-261480 GCF_000699105.1 Pygoscelis adeliae
TCCCGAACCGCCCCCCCCCCCCCCCCCCGACGTGGTTTTGCAGCAAGCAAAACCTTTCAGGGCTTTGTGCCGAGTTTGACAGACAGTTTGGGCTGGGGGAAAGGAAAAACAGGTTTGGGGGGTTTGGGAAGAAATCTGAATGAAGCTTTTTGACATTTTCCGGAAGGAAGAGCTTCAGTTTCTTTATTAAAAGAGTACTTCTACATTACTTCAGTTAAACTCATCTAAACAAAGAAAACAGCCCTGCGAACTAAAGGATATGCATACCAAAATGTTTGTTACAGCGGGGGAAGGGACTCGGCAAGGGAAACAAGCGTTTTCAGTTGATCCGCAGTGATTTCGGGGGGGTTGGATTTTTAGGAAGCCACCAGACTCCGGGAGCGGCAGCACGGTGAGCCCCGCTCCATCCAAACCCTCTCCCCTGCGCCCACAGCTCCCCGAGCACCCACAACATGTTGCCCCAGGGTGTCACCCACTTCCAGCCCCTCCCCAAATACCCGCCGTCGTTATTCAGACCCAGAAACCCGGGGCCAAACCGCATCCCCGCTCCCGAGTCCCACCCGCGCACTCCCAGCATTCACAGCTGCACTTTCCCCAACAATTCTTTCCCCCCCAGATCCAACCACCCCCCACTTCCATTCCTGCCTGCCCAGACGCGTTTCCAATAATGCTGCTTGGTCAAAAGAAGATAAATGCAAAAATAATTTCATATGGGTTTGCTCCAGTCTCCATTTGCTTGCATTACTGCAAGTCCCCCGGTTGCCGGCCCCGGTCCTCCAGGAATTTTGGCTATGCAGGGATAGCACCGCGCCGGCATCCATGAAGTGCCCAGGTTGCATCGGTGGCGATGTCCTGGTGTGAACACGGGAGCGGGTTTGCGACCCAAGGCTGGCAGTGGTGGCAGTGCTGGCCTCGTCCCACTGGGAGAGTGAACGCTGGACCTGGGTCGCCACGAGGGGACGGCGGCCGGGATGATTTTAAAGAAAATTTACAGGGAACAAGCCCTGCTGTTGCGCAGGGGCTGGGGAGCTGTGGCAGGCAGGCTTGGCTGGGCACGGGGCATCTCGGGGAAGGAGAGAGCAGGCAAGAAGCAGGAAGGACAGGACAGACCATCACCGCGTGGACACGCAGGGATGAAATCAGGTCTAAAGCTCAGCTGGAGCTAAAACTACAAAAGGGCGGGCGGGAAGAGGGAGTTAACACGTACCCTAGCAGCAAAGGGCAGCTCAGAGAAATGCGTGCACGCTGATGGAAGACTTTGATGCTTTTTGCCTCTATCAGTAAAGCCTGCTCCCAGCCCCCGGGGGTACCGGCAGAAGACTCAGGGCCAGCAGAGGGAGGACAAGATTCTGGGGTTCTGCTCAGAGGTGCCCCAGCCTGGAGCCTGTCCCCACCCGGTGTGACTCGGGGATTGCCCTTGTTCGCTCTGACCCGACGGATTCGTTCCCTGTGACCCACTGCCTCGGCTCATGTGCTCGACTCTGGCCCTTCGCTAATCACAGCTAATTATTACCAACTGTTCTAGCAAGTCACAAGGGACATAGCAAGGCTCGGCCCTGGAAGTGGACGACCGATGGTCCTGAGCAAGTGGCCTGGGGAAAGTCAGGAATTCGCCATTCGGAGACATTTATGGGCCAATTATGCAAACGCTGGTGGAGTGGCAGCTTCAGTGCACTTGCCCAGAGGGACGGAGGAGCTGGTTTCTTCAGGTTGCTCTCATCTCTGTTTCCATGATACATGGTGTTCTACCATTGGGTTTTTTACAAAGGGGTAAAAATGAGATGCACAGTTCTTCACCTGCTCTACTTGTTTTGTGCTACAATGCATTTTGGCCCATGCCCCCAGATTAAGCGGTGCTTAATTTAGAAGTTAAATAAGTGTGAAAACCTTTTAGGATCATAGTTGCCAAATAAAGATTCAGAAAAAGGGACACAAAAGAAATTACAATGAAAACCAGCACGTATCATTTTTAGCCCGGGCTTTTTGTTCCAGTGATCACTCCTTGGAAACAAAACCCAAGCCATCCACATGGCTAGAGAAAGCGAGAAGAAAATAAGCACATTTTGCACCAGCTGGCTGTTGGCCACGGCTTGGTGGAGGAAAGTCTTGTGGTCTTTGCCATGAACTGTCCAGCTGGGAGAAAGAGTTCTCCAAAAAATCTCTTGGAGGATTTATATATCCCAATTTGTCCAGCACAGGTCAGAGGTGCACTTAAGAAAGTGCCAAAAATCTGCTCACAGAAAATGTCCCTGAAATTCAATGTCTGGACCTAGGAACGCAGCGCTGTGTCAGCCCTGCTGGAAAACGTGGGGCCATATGGCTGCCTGTGGAGGCAAGGCCATCGCGTAATGAAAAATTTGTCAGCAGATGTCTCGGGAGGCTGATGCACAGCCCCTTCCCGAGGGGGTGGGGAGAGCAGCAAGAGCGCGCCTCGGCCAAACCTCCTCTTGCCAGGTCCCCTGCAGAAACAGGGTCAGGCAAAGCGCCTGCCCGCACTAATGCTGCCTGGACGGTGCCATGGACGCTCCCTGACAGTCTTTGCTCAGATTTTTAGGTGTTACTGCAACCGAAGTCAGGAGGTGAGTGGGGAAGTGACCGCACGGAGGATGCTTGCACATGGGAACCCTGGCACCCATGTGATGGCAGCGCAGTGGCAGCACTCAGCTGCGGGACCAGAGATGCTCAGGGCTGTGCTCAGCGTCACCCCACGGCAACTGCAGCTCCGAGCGCCGGGCTCCGCCTTTCCGCCTTACGCACAATCCCACGCTGTGGGTTGGGAAAGGGGCTCAGGGATGCAGCTTGTGCAGTGAAACTGAGCTGATGTGCCTCATCTTTGTGGCAAATCTGGCAGGCTGCGGCCCATCGGGCAAACACACCCTTTAGTCCCCTTCTGCTCCTCGCAAAAGCAGGAAGGCTGCAGGGACAAGCCACGGGCTGGGGTGGCAGGTTGGGACCCCACATGCAGTGGCAGCGCGTGGCTTACATTAGCTCACTCCCCTCGGCGTTGCTGGGGCCCAGCCCAGCTCTTATCACAGAGATGCCTCCACACAGCAGAGCTGTTTGTCAGCCCTGGACCATTAACTGGGGCCAAGATAAGCCGAACACACAGTCCGAAGGCCATCTGCTCTCCGCAGGGCATGAGGCAACCTGTAAGGCTCTGAGTTATGCCCTGGAGGGGTGCAGAGGTAGGCAACACCTTTGAGAAATTAGGGTGACAATGCAAACTGCTGCCTTCCCCTTTCTTGCCGGCTCTGGACCAGACAGAGCAGATGTGGACTGATCCTGCCCTGTTCTTAGCAGCATAAACAGGCCCTGAGGTCTGCTGAAACATGGGAGCCTCAAAGCCACATGGCCCAGGGGTCAGGCAAGGCTCTGTCCCCAAGGCACACAGCTAGGGAGAGGGGACACCGTCTCTGAGTGTGGGTGGGCGCCAGCCCCTTGTCCACCTGTGCTGTCCCACCTCACGCTGCATGGCTGCCTCGCCCATGGGATGGAGGGAGGTTTGGGATGTCTTCAGGACTCAGCAAGTGTCTTTCCAGGATTTACCACCCTGAGGGCTGGGTCAGGCCAAGCTAGGAAAGCCCTGCAGCACCCAGGGTCCTGATGCTCAGCCTGGCAGAGGAGCCCGGACTACCACAGCCCCTTGTCACGGGAAGCAGGGGCTGCCGCACCCCCAGGAGCTGTTTGCCTCCAGGGCCCTGCCCCAGCACCTGGAGATGAGAGCTCGCTGCAGGGGAGGTGCTCAGAGATCATATGGTGCTTTTTGCACAACAAAGCCATGGGCTGCTCCTTTATCTTGTTCTCCCTCCCCTATTATCAATAGTTTTTCTGGTCCGACTGGATTTCCCTGCTGCCACATCCCCAACAAAGGGAGAAGGTCCACACAGCAGAGGTGAGGAGGGTGAACCCCCCACCCCTGCGCACTGATGGTCTGCCCCAAACCTCTCTGCAATTGGGGAACATAAATAGCATCTGGTGAGTCACCAGCACAGGTTTTTTTGTGCTGGCCTAGAGCAGGCACATGCCTCTGCTACACTCCCAGGGCGCCCAGTCAGCCAGGGCTGCTCGAGAGTGACACATCCAGAGGGAGCACCCGCTCCATGCTGGGAAGCCGGGCCCTGGTGTCCAGCTCTGGCTGCTCTGTGCCTCGGTTTCTTGCCTGGGAAGAAAAGAGACAGGAGTGACAATCTGGATGTGCCACCATGGCACAAGGCTGCCTTGGAGCCATGTGTGGCACACGCAGTGGCTCCCTCTGGCACCTGGTTGGGTTTGGTCTTGGCTGCCTTTCAGGCTCTGAACGGCAGGGTTGGGCTGACCAGGAGTGGGGACAAGATGGGCTCTGCACCGCACACCACGCTCATCCCCGAGGCGTATCCCCGTCCCCCAGCCCAGCAAGTCCCCGTCCGCTTCCTCCTGCTTCAGCCCCAGTCGAGGAGCTACGTGCCTGTGAACACGCAGCAGGACACAGTCCCTGCTTCTGCTAGACAGGTGAGCAGTCATACCGTAAAAATGAGATGGAAACCAAACAAGAGATTCGAAGCCCTGCCAGGAAGGTGACACCGTGAGAGCTCCTGGGTGACAAGTGCATTTGTCTCTCGCAGCCCTGCAGGGAATATCTAGAGGCTGTTAACTTCTGGGGAATTCAGGGAGGAGCTGGGCACAGCTGTACTAATGGCTCATGGTAATCACCGACAGCTTCACAAAAAAGCAGGGCTGATGCTACAGCAGCTTCTGGACACGCTAAAGCACAGTTGTGTATTTCTTCCACAAATCAGACATCTCTGTTTAAATCCGTCAGACCCTGGAACTCCTGGCTGGCAGCAGGGAAAGATGCTGGCACTGGGTATCGTGTCCGTGCATGAGGAGGAGTTGCTGTGTCTGAGGCATCTCTCAGGATGTCAGACCCGATCCTACCATAGGTCCCCTCTGCTTGTGCTGCCTTCAGCGCCATGCCACGTTGCACAAGCCGAGGCTGCACCTTTGCACACACTTTGCAGCTGCAAGGGTGGCACTCACAGGTATCAAACCTCTTCTATGCATGTCCCTACATACCCCAAAGAGCTCCCAGGCCATAAACCCTATGGGCAGGTGGGCATTATAAAGCGAAGGACACTGGGGGACAATAGTCTGATGCAGCGTGGGCAGCTGCAGGGCTGTGCACAGCACTCTGACATGGCCTGTGCCAAACCTGGATGTGCCAGACACAGCACGATGCTGACAGGTCCCTGAAAAGGAGCTGCCACCTGGTGGCACTGGGACAATCCTGCTGGCCTGCCAGCCGCAAGGACCTGGATGGGGACATTTGGGGTGGCCCTGCACCGTGGCACCGACTGTTCAGCTGCACTGGGGAGGCTGGGGCCGCTCCGGCACAGCCCAGCATTGTTGCTTTCGCCCTGGGACACACACCCAGGTGGGGAACTCATCCAAGCCCTGAATCCTGGCTCTTGCCAAGGGTGCTCCAGCTGTAGCTGCCCTCCACAGGTTTTGCTACACCACTTTGTGCCAGGCTAGAAGCTGGCAGGCAAATGCCACCTCCAAACCCCCTCGACTTCCCGTGGCCTCTCCAGACCTGATGCCACAAGGTCAGGCAGCTCTGGTGAGATGTAGCTGGACTTGTGCTCCCCATTATGTCCCCCCATGTGCGCTGCACCTTGACCAGCCCGCCATGGGATGGGACACCTTGGTGCAGGGTGGCCAAAAGCAAAGTGAGGAGGCGAAGGAGACCGTCAGGTCAGAGCCACTTTTCTGGGGCCAGAGAAGATGTGGTTTAGAGCTTGCTGGGAATCTCCAGACCACAGCAAAGGGCCTTCTCCAGCCAAGACTATCCCTGATAACACCAAACTATGTCAGCTGTGCTGAGAGGAGAGCCTGGAGGCAATGGGCTCTGCTGGTGGAGAAAGCCTCCAGGGAAGTTTCCTTCCCTTGACTCTGGGAAGCCTCAGCTGCAAAGAGGAGCTGGGCACCAGGGGAAAGCAAGGGCTGGGGGCCACCAGCCCATCCCCAAAGACTCCTCGCCCACCACAGTCCCCTTGCTCAGCGGGACTCAGCCCCATCCCACTTCCCAGAGGAGAGGGAAACAAAAGAGGAGGAGGGGGAAGGGAAGGGTCTAAGAGAAACTTCTTCCAACTTCTGGGGAAGAGAAAAGCCCTATTCAGGCAGGAAGAATACCCGTGTGGAGCTGGTCACTAAGCAACCCGCAGCAATTTGGCACGGCCCGATGCATGGGCAAGGAACAAAGCTGCCTCGCTGCCCACCGAGAGACCAGCCGGGCGAGTGCCAGGCAGGGAGAGCCTGTAGGGCCTGGAGACAGGGGACACCAGCCGTGCACAGCCACTGCGAGGGGCTGAGACACCCAGCAGGGTCCAGAGCTCCTGGGTGCTGCGGGAGTTTGTCCTTGGTTGACTCTGGAGCACAACTAGCCTCCACTGGGCTCCCCCTTCACGGGGAGGCCATTTGCTGCTCGGGAAGGATATCTGGTCTGCTCCAAAGCCCGTGGCTCCCCATGGGTCTGGTGTTCATGCGGGGCTACATACATCATTCCCAACAGAGGCACAGTGCATTTTGGATAACTCCCTGCTCCCATAGACACTGCAGGGCTTGTATGAGCAGAGCAACCAACGCAGGCTACACCCTCTCCCAGTTAAGCCGAATTCTTCATTCAGGTTATCAATGTGAGGGGTTGTCCTTTGCAAACAAGCTTAGTGAGACATGAGAAACTGCTTGGCCTCTCTGCAGCACAAGGAAAAAAGGGACAAAGGAAATCAGGCCTGACAAACCCTGCTGACAATCCGTGCCAAAATGCCTCCCTCGGAGCCTGGGGAGTCCCTGGAGATGCTGCTGTCCCCAACAGAAATGTTGGACAAAAGGAAAACCGCTCGCAGCCAGAGCAGGTCCACTGGGACCAGACGGTGTGCAGCTGGGCCCCAATCCAGAGCCTGAGCAGCCCGGGGAGATGCACTGGACCTGCCTGGACACTGGAGGTGGCTTTTCGCCTGCATGGTGTCATGGGGGAAACATCCAGCCCTTCACGCATTTGTCTCCAGTATTTGATAAACTTGGAGAGCAGTTGCTGGGACAAGGACAAACTCACCAGGTGTTTACCCACTTCCTCAGGGAAGTGTTTGGCCAGCTCTGACCCCTGTCCTGCCATAGCAAGGTGAGCATGTGGGGGATGGTCAGGTATGTCCACACAAGCTGCAGAGCACCTGCAGATGGAGGTACTCTCATTAACACTCAGTCCTGCCCTTTCCTGGCTTCATCATCCACTATCTCAGCCTTTAAGCAACTGCTTTGGACGCACACTAAATAACCACAACCCACAGGGCTGCAATGAAAAAATCAGCTTGGCCAAAGTAGTGCTGTTTATTTTGCTTGCAAAACCCCTTTCAGAAGGCCAATACACTGCAGGCTTGCTGGCTGCAGCCAGGCTCCTCTCAGCGCGATGAGGGACAGGCACTCCAGCCAGCAGCAAGGACGGACAGCATCCATCCCTGGACTTGGAGAGCTCCTACCTCCCCTGGCAAGAGGGCAAACACAGCGCTCCTGGCACAGCTGGGAGCCAAGCGTGCCAAAGCCCAGCTAAGCAAGGACTTGGCACACCAGGACCGTGACAAAACATTCACATGTCCTGCAGCCAGGGGAGCCCCAGCGCAAGAGGCACCAAGTCCGGCATGCCTACTGCACCATGGAGAGCATTTACCTGCCCTTGAGCTGATGGTGGTGCTCCTTCGGAGGTGTCATGATGAGGCCGCACTGGGAAGCGGAAGTGAGACTCATCCTTTCTCAATTAGTCACCTGGAAGTGTCCAGTCCATCCTTTTTATCTGCAGGAAGCAGAGTGAGAGCAGCACCTCCAGGAATTAAGTCAACCTGAGACCGGATCTGTGTGTTCACCTCCATCCACTGGCTGTCGAGGGCACCTGGTTAGACAATACACTTGACTCCAAGATGGGCACCACTAATGGAGAGAATCCACCCAGAACAGAAGTAGCCCCAGCCTGAGGAGCATCTCCTTGCAAAGAGAGAAAAGCTGGATGAAGATGCAGGACACTGGACCATACGCTACCCAGATCCATCTTGGATTCTTCTCTCCCAGTACCAGTGCTTACAACCATCAGCAACAGTCTTGCAGCACAGCCAGATGGGACTTCGTTGTTGGTGTGCTGCATTTTCTTGCCGTTTTTCTCCTGGTCTGTAGCATTTGCACATTTGTAGAAACATTGTGAGAGAACAGAGGTGCTGAAGGAGGGAAATATCTTTGTGGGGATGAAATGTGCCTGGAATTCCAGAGCTAACCTTGGCTCTGGTGGTCCTCTTCCATTCCCAGTGAGGTGGTGTTGAGATTTCCCAGGCAATGGCCCTTGCCACACAATCAGGATCTCTGGTAAAGCTTCATGATATTCTTGGCATGAAGCTTTTTCCACACCTGCTTCTCCAGGTTGAAGTTGTGGTTAGTGTCGAAAATCAGACGTTGCCAGTCCTTGTCGTAGTAGTGATCCGAATACTTCTCATGACCCTCTGTGATGTAGCCATAGGCACTCACCTGGGAAAGATGGAGGGCTCACTGGGGAGAGGTACCAGACATGGAGGGAGCCAAGTGAAATACAGGACACAGTTCCCAAATGGGGAGGGAGCACAGGACAGGAACGCCAGTCAGGACTCCTCTGGGGTGACCCTGCATGGGGGTCCAGAAGGATCACACCATGAACACTGGCTCCAGAGAGCCTGCTGTCCTCTCACTGCCTCTCTGGGAGGCAGGATGGCTCTCAGGCCACAGCAGGCTTCACCACCTCTGTGTAAACTATTTCGGGGCTGTTTTTCTTGTCTTCAATCTGCTCCTCCACAGCTGACAAGAACCCATATACCCTCATGGCAGATGGTAGGCAGGGTTGGAGCCACCCCTGCTCTGCCCTGTTATCCTATCCCCCCTTCCAGACAGTGCTGTGTGCAAGAATCATCATGCCCTTACCCAGTCACAGAGATGGAGGGCAGTCAGCAGCAGGAAGGCCCCTGTTGTGGGTCTGTACAGCCACCAGTAGGGCTTTTCCAGACTTTTAGATTTTAAAAACCTGCAGCAGGAGAGAAGGAAGCACAGAGCAGTTGCTGGGTGTGGTGGTTCGAGCTGGGCACACCTTGTCCCCCTGTGGCCTGTGTGGCATCCTCCCTCCTTGCAGCAGTTTGTGGCCATATGAGGCATTTCAGACAAGCCATGAATATGCCCACATGTGTGGGTACTGCTGCGTGCTCAGTAAAGCACAAGGCCAGCCCAGAATGCTCCATCACCTGCACTGCAACCTAAGCTCAGCTCTGCCCCAGCTTTATGAAAGTGGTAGGTTTTGAGGCAGTGGGGATAAAGAGGGGGTGGATTAAAGGATCTAGTATGTTAAAGCCCACTCTTAAATCTGTCCTTTGCCTTGCAGTGCAGAAGTGGCTTTGAAGCTCCCTGGTATATCCTGCTCCCCATCCACATTTAGGAGTGAAATGAGACATAGGAAAGGTGCAGAGGAGGGTCACAGAACCCGCTAGGACCTGCAGTGTTTTGTGCCAGCAGTTGCTAGGAAGGTAGGAGTCCACACCAGGAAAAAATAGCATTTGAGCCCTCTTGGCCTTGGAAAGAACCCAAGTCAGAGGGGAGATGGCAGAACGAGCAGGGAGGTGCAAGCCATCTGGCGCTGCATTTGCCTTCTCTCAGAGAAGGCGTAACTCTGCTCTCAAGGAGACCGAAGGGTAAACGCAGCCAAAGCAGGGCACAACAGCAGCTCTTCTTCCTACATCTCTTGGTCACGTGTGGCCCACGATTGGCAGATCTTGCAGTGACAGTGTCCAGCAGGCTTGTGAAAAGGATTAGAGAGAAAAGCAGCCAGGCCAGGCAAATGGGATACTGAAGAAGTGCCTATTATCATGTTTGAGGGCACAAATGACTTCCCGAGTCAAGAAGGGCTGTTACAGAGCCTTCCTCCAAGGTGCTAAGCAACGGGGAACATGAAAGGTTGGTCCTGAACTAGATCAACTATTCTGGCACTTTAGCAACACTTTTCCCACATCTGAAGTTGCCATTTGCCCAGGACCTCTCTTGGATGCAGAAAGCCAAACTGTCCAACGGCTGTTGCTTGTCCAGCTCACAGATGCTGGATGTCTACCCACCACTAACATCCCACTGCAGCACCACAGAGAATTTTAACTGACTGCACGCTGACGAAGCTTACCCCCAATCTGCTGGTGTGGCTAAACTGCAGTTACAAGGGAGTGAGCTGAGAGGAGAGAGCCCAGAGACAGACAGAAATGGTGCTGGCCAGAAAAAAAAAGCCAGTTAGGGCACATAACTCCCAGCTCACCTGTTTTTCATGTATCTGAGGAAATCAGGGTGAACCAGCAGGTACTTGTCCATTGCAAAATCTTCATCGAATCTCTCCTGGGGCCTCTGCCTAAGGACAGAAGTGGGGAGACTCAGGACAAGCTCCTGTATTTCATCACAGCTGGAAAGCATCAGCCCTGATGCACTTGGTGATAAGAGAAGAACCACAAACACAGTTAAGTTATTCTGCAACATTTCCCAGATTATGACAAAGCCTCCATAACCTGCGTGCATTGCAGAGGAAGAGATCAGGGAGGAGAGGCAACAACAGGAGACAAGAATATCAAATATAGACAAGAATTGGTGAAACCAGGCCTTCATCCATGAGTAGGCCACCATGTACAGACACCAGACCTGACAACAGCATGTGTTCATCCCAGAGGACCACAAAGCTTTCTCCAAGCTCCGGCCACGCATCATTGAAATCAGCTACTTCTGGGAAGGAGGTGTATTGCTTACAGCAGTGCTTGGAGTTGTGGAGGAAACAAGACATTTCTCCAGACAAATCTGCCAGGGGAGGGAGGCTTTAACCTGGCTTTACCCTGGCCTGCACCTCAGCAGGGCTGAGCACTGTGGAGAGGAAAAGGGCACAACAGAGAGCTCCACACTGAAGGGTGTAGAGGTGGGGCCAGTTTGTTTTACCCGTAGTGGTTCAAGAATCCTTCCCTGATGTTCTTATCGACAGAAGAGCCTTCAGCCACTCACAGTCTCTAGCTCCCTCCAGGAAGTGAATGTATCTGACATCCTAAGAAAACAAGTGAACATTAATGAACAGCGCAAGAGAGACACGTCCTTTAAAAACAAAAAGCAAGTAGGCATCTAGGATCACTGAGCTTCTCAGACACACATCTTTGATCTGCAGCTTTTAACTATCCCACAAAAGCGGAATGGAGAAAACATCTGATGTGCAGCTACTTGTACATGCCAAAAGGCTGGGGTAGGACTGACGCAGCTTGCCACTGCAAATACTCACTCCAAGCCAAGCCAATGCAAGTTCCCTCACTAAGGGTAACGCTAAAGTGTTAGCTCAGCCCCTCTGCTCCTCATGCATGGCAAGATCAGAACTGAAGGCCACAGACTAACAGCATCCCGTCAAAGCTGTGCATGCATACAGCATGGACCTGACTTACTTTTCCCTGTGGGATGTTGCTGAACCCTCTGTGTCCCAAGATCTAGAGAGAGGACACCAGGGAGTAGGCTGTGAATCCATAAAAGGAGGTTTTTGTTCCCACACCTTTTTCGTAACCTTTGGTTACAGCCCTGCTCACCCTGGCCAAAGAAATCAGAGGAGCAGAGTTAGCAGGTGACCATTGAAAACCCTCGCATCCATGTTTATAACAGGAAAAGACAGCATTAGTCTGGAGTAAGGGAGAATTAAGCCCATTTTGAGCTACACCTCTTGATCTGTAGGAGAGCCCCTGCTTTGGAGATGGCTCTTTATGGCTCATCTGTGAACCTAGGCTCTTCCTGTGTGTTTAGGAACTTTCCAATTCCTTTTTGATTTTTCATCTCCTCCTGCCATCAGTCATTTTGGCACTTGGGAGTCAGTGCAATACTAGAAGAGGTGAAGTTATCCAGCCGTAATTATCTGCCAGCCAGAATAAGCTAGCTGTGTCTCTTTTAAGAAGGAAGCCTGCCTTACCGGAATGGGAGTCGATCTCCTGGCCCATCCCAGAGTTATTCAGTATTCCTCCATTCCCACAACAGCACAGCTGATGCATGTTGGCATGCTGCTGTTGCTGTTGGCCAGGAGCAGCTGCTGGTGGGGATTCGGGGGCAGCAGGGACATGACCTCCTCCACCACTGTAAAGCAAACATGGTGGAGAGTTAGCATCAAGAGCCTTTGGGATGGACACAGTGAAACCACCAGAGTTTCCACCATGAGATCCACCTAGCTTGATGCCTTTGACAGGGAGATGCTGCAAACCTCCAGCTACTTGGCATAAGGTTCCTGTTGGGAGTTTGATGGTCCCATCCTGACATGCTCTGAAGGACTCACGTGAATAATTCAGCTCCATCAAGCCATATGGAGGTGCAAAATGCTCCAGGCGGTCCCACTCACTGTTATTTAAGTATCTCTTGTCTGTGAAGAGCATGATGTTGGGCAGGAAAAGATCTTGCAGCCAGTCAGACTTGGCAGCTTTGCCCTTCACCGATTCAGAGCAGGTCTTGAAAAACAAAAAGAAAACAGTAACTGATTAGCAGGGAGCTGATAAACCTGACACAAGCCAGTGCTTGTGTGCCTTTGTGTGAGAGTATCGGAAAGAAGCATAGGAACTACAGTGGCATATCATCCATTCCCCTCAGTGTCCCCATCACCATGAACATGCGGCATAATTTCAGCACTACATCAGTAACTAGCTGGCGGAAAATTACCTACAAGGAAGCCAGAGCAACTCCAGGTCTCTGAGACTTTCCTCTTCAGAACAACAGGCCTGCAATGCTCACATGTTTTACTGGCTTTGGGCCTCGTTAACTGATGCACATTAATATCTGTAATAGGTCTAACCGAAACATAACAAATAAGACTAGCAGTCCCTGTTGGCAACGCACCTCACAGGGTCCCGGCCTCAGAGTGCACATGAGCAAACACATTGAGGAACATGTGAGATCAGATCACCATTATCACTCCCTTTAAAGAAAAAGTGTGCAAACAACTTGTTCACGTCATAAATGAATCACAGAGAAGCATGTGGCTGAGAAGGGAATTCAAGCCAGCTTATCCTCCCTAACAAGAGGGGTCTCATTGCAGCTGGCCAGAGTTAGGCTGTGTGTGCAGATGGAGAGCAAACAACTCCATTGCACTGGATTTTCTGCTGAGTCAATTTGGGCTCTACTTTCTTAGACATCTTCCCCAAATACCTACTGCAATACCTACTGAAAGACAAAACAGGAGACCAAGTAGATCTGCATGCCCAGCTGAAATCCCCAGCAATGACCAGACTACATTGCCAAAGCCTTGCTGTGTGCTCCACAGCTGAGCCGGGCTTTCCGCTACGGGTGAGGATGACAATCCAGTCACAGCCTGAGGAGAGAGCCCTCATTCTGCCTGTCACAACAGGAGTGCAATGAGAAGAACATTGTGGAGGGTTTCATGTTGGCATCATTTCACCTGTAGCACATTTCATGTCCAGAGATGGGGACATTCCCTTCCTGCTCAAGCCGTACTTTGTACTGTCCAAGGCTTGGTACTTCTTGTGCCTCCACAGCTAGACTGGATCAGTATCAGGGGAGCTAGGGAAAAGTCTGATCATGTAGGAAATGAAGGAGGCGGGAGTGCTTCTAGTCACTCCCTCTCTCTGCAGAATTAGAGATCAGGTTTGGGAACGAGACCCAACATGTGATGTCTGGATCCACATCTTCACTAAAGACCCTTCTGTGTGCATTTTCTCCTCTTTTCCATACTGAGGAAGGGTCTTCCCCACTGCGTCAGCTCTGAGGCTCTGCAGCCTCAGTTATAGTGGAGGATGTTCTCAGTTTTGTGCCGTGAGCTGCTGTCTGACATTTTTCTGCCAGCTCCTGCTCTGCACTTCTGAGACAGCTCATCAGCTGAGAAGACAGAAGCATCTGACAGTTGCTGAGCAGGATCCTGGTGACCTAACCCCACTGTGTCTACAGGAGGTAACACTCAGCAGGAGGGGTGAGGTACTGTCTCATGTGGCATATGCACTCTTAGCCATGTAATTCGCCTACTCCCATTTGTATTCCGGGTGCCTCGAGACCATGAGGAGCCCAGGAAGGATGCATATCCTGCACCACAGACTGGATCATCTGCCAAGCCCTTCTGCTAAGCCCTTCTGCTGTGACTCAGTAAGGCTGGGCCAGTGCATGAGCTCAAGTGTTTAACAGCCAAGTTCCACATTTAATAGTCACATATCTTTGGAGAACAGAGGTATCTTTGGGGCCAGCTGCTCCTCTCAAGCAGCTCAATGCCACACTAAAGAGCACATCCCGTCAGCAAAAGAATGGCTTGCACTGCCCAAAGGGGCAACGGGGAACAACATCAAAATACCACAAGGGAGAGAGAACTCAAAAATAAAACATCAAAGCCATAAAAATAATCCTAGGATTTTTTTATCAGCCCAGTTCATCTACCTCTGCTCTCTGCATGTCTCCCAGGGCATCCTGGGCACCCTGGGGTGGGGAATGGGATTAAATTTTTCAACAGTAGCCCCTGCTCCACCGGGAGGGATCTGAGAGGAACAACATGGTGCCTGCAGCCCTGACAGTCCCCTGGCGCAACATCTATATTCCCCCTAATGCCACCAAAATGACACATGGCAATGGTGGAAGATTGCAGCACTGAGACTTTAAATAGGCAAATGGTTCATCTAAGACCACCGAGCTAGAACAGGTGCTCCCATCCTCTGCTCACATGCCTACACCCCCCCTCCTCCCTGAGCACATAAGCAGTGTGTAAAGGCCACTTACACCCATGTATAAAGACCTTCCTCACTCTAGAGAGCGTTACCCACCTGTCTAAGCCTTCCAGCAACAGGGGTGCCAGGGAAAACTGCTCCGGGTAAGCCTTACAAAGAGTTACCAGCATAAGATGGGGGACAGAAACAGTATTGTGCACCACAACCTGCCCCATCTGCTTGCTGAGAACTTTGCTATAGTTTATGACTTTCCTAAAAGTCCTGTTCCTGGACCCGAGTAATTATGAGATGCTCAAATTTCATTTTAAATTAGTTCCAAACCCTCATAGCTACAAAGGAAAGGTCAAAAATATGGTCAGAACAAGAGTTCAGTGCAAAACAGAAAAGAAAAAGACACGCTTTCAATTCCATGGTTGTTAAGACAACCTCATGGTGGGCACCAACTTACCATTTTGGAAGATCACATCAGTAATATGACCTACACAGGCAGAGGTGATCACGAGAACTAACCTACAGAACACCACTTCCAAGAAACAGGATCTCTAAGAAAACTTGGAAGCTGTAGCTGTGCAAGTGCTAGTGCTTTGACAGGTATAACTGTATTATTTGAGATTCTCATCTTCACCTCTACCAAAATACTTTACCTGTGCTGACCGGGCCTACAGTTGTTCCTATTTAACAAAGAGGAACAAAGCAAGACTTGCTGAATGCCAGATCTGTTCTGAATTATTTGCTCTGCTGTGATGATGGTTCAATGCATAGCAAGAAAATCCTACATAGCAACGTAACATACTAGGACCATCTGAGTTGCGGAGCTCTGAATGGGTAAAGAATCTGCTTGTTCACTATGGGTGTCTACATACAGGGTGGAAACGGTGAATTGGCAACACCCAGGAAAGACTCTCCTCTTGTTGACAATAAACCACAGGAACAATTAAAAAAAGTTACTTTTTAACCGTCATTTCTCCAACGGGGTGCACACTTACACATAGTTGAATTTTCGCCAATATTGACACAAAACCTTAAAGATGAGAACGGTCCCCACCCTACTGTCTCCAAAGCAGGCAGGTACATGCTTATCAATACTCACCTAATCCTTTTTCTTTGACCTTATTTTAACTTAAATACAAGCAACTACCAAAAGCCTCCGTTCCTGTGCACTGAGACCCTCCTCACCATCACTGCCAGTGTCATTCTTCACAGCCTAGCACAGCACAAGCATCACTGCTGCCCCACCGCTGCCAAAGCCTTTGACTTGCTTTGGTATGTATGTGCTTAGGTGAACAGGCACACGGAGGCATTCTTGTTCCCTCACTGTGAACCTGCTTGTTTTCTTTAGCTGGGCTGCATAAAACAAAGACCAAGGCAAATCTGGGGATTGTAAACCTGAGCCTTCATAGGAATGCAGATGTTCAGTCTCCCATGAGATCGGGTGAGAAATGGGACACCTATACGAAGACTGCCATTTAGTGCCAGACACCTAATGCCTGCCCGTAGACATCACAAGACTAGGTGTGACCCAACTTACCTTAGGGTGCCACGTCACAGGGAACATGGACGCTGCATTGCATGCCTACGTCCCCTACGCAATATATCAAGGCACCTAAGACTGGGACCACCTTGTAGCATATCTAGAAGGAGAGATATTTTCCCCAGCTTCTGATGCACCTGAGCTCCAGAAAGGGTTCTCAGGGTGACTTTCAAAGGAACCCACGGAAATGCATGCGATTGCAGTAAGTTCCCATACTGGAACATGATGAAGGACTGGCCAGGCTAATTGAGTCGTACATATAGGTCTCCCTCTCTGGGTCCAAGCAGTATCTGCATATTCCAGTGAGCTGACCTACCAGCTTGGAGATCATCCTTGACTGCAAAGGGCACACATGCCCAGGGGACAGCAGACAAGGAGGTCAACAGGGAGGCATCATTCTTGGCAAATGCACACAGCCATCACACCTACCGATAGTGGAGATGAGATATCCAGCAGGTACTTGTCCTCAAAATCCCACCGCGGCTCAGATTTGAAGTCAGCAGCCTTCAGTTTCTTCTTTTCTGTCACTGCAACAGCCTGAGGAACAGGTCTTACAGTTTTCACTGATGCAGGAGGCTCTTTTGGCTTTGTTTGGTCTTTGGAGATGATGTTTTCACGAGCTCCCTTCACCCCAGAGGATGGTTTCACTGTTGCCTTCTCCTTGGCTCCCTCCACCCTGGGAAGCAGTTTCACTGTTGTCTTTTCCTTGGCTTCTTCCACCCCTGGGGCTATTTTTTCTGTTTTCACTGTTGTCTTCTTGATTCCCTCCAACCCGGGGGGTGGTTTCACCAGAAGCCAGGTTCTCCTTGGCTTCTTCCACCCTGGCAACTGGTTTTGTCATTTTCTTCTGCTCCTTCTTTCCTTCCCATTTTGGTGTCCTCTCAACCATATCTTGTTCGAGCCTTGTGATTTCTCTTCCCAAATTCACCTTTAAAAAGCTCCTTGAGTTCCCATTATCAGAACAGTTTAAACCCTGTTGCTTTTGGGTGTCCACTTGCAGCGTATCGGGGGCATGTTGCAAAATGCTCAATTGCCTGAATGCAATCAAAGGAAAAGCAGACACATCACACACACTTTCCACTGAACACCTTCCAGCCCACCTACTGCTCTTGGCTCTGAGCCCCTCTCTGTGCTTCAGAGCAACCGTTGCACATGACCAGGACACTCAGAGGACTTGCCTTGGCAACTGCCACTGAGTTTCTGCAGGATGTTCTATGAATTCAATTTCATTTTCAACTTTGCCACCCAAGTGTTATTCAGCTTCCCACACTATTCTGGCCTGAATACCGCTTATCTCCCCACTAAGCGAGTCCCAGAAGCTACACACTCCTCTTCAGCACTTGGCTCATGAAACATCCACACTGGCAGTAACTGCAAACCAACACAGAACAGCTTTGCCCTGCACTGGGCAGGGCCCCTGGCAATGTCCACAGAGCACTGCAGGACTGTTTCGGGAGATCCTGAGTTCAGAACACGGCACACACCATGAAGGCAGCCATCTGGCTCTCTTCTTTGCCAGCAGAGCCAAGTGCTTCAGTGACAGAGCATGAAGATCTTCCAGAATTCAGTAAGGGAAGTCTAATAGGAAGTGAAACTCAGTCCTTTACCATACATCACTTCTTGAGTATTTGGGGCCACAAGGCACTTTTTCCTCTCCTCCTCGCCCTTAGCCAGCTAATGCAATGGCATCACACAGCACTCGCCAGGTACACGTCTTAAGACAGGCACTTTGAAGCTATTAAAATACACTCTGAAGCTTAAAAATGTGAAGTCTCTGCATTTTCAGCAATCGCCTCTAATATTGCAGCTGCCCTGTTGTCTGATTCAAAGGCACAGGCAGGCACAAGGATATCATAGGAAGATACAGCTGCCAACAGCAGAAGAGCCACCTGCAACAAGACTGGGCTGAAATCCAGCAAAAAGAACAAGGCAGAAGTGGTGGGGTTTTGTCCCAAACATTCATTCTTACCTGCATGTGGCTGGAGGGTCGAACAGGAAAAAGGAAAGTGAAAAATTTCTGCAGCTGAGCTTTATGTACAGCAAAGCTTTTCGGGATAAACCAGCATAGTTGTGGCAGTCTGATTTCACACTCACGTTCACCCTTTGCACGACACATTTGTTTTGGAGAGCTGTGGATTGCTTCCAAGGTGATAAATGGGAAGAAAAGCACCTCTGCAGATAGCAGGCTGTAGATGACAGTTCAATTGCTGCAGAAGCTTCAGAGTGGTATGGCATTCATTACAGTGATTAGGAAATTATCAACTAAGGAGGCTTTTAAAAATCATTTTGTATCAGATAAATACTTGAACCTTTCCAGCACTATTTCTAAGAAAAAGAGGTTGTGGTAAATGGCCTATCAGCCCTTCCTCTACCTCCCCTCACAATCATTAGCCAGCTTCAACCATGTACGCAGCAGTTGCTTTCTATCATAGTGCTTCATGTATAAACTTGTGTTACTGTTTACTGCCTAATAAGAGGAAAGATTTTATATATACACTCTAAGTAAAGAGAAATTTGGTAAGGTAGCTCAGGCAGATCTTAAATCCCTGGATGATTTTCTGTTGTATTTTTAAGATGACGCTTAAAATTTTGAAATTCAAGGGCAGAGAACAAGTGAAACAGGACAGTATGACAAACCACCCCCCAACCCAGACTTTCCATATTTGCTGTCTTGCAGGGCACAGACTCCACCCCAGCTCTATTACGCTTCAATTTCAAATACTGTGCCAAACATACAGAGACCAAAATGTAAAACTGAGGACCCTTCACATCCAAAACCTTGCTCCCTGCAGCCAGACCCACATGGCCAGGCACTCGTGCCTACACAGGACCCCGCTCTCCTGACCAGCATTTTAAATCCAGACAAGCGGTCAATGCAGCTCATCAAATTTCAGGCTCTAGAGTCCAGCTGGCAAACAACTGCAGAAGCTCAATGATATTTACTGTCATTTCTCCCTCCATTTACAAAGCCCTAGGACAAATAGAGGATAAAGCCATGAAAATGCTGCTTTGTGTATTTTACGTTGCATATAAAGGTATGGAAATAGAACTGACACACAGATAACCACATACAGCTCATGCCTAGTTGTGTTTTACTTAAGTTGCAAAAATACGGACATTTCCATTATCTGAAACTACAGCAGAACGAAATGGCTTCAAGCAGCTGGGCACAGAGGGCCAGTTCTTGTCCCAGCTCTGCCACTGATGGGCTCTGTGATCAAGGACAACTCACTTCACTTCTCACACCTCCTCCTTCTCCCTGCCTCCCTTGTGCAGATTCTAACCTCTCCAAATGGATAGTTGTCCTCAAAGTGTGGTCACAAGTCACTGGAGCTGAGCTAAACTCAAGCCACCTCCAGAAGAGATGTAGGTGTTTCCAGCATCACCCCTCCTGCTTGCCCCCACAGCATCAGCCCTGAGAGGTCCAGCTGAAAACTAACCCCACCAAGACAAGCCAGACGAGCTTACCGGGAAAGCTGGGACCATGTGAGGGCTGGTGGGGAGGCTGGGGAGCTGTGCTTCCTATACACAGCACAGGGCACCAACATGTAAGTGAGCCATGCTTGTAGTAGGAAAGGCTCAGATACCTGCTGTGCTCATGCAAGGAACAGCGCTTCCTGCCAACAACGCTGGAGACATTTTACTGCAATTTACACTGCGATTTCCTCCACGCCCATTCTTGTAGAATTTACTTGACCATTTATATAAAAAGTAATGTATTTATTGATCATGTCTGCATGACATTGGTCTCCCAGTATGCAGCGTATTCGTATTAGGAATCAGATGTTTAACTTGCTATAAATTCAAAGGTATCCCACCAAATTCAATGTCCAGCAATGCAATCTGGACTAGGGCTGAAGGAGGTCCTCCCGGGAGCCACCAGAAAAAGCAAATACTATGTAGTGCCAGAATACGATAACACGTAGCATTAGTAAAGAGAAAGCTGCTTTCTTAAACAGCTGCACAAGGGAACACTGGAAACGAGCGATCCAGCAGAAGCAAGTTTTTGACTGTGGATCTTCCACCACCACGCTGCTCTGATTGTACACAACATGGTCTGCTAAAGCAAAGTGATCATCTAACTCAGATCAGAAGTGCAAGTTTCAGGGTAAAAAGACACAGAGACAGAGAGAGAGAAAGAAAGTGAGCACAAGCATTCTATCCAGACAGTGCATATCACAAGGAAGCAGGTCTCTTACCTGAAAATCCTTGTCTTTGACAAGCCAAACAAGGAGCTGAAATTAGCAATGAAGATGCAAAAGTGTGTTAAAACAATGAGCCAAATGAGGGCTCTGGGAATTTTAGGAAGCCTTCTCCTGAAAAACCACATGGTGAGATGCCTGAAAGCAAGAGGCTCTGCTGCTGCTGCCCAGAGGTGTGTTGAATGAATGGACTGGTCTACACACCCTCTCTCCCAACATTCCCAGACATTCCACACACAGATCCAATTTCTCAGACAAGACAGCAGCTTTGCACTGGTCCCGTCTATCACCCTAAGCTTATTGCAACATGGAGTGGGGAAACAAACACCTTTTATTGCAAACAATGGAAGTTTCCTATATTTTCCTTATTGAGGTTAGTCAGGTGTAAGAAGGAAACCCTTCACCTCTAATGTGGTGGAAGCATCACTGGGAACATTTGTGTGAATTATGGAAGTAGCCATAGTTACAGTCAAAGAAATTAGTTTTCAGACCACCACCTGCTCAAGGGCTCAGGCAAGATCCTAGGCATAACCATAAACAGATCTTTATTTTCTTCTTCATGCAGTACTTGCTTGTAGCTCCAATCCAGAAGCAATCCCTGCCCCCAAAAGCTGATGGCTAAAGCCATCCATTTTACCTTGTTATTGCTTTGAAACAAGTCAAAGTAAGACTCTTTGCAAACCCACCATAGAACAGAGGAGTTTGTGTTTAAAGGCAGATTAGTGCTTGGGTAAAGCATTAGAGGACAGGGCTTAGAGTCAGTCAGTCTCCTCCCTCTCTAATAAAGCCAACCTGCCTTTAGGACTACTGGAAAAACCTCAATCCAGCATTTCACTTGCCTGAAAGGTGCCAACTCCATCACAATCTAACCCTGCTATTGCTGACAAACTTTTTATGCAGGCCTGCTTGCAGCTCAGGTTCCCAAGCTGGCTCAAGAGTGTTCCACTTCAGCTCTGAGCTGTTTGTACAGACAGCAGCAATACACACTCTTCAGCTGCTCTTCTTTGTGATCTCTCAGTCAAGCCTCCTCCAGCACCAACTCTAGGACTGGTCTTTTACTTTTGGCTTTTGACCTCTTGCCGCATCGCTTCACAGCAATCACTGAGTGGCCAGAAAATGATAGCTATGTCAGCCCACCACTAAAACAGGACATGGATGGATTTGAGTCTGTGTCTAGTTGTAGAATTTAAAAGAACCAGATCACCCTGGTGACCCCCACAGTACAGCACCTTGAAATTCAGTTGGTTTCAAGGGAGCATCTAATATATCTGAATTTTTATTCCACGTAACACCAAAATATATTTTAAGTTTCTCGCATCTGTGAATCATGCCATCATGGACAGACAGACAGCTGCCTTCTACACTACTGCCCTTAGTGGGACCCTGGTCATTCGGGTTTTGTACACTACAACCAGGCTTTGCTCATCAACAGTGTCAGTTAAAACAAAGCTTCACTACTGCTATGTGCACATGAAACACTCCAAGGGTAATGAATCCCTGCTGCAACGCTAGGGGTTTGCACTACACTTGATTTGAGCCATGAGCATATTCAGACCTGGGATATGTTGCTTCTCCTTGATAGGTAGCACGTGACAATCTCTCTCCCTATCCCAAGTTCCACAATACGTACCTCATCCTCTCCTCTTCATGAAAATCAGCGGTCTGCCTGGAGATCGATCTTTGGCAGTCCAGAGTACATCTCCCCAGCAGCAGAGGGAAAGATTAGCAGAGATAAGCCAGAGAAATGCTTACCTGTACCAGAGCTGTAGTTTTACATGCTACAGCAAAGGGCTATTTTAACTCATGGGGAGCTGTTAAATATTAACCCTGACAGTTCAAAGGGAGATGGCCATATTGCTTCTTACGACATAGGCTGCTTCTGCACAGCTCTTATCAAAGATTAAGCTCAGATATAAAAAAGCTTTTGCTGACAATGTCACAAATCTCAGAAGCTAGCACTCACACTGTTACTGAATACACAGAGAACCGAAGATGTTTGCTCTAAGTTACACGAAAGCCAGTCAACAGGTTTCACACCTACCTTTACCCCTCCACGCATCACAGCAAAAAGCTGCATGGATTCCCTGTACAA
>NW_008825168.1:261497-264676 GCF_000699105.1 Pygoscelis adeliae
TCTTTATTGTCCGTACTTCCTGACAAGTTACTTTCTCTGGATTTAAGTGCAAGACATCGGTTATCAGGGGACCTAGGAGAGAAAAATGAAACAATAACACAGGTTTGAAAAGCCCTTGAAGAAACACAAGGGAGGTTGTTAGTCCAGGGGCTACAGGGTACAGGGTACAACCCTGCCTCCAACTACAGCAAAACGTTTCACTATTGCACAAACTGAGCCTAGGATCAAAGAAGATCTGTTGAACAATTACAGGCACTGAGAAAGGGATCGGCCAAGGTATTGCCTTATTTCTGGGCAGCCCTCATTAGCTCCCGGCAATTCTAGAGAGGTGGGCTACAGGTCTGGGAGTGCAGCAGGCAAGTAGCAACTCTGTGCCCACAAGATCTCCAACAGGACATTCTTACAGGAACAAGTATCAGTCCTGAAGCACTGATATGCAGCAATGGCTTCATTTTAGCCTTCCTCTTTCAAGCCCCATGCACCTTCAGGCATACTGCTTGGAAGAAGCTGCTTGTGTGCGACTACAAGGCTTTTTCTGTTAATAGGGTCCCAAAGGGAAATTCTGGAAGCAGCAAACATTTTCCTTCAACCTCCTCCATGTAACATTACTGCAAAACCAAGAGCCACAAGGGATAGCAAGATTCCTACAACCAGAAAAAGACAGCTTTCTTTGCTTTTAAGGAACTGTGCTGGCAATTGTGGAGAACATGTCTGTAGTACTTTATGTTCAGGAAAGACTGTGCTTGGGGGAATATCCAAATCTCTGGCAAGCGCATTAGCCAAAAGCAGGCTTGCTACACAAAACACACAGTTTTTCACCTTCTTGGTGTAAGAAAAGAAAACCTAGAAAAACCCCAAACTTAGAGTACTGCCTTTCTCTTCCTTGGAGTATTATTTCATCATCCTCCACTCCCACTGCTGAAATCAGTCTGTCAGAGCTCAGGCAGCCAGGCTGGTTAGCTCAAACATGAGGTCAGATTGGGAAATGGGATGTATTGTAACTCCTCAGGGATGGCCTGGTGAAAACTGAGGCCAAGAGCAGAGCTGCTCCCTTGTAAAGCTCTGTAAGAAGTATGATTGCTGGGATACACAGGGCTCCCAGCCCACAGAAAGGGAGATAATAAGCAAAGACTGCACCTAACACAGGGGTTGGCAACCTCTCAAGGGCCACAGGCCAGACTCCAGCCTCCTTTTCCAAACAAGATGTTTTGCATGTTTCTCTGGCAGTCCTACTGGCAATCCCCAGACATACTGCTTCCCTCATGGTGCAGAGACTCTGAGCCCAGCACTGCTGCTCCATGTTCAGTGTGTCCAGCTACCAACATCAATGCCCACACCAGAAGTTCTTCTATTCTTTAGCGCTGTGAAAACAAGACTTTTTTTTTTTTTTTAAGCAAACTCCACCATCAAGTGAAGATGGTTATTTGTGAGCCCTTTTCCATCTCTAACAGTCCATTTAATTCCACATCCACTTAACTACATCCTTAGTTACACCCTGGACAGATAAAAGGCAGATTTGCCGTTCTGATTTTTTTTCATAAACCAATGTTATCTCCATTAGATCTTAAGCTGTGCGTGTTGTGGGTGTCAGCTAGTGTCTGAACTATGCTAACAATTTATCTACGTGCATGTTCTCCAGAGGGCTGTGTATCAAATCTTGCTTACTTGCCTGCGGCCCTGTGTGCTTTCCGCTTTCCCATGGCTCTGGGCTAGGGAACAGGGCATCACAAGATGTCCTTTAAGGACAGAGCTGTTCTACGAATTGATCAAACTTCACTATAGGACAAACTTGTCTTCCAGTGATGTCCACAACATACCACAACCAGTACTTGACTGGAAGCCTGTGGAATAAGGACCTGCTAATGAAGCTGGGGATGTTTGGACCTGTTCATAGTATTACCTGATGATATAAGAACTGAGTGAGTTATAATTGGGAGAGAAAAAGAATGACGTTGCCTGCAGCATATGACTGCTCAGTGATCAAGCCTGTGGGTTCCAAAGGCTAAGCTAGCAAAGGCTTGGCTTGGAAATGTTAGGTTCTTGTTTTCCCCTCCCAGTTCAACAGCCATCTTCAGAAGCACATGCTTTCAGGCTGGGAATCCAGGGGGAAAGAAATTACAAGAGCAAACTCTGCACAGCTATTTGTCTTGCTTTCACCAAAACTGACAGCCCAACAACTCCCAAGTTTGCCTTAATTCCACACTCACTGGCCATCTTCCAGCAAGTCCCTTCTCTTCTGCACCAAACCTTCTCTCAAAAACACTGAACAAACACCCAGATACAACAGCATTTATTGGGGCAAAGTCCCCACCTCTTCTACTGCTGCCCTTGCAAGAATACCCACAGTTTTGTCACAGAGCAAGGCCTCAGAGAACTGCGCCAGGAGGTGGGGAACAGCTTAGTGAGCTCTGGTCTGTATTCTCCACAGGCTGAAGTACCCCAAGAGAGAAACAGACAGTGGCTTTCATGGTGGAATGCTAGCAAGCGCCTCCTCAGTGTCCACACAGCAGAGCTGCTGAGAATGGAAAACTTGTTCGTTTTTTATTAGTGCTGTTTTGTCTGCTTGGTATCCAGCCCCACCCAGCTAATGCCCCAGTAAAGAAACTGCCTTGAATCTATGTTGTAACAGCAGATGATATGGGTCCAACCTGGAATATTTCCCCCTCTCCCACACGGTAATGGGAACATAGGCAGGCTCCTCCAGCCAGCTCCCACGCACCAGGGAAAGCCCTTGCCTGGAGTAATCACTGGGAGATGGGGTATAAATGTTCTGAATTTGGCCATATTACAGCCTCTGGTGACTGGAATTTGTTTTAGTTCTTTCTGCAAGCACAATGACTACTCAGCTATTGAGCATGTTCCCTGTGGCCACAGGCCATAGGTGTTAACCTCTCTGTATTGAGCGAAGCAGACGAAGTCTTACGTCACACTGCTTTTCTGCTTCTTGAGCTCTTCACCATTCACCCCATCCCATTTAAGCTGCCACACTGAAATGGCTCTGGTCCTGGCATTCCTTTCTCAGATACACAAAGCTGAGAAGACTGATGAGCCACTTCATTTAAGAGAATTAAAAAAAAACCAAACAGAAAAATACACTCCCAGCAACAATGGCTGGAAACGTCAGCTGGAATTACACAGGCTGGAAAGAACCAGGGCTCCTTTATTCAAATGCCTCCCTC
>NW_008825168.1:264736-266885 GCF_000699105.1 Pygoscelis adeliae
CACCCAAGAGCTGACAGACAGAGAGACAAAACTGACACCGCTTCAGGGCTGATATGGGTTCTGGGGTTTTTTTCCCCTTTAAAATCTATTTGATGGAAAGGAAGAAAATATTCTGTTCCTTGACTAGGAATCTCTCAGAGAGCTGTTCCCCCAAGGAGCAGGGCAGTACTGCAGACAGGTGAGGAGGTAATTTATTAAACTCATGGCTAGCTGGCCTCCCATCAGAAAAGCAGCCTCTGCAGCTTCTGTCCCTGACAGCTGCCAGGAGTAGGAGTGTTCCAGGACTCTCCACCGCTCCAGAGAGAGAAACACAAGAATCACAAAACCCAAATCCCTCTCCGCACTCCTGGCAAAAAACGCAGGCATATTATCTCAGCACTTCACATCTGGCTGCAAAAATCAGGCCCTGCACAGATATGAATTACAGAATCACAGCGGGGGTCTACTAATTTTAGAGCCAGAAGTGAAATATTTCTTGCTAAAGGTCTTTCCCATACTCTTCCCACTGACTTAACATCAGAAGCCATCCCTCTTGACATCTGGCAGGACAAATGTGCCATTTGGCATCCTTTGGGGTGAAAAGTGCTACAGGAATGCAAGATGTAAGCCTGTTTCTCGAGTGGTATAAATCATCATGTCCCTGACTTACACTTGAAAAATGTGGCCTCACAGTGCCTTCCTCTCTGTTCCTGACTGACAGATGCATCGGAGAAGTGCAGCCACATTTTTAGCTGCAAGAGTAGCAGAGCCACAGGGTCCTGTGAAAAGCAAGATGGATTTACTGCTGGAAATCACATGCTTCTCTTCCCTTCTCTCTTTTGTCTATTGTCTTCTATTTAACAGTTATTCTCCTGCTTTTTTTAGATACCTAGTGGGTCCTGTGCTACTTATCTCCATCCTCCTCCTATTAACTTCACAGAGGCTTTTGCCAGCCAGGGAGAGAAGGTAATTCTTTGCCACCCAAGTTGCACAACACCTATCAACCTCATACTGGGAAAACCCCAGGCAAAGTAATTGTTGGGCAGGAGAACAGCACACTGTGCTACTGTAGTGGAAATGTGAGATCCCTGTGCTTGGGAAGAGCATGCCATTCTCTCCTGGTTCGCTGGGAGCTGCTTAGCATCTGTTCAATCGGGGTTTGTCTCACAGGCCTTAGATCTCCGGGAAGGACACTCCTGTTGCACAGTCTCAGCTGGAGCCGAGAGAATCAGCCAGTCTGTTTCTAATGATGCTGCGCAATGACATTATTCAACTCCTCCCATGAGCTGCACTTCCTAAAGATGGGCGTCACTCTAGTGAAAAGCATGGCACAGAGAAGTCAGGCAGGACATACACTGAGTGTGTTTGTTCCTAGCTCTGCAGCTTGTATCTCAAGCCTTGTGTCCTCATTTTTAGTTATCAAATGAGAATGATCAGGCCCACAACAGGAACAGTCTAAACTGTGCTGTTAACAGGATGATGTCAAATTCAGGTGGTGTCCAGCTAATCTCCGCTAGCCTGCCCTTACAGCTCTCTCCTCTGTAGCAGGCATTTTGCACTCACTGAGACACTACCCATTCATCTAGAATTCATCTGCAGAGCCAAAGCAACAAAGGCTGGAAGAGACATCTTGAAAGGTCATCTCACGCAGCTCCAAACTTCAGTGATATCTAAACCAACCCTGTGACTCCAAGCAGATGGCAGTTGGGGCTTGTGTATCTTTCAGCGCTTGAGGTTTCCCTCCCTCTCCCTAAGCAACCTACACCACTGCGTCATACTCCACTTACTGTCATCTAGGGCACCCCCTTTGCTCAACCCCACCTTTCAACTTGGTCAATGTTTGAGTTCATATTTACCCCGTGATATTGTAACTGTAAGTAAATACAAGCCCAGTTAACTAAAATAATTAATATCTTAAGAGTAAACGCACAAAACGAGCAAAAGGACACTGAGAGCTTCGTAGAAAAATAAGAACTATGGAAAATGACTCTTCTGGTTGTTTAACTACGCGCCCTATTCTGTGAAACCATAAGGTAAAGCACTCAGAGAATCCAAGAGCAAATAACAAGCCCTTGGGTTTATAAACTTTATGTAATTTACCCTAAAGCACTTTCAAATTACCTTACTGTGTTTCCTTCAGTCAATATTGAAAGGCAGTCATTGCTACAGC
>NW_008825168.1:266903-274113 GCF_000699105.1 Pygoscelis adeliae
CACCACATGTTTTTCCAGATGGCAGGTCTCTGAAATAAACAGAAAGGAGACAGAGCTGTAAAAGGCAGTTAATCACATGAGAATTTAACCAGGATGGTGCCAATAGTCCTGCTTTTGCCCAGAGCTACATGGATATCTTTGTTTTCAGCTTCATCTAGACACTGATGGCTCCACCACAATGTCCTCAGAACCATGATGGCTGAAGCCACAATGCTCCAGCAGCTCACAAGTCTAAGGTGGGCTATTTGTTTTGCCACTGCCAAAGTATTTCACTGTTGTTCAGGAGGTCGATCTATTAAAAACATTTGGATATGTCAAGTGCCCCACAAACACATTAAAATAACTACACTGTTTCATGGATGGAAGTTCAGGTCCTCCCTAAAATACTATTTGATTTGAAAATTAGCTTTATCTCAATCATAACTCCCATCTACAAAATGTTCATTATCTCTTTCTCTTTCAAGATAAATAGGTGGCATTTTGCTTGTGGAATTTCACATGGTTTGTTATCTGATCTATCCAAGAAAAAAAAAAATTCCCATCTTATCATGTGGTTAGTCTTTGGGTTCTCTGTTATCCTGTAAAACAATTTATTGCCTAGGGATTGCAGCTGAATTGCAAGACAGTTCTTCTAGAATGCCACTTCCTTCAGTTGTTTACTGTTCCCTGTAGAACGCTGTATTCAGCCAGCCTCTCACTTCTCTTAATATCAGCATTTGACAAGGCCTGGCCTTACAACTTCAAGTAAACCAGAAGATTGCAGTTCCATTTATGCATAAATAAATAGTGCATGCTTCACTAAAAAGGCCATTCACTGTATATACCCCAGGTACAAGTTTATCTGCTACAAACTTTGGAGTGCACCACCGGTCTGGAAAGTCAACAAAAATGGTATCTTAAGGATGCCTGATCTTGTGCCAGGGACTCTGGGTTACATATCCTCAGTGACAGTTCTACCTGTCCGCTCTGCTAACTGCGCCCAAAATGTCAAAGTCAAGACAGGCTTGGCGGTGACCAACCTTACCAGGTTTTCCTGCAGGCCAAATCAAGTCACACTCATGCCTGCAAACCCTTGGTCACCAGTTTTATTAACTTGGTTTGACTCAGAGCAGAGTCCAGGTGACCAAATTTTGTTTCAACACTGCAATTGGCAAGCGGAACTGATGCACAGACAAGAGATGAGCAGAACTGGCAAACAGCCCATCCTTACATCATCCCTTCCTACATGCACCAAAACATGACTTAAAATAACATACCTGTCAATACCATCAGCCAAGTGACCCAAGGAGCACACTCTCAGTACCCCAGCCACCTCCTTCTCCAAAGCTAGCTGTACACGTGGCTATTTTGTGCTCACAAAGAAGGAAAAAGAATCGAGAACACGAGACAGGCAGCTAATGCGGTGTCCTGTCCTCTGGTCGATTTGTGTAGAGAGAGAAGGCAAGCTTGTATGAGGGGGTCTCGGATCACAGCTCTGCTATCCCACCACACGCTGACGACCCCCTAGGTTGAGGGGACAGAACCCTGCCATTATCATCACCGCGTGCTCTCCCACCTTAGGACAATGCGGTGGATCAGTGTTGGGCTCCCAGATCCTAACCCCAAGTGTCTGCATATGTGTGCCCCCACAGACAATTGAACCAGTCACTTTTTCTCAGCTGAGTCAGTCGCTATGACTGCAGAGGGCAGGATAAAGTCCACCATATTTTGATACAATTAGCAAGAGGGTGTCTGCCTCGACTCTTATTGCAGAAAGGTGAGCAGGGACATCAACACCATTGTCACAGGCTTGTCAGTATAAATATGACCAAACTGTCACACATGATGCAGATCATTCCTGGGTACAGAATATCCATGTACAAACAAGGATAACCCACCCTCTGCTAAGAAACCATTTGCCACAGAACGCTATAGGAGGAGCTGGCAAAAAGGATGGTGGGAGCCAGAGAGAGCAGGTGATGCTCCCACAGCTCCATGGGATCCCACCCAGACAGGCAGCATCGCTCGGCTGCAAAGACAGACCTTTGTCATGAAGGAGCCTGGGAACAGAGGGGCCTCCCAAGACAGCACTTCTGCTGGAAACCAATATAAAGGTACTGGATGCAGGTCCATCATCTTCTCTGCCTGTGCACCCAAAGTTTTGCAGTGATAAAGATGCCACTCCCCAGCAGTACCAGCAGTGGAGCAGCTCCACTAGCAGCCTAATCATGGATTAAGGGGCTTCTCGTAAACCTGTAGCATCTCTGCTGAGATGACTGCTGAGCTACAGGTGAAATAGCAAAGTGCAAGAGGAGAGGGATCATCCCAAATTTTGTCCGCACAAGTTTTCAGCCCTCAGAATAGGAAACCACTTGCTAACACCACAGTTAGCAGGATCTTCACAGCCACAACCGCGCTGTGTCCCAGGCAGAACATTTTGGTGGTGAAAGCTTCCCAGGAGGCATTTCCTCAAGGTCAACGCACAGGTCCAAGAGCCACTGGTGCAGGGTTTTCTTTTTATGACTTTGTATCACACAGGAATTCCTCTCTGCTGCAATAAATTACATTCTCAGTTACATTAACATCAGATTTTCTCCCCTAATTTTGCTCTCTGATGTGGATGTTCATCTGTGAGAACAGATATGGGGGAGAAGGGAAAGCTTGGGACCACAGACCCTTGCAGATATCAGGGGCAGCACAAAGGACTGCTGGATCTTCCAGTTGCCTCAATGGTGTGTTAAATCAAACAGCCAAACACAAAATTTCCCACCTCAGTGGTGCTGACAGGAGTTCAGGAAAAAAAAAAACAACCAAAAAAAAAAACCAACAAAGGAGGTGTGTGAGACAGTGTGCAATTTCCTCAGGACATTTTAGGGAACCATCTCATCAACCCACTCGCAGCACTGCCAATTTAACAGTGCAATTGTAGGGCTGTTGAAACCGTCATGGTCTACGCACAAAACGAGAATAAAGGACTGAGGCCCAACACTCTTGGGTGTTCATGGGCAGCCTGAAAATAGCTGGAAGATAAAATCCCCTCCTAAAAACAAGTTTTCAGAATGCCTCTGCTCCTATCTCAGGGTCACTGGGTTCATACAGGGTGGTACTCCCCTTCTTCACTAACGTCATACAGCTCTATCCTGCCACAAGGACAGCAGATAAGACGCAGAAATCCTTTACTGCAGGAAAAAGAAACACAGCCCACACAGGAAAAAGAATCAGCAATACCCAACCTACAATTTTCATGCAGTGCTGCCTGAAATAAAGTCTTCTTGCTTGTGCCAAAAGTCAAACTTCACCACTACAAAGTTGATTTAAGTGTGTGGGTATGAAAATTTCAGCATAGTCTGTACAGAGAAAAGCTGGGGTTTCTGTTTACTCTATCCAGTTTCCACTGGTCTTTCTATCACCAATATGCAGGTAACACCCTGCGTAACTCATCCAGTACCTTCACATCACGGTGGAAAAACAAACAAAACAGACCATGGAAGAGGAACAGACAACATCTACCCAGGCCAATCAAAACTGAAGTGCATAAACACACACAGAGGAGACCTTTTAACAAAAAGCCAAAACAAACAGAAAGTTCTGAGATCAACAGGTGTGAGTCTCTCTCCCAGCCACTCTGACCACACATAGACCACATCTTAGACGTATCCAGAAACTATAACTCCTCCATTTTGCAAAAGACATAGCTCTGAACTTCAGGACAAACGTCAGATGCTGGGACAAGCCTAGGCAGTCAGTCATTCCACCTCCCTGCAAATCTGTTTCCCCAGGCAGTCCTGGTTTATCCATCCAGTCACATTTTCAGTAAGTCTCTCTTCCCTCAAAAGGTCATGGTCATCTCCATTAGCTGCTGGGCTATAATGTTTCTCCTCCAAAATGAAACAGATGGATTTTTAAATGGTCCTTGCTGACACGAAAGGACACGCTCCACACAGAGTGGCAGCTAAAGGGAGTTCAGGGTGACAGGAGGGATTAGAAAGATCCTGTGCTTCAAGAGGGAACCACTACCCTGAGTCCAAACAGCTTACAATAAGACAAGAAATTAAGGCATGAATCTGATGCTGTTATTCATCTGAAGTCGGGACTTGCTTCACGTATGAACCACTGGCATCCTCAAGGTAAGATACTATCTCTTCTGACCCCTGCTTACCCCCCCCCAATTGTAGCAGCCAGTCTCTAGACCCTGGTTAGTCACACCCACGCATCCCACCAGATCAGCTCTCGAGTACCTCAGACACGGCTGCTGCAGGAACACGGGTACTGACGAAAGCCTTGCTGGTGACACAGAACATAATGCTCTGTGCTGAACCAGTGCCATCACACAGGGGTTTTCTTCCTTAAAACCAGCATCTTGAGTTAATTTCTGCTTCCATCAATTATCAGTAGCAGAATTCCAACAACTGAGTCATAGGCAGACCTTGCAAAACAATTTCTCCCACCACACAGGCTACTATTCTTTGCTTCCTTTCCAATAAAAGACTGTAACAGTGTTGACAAGGAAGACAAATTACAGAGGCAATGATCCGCAAAGTCCTCTCCTTCATAAAGATTGCAGTTATATCTTTAAGAGAGAGTTACAAAACAATACAGTAAAAGTTACAAGGACATTAGAACAATGTCAAATAAATCACAAAGACCTATTTCAGATCTTATCTGATGCTATGCTAGCTGATGCTATGGCAGGCAAACAAAATTCAAACTCAAGTCCTGGCCTCTGGAAAGGTGGTTTCGTCAGAGGAATGTGTCTTCTCTTTACCCACAACGAAGTATAACCACAGACTCTGAAAACAAGCTTTTTTCCTGCAGTGACTCCCAGCTAGCTTATTGCACTTGACTGAGCCAACAAATACTCATCCCGCAGGTGAAACAAAGCTTAAGCCTTGGGGGTTGAGGGACTGAGGGAAGTTTTAAATGAGATTTTTAGAAAAATTCTGGTCCTGATTCAGGCGGAATTACTCAGAAAATATGAGTTTTCCCATCTGTAGTCATTAGCTCAGTTTAGCCAGTCTCAGGAATGCTGGATAACGGGCGGATCATAACCTGCAGGATTCATGAGAAATTTGCTAAGGAGAAAAGGACCGTGCAGATCCTGCTTAATTCTCTGAAGCAAAACAGTACTTGAAGTCTTCAGTCAGAGCTATGCAGGACCCCTCTGCTGTTTGTATAGAACAACAGCACCATCCAGCGGATAAACAGTACTCGCTTTTCCTCTCCCACCATCTCACGTTTACCTATATTTATCTACAGAAAATGCAGTATATAAACTTTCTCCCAATTCTGAGCGCTTTAGGGTTTCATTTACCTTAGCCTTGGGTTAGAAAAGGTGAGACATTTCAGGAGAGCGGTAAAAAATAGCTCCAAAAAGAATACTTTCTACTGCCAGGCAGCTCTGTCAGCAGCACCGTCCCTCTCCAAGTGTTACCTTTCCTTCCACCAAGATTGCAATCTCTTAACCACTACAGAGGCAGAAAAACTGAACCCAAGGGACACAAGTACTCATCATACCTCACCCTTGGATTTTACCACTGGGAACAACCTCACAGCCAGATGTGCCGCAGTGAGTCCACATGTGACCACGTGGAGAAGGCCTGCAACCTCCCCTGCCACGTGTGGCCCAGTTCGCCCTGCCAATTTTGGAGATGTGTTGGGGCTGCTTAGGATTCCCCAGGATGACGTCCGTTAGCTGTTTCATCTTTCTGTAGCGGCATCCCTAACGATTTGGCTTAACGCGTGAAAACAGTCACAAACCCCACAGGAAGTATGACACTACCCCCTCATGGAAAAACAATGGAAACGATCAATTATCCCCTTTCTTTGAGACAAATGAAGATGAAACAAACTATGTAATACCTCCTCTTTGTTCTTGTTCCCAATACAATTCAGCAGTTAACAAATGCGAGCGGTACACAGCATTCCCAACAGTTGACCACACCATGACTCACTCACTACATGTACGGATCTCAATGACTCCATTCCTGACCTACTTTGGGAATTAAGAAAGCATTTCAGACATGAGATTTTCCCCTTTAGAAAAAGGAGCGTCCTACAGCTATTCCAGAGTTGTTGGCTGGGATCCAGCGATTGATGTGTTTGATGAGCAATAGATGTATTCAAAGTTTAAAAATAAGTATCACAGACTTCTGTGTTTTGCTGTGTTTACATCCTAGCAGAAAGCCAGATTCATATCCATGGCACTAGCACTCCACCCTCATTTCCTGAGCTTATCTTTAGGAATTCTTACCACCTAGTGCTGCTTCCGTAACTCAGTCTGAACACGTACTCACAGATCAGAATCTCTGCTGCTTCACTTGACATTGAGAGAGGACTTACAAGAAAGATCACATTCCTGGAACGTCAAAATCCCTACAAAAACTCACCTTAGTGAGAAAAGCTTTAGTCATATTATGGAGAAAGGAGAATAAAACAAAATACCATTCAGTTGCCACAAGCAGAAGGTAGCATACACCGCTGTACATTTTCCACCACCTCTGAGGTTATGTTGGTCAGGCAACTTCCAGAGAAATGCAGGTAGGAAAGGCTACAATACCAAGGGTTTTATAGAGATTTGTCTCTTTGGCCCCTTTTTATATAGTCCTTATATCAAAATGTGATTCATCAACAAAAGCGTAGGTGGTAATAAAGGTGAAGCTGCCTTCTTAAAACAGGAGACGTTTATGCCACACATTCACTGCTTGATTACTACATAAATTCCTTATAGTCACCAGTTACTGCAAATTTCAGAACTGGTTAATTCACTCTTCAGAGGAAATGATATTCTCTAAAACGGACTGTTATCTACTACATGATTTTTGAACTTTGTTTCCACCATTCTTATGGGAATAAACCCAGTCTATTATAAGTTCAGAGACTGTGGATTTAACCCCCCGTTAAAAGTATGTAGCCTGGATACAGTGATTAAGAGACATGAGGAACTGGGACGGGAGGTGGGGGGGAAGTGTGGTTTTTTTACGTGTTATGGTAACTCCAAAGCCGGTCTGGAAACTCTTACTTGTTCTCCTCTGGTGGACATTAATGAGGACTTTTGCCTTTGATGCATTCTGAGAAATGCCCCAGAGGAATTTATTCAAAATATTTGACATAGTTTGCAAAAATCCCATAACTCCCCTTAAGAGTGCAGAAGGCAACATAAAATAGAAAATAACCTTGTAGGTGCAAAAAGCAGAGGGTTTATGGTGGGTATGGTGGCATACTATTTCCGATG
>NW_008825168.1:274130-275211 GCF_000699105.1 Pygoscelis adeliae
CTTCAAAGGAGAGCACAGTGGAAACCCACCTCTTCACTGTCAGATACACGTGACAAGTTCACCGGCACAATTCCTCATACTGTTGGTACAGCCATCCACTTTGCCTACACTGCTAATGCACTGGGCCAAGCCGAGTTTATGTAACTTACACCAGCTCTAGAGTGCAAAGCAGATGCTATCATATCAAGGAGCATAAGGTTTACCAATTCCAGAGGCAGCCTATGCAAAAAAGATAGTTTAAAAGACCTGTAGAGAAAGTCTCCAAACCTGAAATCCCTATCAAAGCTACCTACAGAGCCAGGGGAGGGGAATTCTGCTTTCTCTTTCCCCTGCCTTCACCTCCCCCACCTACTAAAGCTCCTTAACTAAATCATTCCAGACTTAAATTTTTAAGCCTGGATCTCTGTTTGGTGCTCAAAGACCACCTGAGCTTGAATGAGAAACGAAACACGTCCAAGAACATGTAGGACATGGAACAAAATGCTCTCATTCTCTGATCTACCCAAGATTAGATCAAGACAACACAATCTATTCCTTATCTGCAGGATCAAGAGTCATAACAGTAGATTACACTAGAGCATGCTTAGTGGGATATCAGAAACACATAAATAAGAGTATCAGAAAAAACTGTGGCTACAAAACATCTTGGCAAAGTTCTAGGATGAGCCGTTCTTGCCAAGCATGCCAGTGGGGGCAGCAGCACACACTTCACGTTTCTTTGGGCACTTTTAGACGGACAGAAGATTCATTTCCCAAGGTGCCAGCACAGATAGATCCCAAGACCATCACCGAACATGGATTTACTAAAGAACAGCTTACACCATGGTCACCTCGACTTATCTCACTGCACTGCCACTCCAAACCCACTGAAACAAACGTCCTGACTTCAGTGGACTTCGTGTCAGGGTGAACACCCGGTGAAAACCATCAGTGCGCAGGCAGGTTGATCCGGATGCCTCACAAAACCGGAGCCCGGCCGGCTGGAGAAGGGGTGGCAGGTAAGGTCCTGCCCTCACCCCCACGGCAGCCCACCTCACAGGCACCGAAACGGCCTTCTCCGAGCGGCCAGGAGCGCTGCCGC
>NW_008825168.1:275673-280445 GCF_000699105.1 Pygoscelis adeliae
GGGAGCGATCCCGGGGCGGGGCAGACATCGCCGGGCGACGGGCGCTCACAGGGGGCCGGGCCTCCATGTTCTGAAGGGCCGTGAGAGGCCCCTCGGCGCCAGCGCCGATTCGGGCTCCTCCCGCCCCGAGTCTGGGGCTCCAGAGCTTGTCAAAGGGAGAAGGTTCCCGCAGTGGCCCTCACGGAGCCCCCCAGCCCCGCCAGCCGCGGTGCGGGCCTGCGGCCACGTCACCCTGCGGCCCTGCAGCGAGGCCGAGGAAGAGCAGCCCGTGTTATTTAAAGGACAGTACCCAGAAGGGGAGATCCTGCCGTAGCAACCGGTGAGATTTCCTGCATAAATATTGATGAGCCCAGAGGGAAAAGGAAATCAGAAGCTGGCCAGCCAAGTCTGGACGTACCCCGTCGCCGCGGGTCCCGGCGGGGGGCGGCGGCGCCCGGGGCCGACTCCCCACTGCCGTCCACAGAGCACACGCAGACGTGTCCAGTGGGCTCCTCTTTATTACAGCCTTGCACCGCACGCAGAGAAAACGTACCTTTTAAAATCCATGGGGTTTACATCTAGACATCTCTTCGTTTCATGTATTGGGCACAGGCTTCTTTATTTAGCTTAATTTCTTTCTTAAATTTGGGCCTAGTAAATGACAGATCTTTTGCCACTGTCCCGTCATCAACAGCATCTTAACATTTTGGTGACGCTGCTCAGAGAAGGTGTGGAGGGGACAGGTTTAATGCCAGCTGCTCTTCCTTATTCAGCGTTACGATTGCTGGCATAATGTGAAGCTCAGGAGTGTGAGGAATTTTTTTTCTTTTTTTTCTTTTTTTTTTTTTTTAAATGTTCCTGTTGAGATGAGGCCCAAATGTAAAAGAAGAAATATAAAAATACTTTGGAAATAAACTGTGAAGTCTACAAGACAAACACTAAAAATCAACTAAACCTTAACTCTTCCTTTGCTTGCTTTGAAGAAGAGCTTTGGAAAAGATCCTGCTTTCAGTTTGGAACTAGGGAGAAGTCCCATATACGAATTTTCTACATTTGTCCCTTTGCACAGCTTGACAAAGGAAATGGTGGCTTAGGGACACAGCAAGCTAGCATGATGTTTTACATCATGAGACTCCTTTTCCCACTTAATTCCTTCATGTTGAATGAGAAGAGGTAATTTGCAGACATTAAATTTAGATTAAGTCATGACTTGGTAGTAAAACCAGCTTGATCTCATAATAAATATGCCTTCACCTAAGCGAAAACAATTAGAAGATAAAATGATTCTTAAAAGTCAAATAGTACAGTGTTATAGAATATAGCGTAGTGGGAAACAGTGACCAGATAATGGGATATTTGGTTTCTCAGACTCAACAGAATTACACAAAACAAAGCAAACCTAATCTTTTAAGAGATCATTCCCTAAAACTGGGTCAGAAAATGTTGTCTCCCTTTGGCACCAGTTATTAAAACCAAGAAAATCCTTCCTCATAATAAAGTATTTAACAGGATTTCACAGGTGAGAGAAGTACACCAGAAGACATTCAGTTAAAATTAGGAATGCTCATTGATTTACTCTATGCAAACAACCAAGACTTGGGCAAAACTGTTCAAAGTACTTGATAAGTTCACAGAGCTTTCCTAAGTATGTCGTTTCCCACATCATTTTTAAATATTAGTAGAACAGGATCTGAATTGGATACAACCATCCTTATAAAAATGCCAGCCACCTTTCTGTACTACTTTTACCAGTGTCAAGAGGCGAAGATGTTTGTGTCTCCAGGCTGAAGTTAGCTGCTGTTTTCTCAGGCGTGAAGATGAGCTCAACGGGGTCAGCCGGAACCGACTTGGATTTGTTTCAAAAAGCCAGCGTGAAGGAGGATGAAGTGTTCCTTCCAAGGAGATGAGAACGGCAACTCACCTCTAATCGGCGCACTAATGCCTTGGCTTTGGCTATTCGTTTTCTAACTGTAGGATTGGAAGCCTCTCTGCCGAGAGAGGTTGTGCAGTCTCCATCCTTGGAGGTTTTCAAGACCTGACAGGGTAAAGCTCTGAGTAACCTGGCTTGATCTCACAGCTGATGCTGCTTTGAGCAGGAGGTTGGACTACAGACGTCCTTAGGTCCCTTCCAACCTGAGTTATTCTATGATTCTATTATTTTCATCCATTTTACATCTATCATCTTTGGCTTTCTTCAGATATCAAACTGATAAAGACTAGGTTTGAAAGTTCATTTTTACAAAGCATGGCCAGAAAAAAGTTGTGAGTTTAACTACTTTGTATGACTGAGACATATGACCCAGCCAGAAAGAGGTAAAAATCTCTGTACGAGATGAACATATCATGATAACTCTTCAAGGAAAAATGATAAAAATGGTGAGAAATATATATCACAGGCCTATATGCGTTTGCAAAACAAACTGGAACTGCAGAATAACTACCAAAACATGTTTATAGCACTACAGTCTCCAGTGGGCTGCATAATAAGGGCCAAGATGACTTTTGGGCATAGTCTCCACTGGCTGTAAGGTTATATATCATACAGCCTAAGCTGCTCCTTCATGTCTCGTTCAGACATCTCTCCAAATGTGTCACTTTTTTCCTTCATGAGCCTGAAGATGGCAGCCAGCTGCTCTCTCTGAACCCTGTCAAGAAGAAAAGGAGAAGTAGGAATAGCCAGTCCCCAGAAGGCACTTTGAGCAAGAACACCATGGTCAAATGAAACACGAAGCCGAACGCGGGTCATTTTACAAGCCCTGCTGACTGCAGGAAATCTGCCCATGTGAGATGAGAAAGAGAGAGCCTCTGGTTCTTCCTCCACCTTCCCATCTATCCAATCATCCTGCACATCTCCCTGCAGTTCTTTAAATACTGAGATAAAACAGACTGCTTTAAAACCAGCTTTGGATTTTCTTAGGACTTATCTATGCTCAAAGTTTCAGGATAACTCGACGTGGAATTTCATAAGACCAACACGTCCCAGTTTGGCAGACTCCATAATGAAACTGGATTAAGCTTCATCAGCACAGTGTCCTTTCATTCTGAAATGAGAGTATGTAGATACAGAGTGATTCAGGAATAGCTACTAAATTTTAAGTGTATACCCTACCTTAAAACTAGAGACTAGACTACCTTCCAGTGTGGATATGACTTTAATCAGCCACTGGAAGATAAGATCACAGATGGAAATCTGCTTTGATTTGAGGGTTTGTTTGCCAATGTCAAATGGTGAGACAGGCTCATGTGGCCAGTCCAGCAATGCGGTGATCCCTGTGTAGGCAGAGGCTGACCAGCGAACCATCTAGCTCAGATTTCCATCCCTAGAAAGTCCATAGGAGATGATTAACTCCCTTCTCCCCATAACAGATGATATCCTGATTTTTCCTTAACCTGAAGCAGTTAACCGTTGTTGTATGTCCTGCAGCACAAAGATTGGTGTCTATCACAGGGCTTTATTTGAGGAAGCTTTATGGGAGGGCTTATGCTGGTCATACATCTACTGATCATCAGTCAGGGATACAGGAGGGTGGACAGTACAGGAGTGCCATTTGTTCGCAAGTAGCTCATGATGCAACTGATTTTGATGTCTACAAAATCCTCTTTTAGGGCAAAATGAATGTGCACCTTGGATCCAGTCAGGGCTGGCTGTGGGCTGGTTCGTTCTCATTGCCGGACTCCTACCTGATTGAGATCAGATTGCAGTATTGCCTAGCACACCTCATACCTGACTCTCCTGTGTGAGATTAAAAGAACTAATGAGGTTGTGGTGCTTTATGGCTGTAACAAGAGAGAAGCAGTTTCTATTACTTGAAGGCTCATTTTGCCCCTACGTGACTGCGGAGCCAGAATTCAGCGATAGCCCAGCAGCTCAGAGCACAGATCTGCCACAATCCCAGCTCCTCCTGCTTGTTTAGCATCTTTAGACCTCCCCTGAGCTAGAAAGACAGACTCTGGCTTTTACTTCCACATGGTCACCCTGTCAAGAGTCCTCTGTCCCTGTCACAGCCAGCTTTCCGCATAGGACTTTAATACACTGTAATTAATCCATTTAAATGTATGCCATTAATTAACCTGGGGTAGCCTTCCTGCAAGTCCTGTATGGACAAGCTATTAGCTGTTCCAGTAACAGGAGGGGTAGAAACACCTATTGACAGGCAAAACCAGGACACAATCTTTGCTTGAAAGAAGAGAGGACAGCATCAACACATCAGAAGCAACCACACCACGAACAAGATCAATGGAAGGGGACAGTCAGGAACAAGCAGAGGAGCCTTCGCGTGCTGAGCTCCTGCCGAGTGGGGCTCTGCATTTTCCCCTCTCCTGGACTAAGCCCCAGCAGAAGCAGGAACAGGAGGCTGTCCTCCCAGCACCATTGCAGCAGGCAGGGCAGGAAAAAAGCAGATCCTGGCAAAAGAAAGCTCATTTGCCAATTCTTTTCTATTGCAATTAAAATGCAATTGTCCTAAGGCCATATCCTGATAATGATGTGGGATCTTTTGGTTATGAAAGCTCTGGCCACAGGCTGTCAAGCGCCTGGATTTGTCTGTCTCTTCTGTAGTTTTTTGTGCTCACATGAACAGCATCCAACTGCCCTTTCCAGACGAGAGGAAGGGAAGCACAGTCGTTAGTGATCAGTGATCAATATTTTATTTTAGATCACCACTGGGCACCAGAGGGCACATTTCCAGTCTGGTGTGGAGAAATTCAATACACAGCTTTGCCTCACGTGTCTGAAATGCATGCCAGCTGGGAGTGCTCCACACAGGTCTGCATCCCTTGCTCCTTATTTCAGA
>NW_008825168.1:280495-293988 GCF_000699105.1 Pygoscelis adeliae
CTTGTCTCCAAACCTCCAAAATCAAGATCACAGACAATATTCACTCTATTTTTTAAAGTGCAACATCAATGCATTTTGGCTCTCCCCTCAACTTTAAATATCATGACTGTGCATTTGAAAAACAGAAATAAAAAAGAGCTGTTACTGCTGTTACTTCTCTGTGCTACATAATCTACAACAAAGAGAGAGCAAAACAAAGATTAAGAGAGAAAAGAGCCTGGGAAGGAAGAGTAAGGCATCAAAAAACATGAAACTGATTTCAAAAAGGAGCTTCTCCTATCATGGGCGACCTTGTAAAATAACTTTGTACTGCTCCAGATTGTATTTTTTTTTGATGATTTCAGATCAAACCTACCCCATTCACGAGTAAAATCATTCTTTCTTCCCATAAGTGCTGTCCTCAAAACTACTTGGATCTAGGAGGTCAAACAGAATTTTACTTATTGCTGACAAAATAGATTAATTAAGGATTTTCAAAGCAGCCTAATTCTTCTTGATAGGCAATTGAATTTGCATACTTAACTCCCTTAGGCTTTTTTCAGACATTTCAGTCCAAGAATTTTATGATTAACTGGAGGTTTGGGGCAGTGAGCTATAGGTATGTTAAAGGAGATCTGCGTTTCAGGAACTGCTAGGCATCCATGTTCACAGCAGCTGAACTCCTGGGCAGAGCTCTGCATTTGGGAACATTGCTAATTGCTCCGCAGCCAAACAAGACCAGGATCCTGCTGCAACACTGCGTTGCTCCAGCAAAAATAAGGTAAAATCCCTGACTTTTGCCACTGGTCTGACTCTATTGTTAAGGAAGCCAATGGAATCATTTATGGGGTAAAAGGCATAGGAGGGCAGAATGTACCTCTAACCCAAAACCCAGAGTTTCAACACAAATCTCTTGAGGAAGAAGTTGCAAGCTGCTGGAGGCAGGGAGAACAAGCACAAACCAAATAAACTATTCAAAGGTTTATTGGACCAAACAAAGGCAATTTTTACAGATTCAAGCCACTAGAATTACAGTCCTTTGTATAAGAGCCACCATCAGATACAAAACAAACAAACATAAACAAAAGTAAAAAATACCCAGCCAGCCATTTGAGTTGAAGAAATAGTTTGACTCGCTGCCACTAGCAAAAATCTGGACTCAACTATAGACTTTGCTCGATGTACATATTGCCATGTAACTTAAACACAATGTATATAAGGCATTCTTTGCATAGTTGGGTGCTTGGGACACAGAGTCAGCCAGCCAGCACCGAGGGGAGACAGCGGCTGTACCAGCTGGATGTTGAAGCAGAGGGTCCAGGTGTGCCTAAATTCATATACAAACCACTGAATACGCTTGCAGTTGTCGGCTGGAAAGGGGCAGCCCAGCCTCTTCTAAAGCTGAAGCCTCCTGCTGTTCCTTAAATAAGCCCTTTTATGAAGAGTTTGCCAACCCCAGGCGCTGGAAAGGACAACTGTGTACAAGGTTTCAAGTATTGTCTGCATAGGAATTAAAAAGGGGAACAAAAAAAGCAGCCTGTTGGGTTTCTGATATGTTTGCAGCGTTAGCCAAGAGGCAGTTGTCCTGCAGTGAGAGAGAAACTTCGAAGGACACATCCCCACCCAGCCTAGTGTTTCTACAACATTGTTAGAGGACACGGGCCCTCTTCTCACTCTCGCAAACCAGCTGGGTTTGATTTGAAACCTGCTATGTCTGAAGCAGGTTACACGCCCAGCCGAATTCATCTTCTATATATGACAGAGCTGAGGAGCAATGCTGAGCTCTGGCTCCAGTGGACAAGCCACTGGGCTAGCAAGAGAAGAGGGCACTGGAACAGCAAGCAGGCAGAGGAATGGGGAGGGTGTCTCTTCCAGGACCCCTACAATCTCATCCTGAGCCAGAGGGAACCCCTGATGCCGTAGCTACCTCCTTGGGTCTCTCCTCTTGGGAACCGGAGTAGGGAAAAGTGAGAATCCAGATATCAACAGCAGCCAAAGTGTGGTCTCCTAAACCTCCACCACAAGCAGAACAGCTAAACTATCAATCTTTGTCACTTCTCAAGTCATTCTGTCTACCTACAGAATCAGCTCTCTGCTAAAATAACTACAGAAGCACGATTTGAGTCAGTCCAGTTACCACCTGCCATCCCTCGCTTGGACCCCACTTCATCCCTCCACCCCTCAGAATAAAGCAGCGTTGTACATTTGAAATCATAGGAAGTTCCCACCCCGCAGCAATAAAGAGGAGTTTGGCCCCCGGAAGAAACAACTTGATAGTCTGGTATAAGGTCCAGGCTGGTCTGGGAGAAGAGCTACAGTTTGCCCACCTCAATAAAGGAACAACACAGATTTCATGGCAGGCCTAATACATGGTAATGAACAAAACTAACAGACTCGCTGCGTATTTAGTGTCCAATTTGGGATCTGTTTGGGGGAGAGGGAGGAAGGTTCATCTCCTAGGACATCCCAGTCCCCCAAACACAACTCAAGTCACTGCTTGGGCCCAGCCCCAGTCCATGGAGCCACACAACAGGATCTCCTCAAACTTGACACCACAGGAGTTTTTGAAGAACTCAACTTCAGACCAAGAGGGGATCCCAAGTTTTGAGGGTTTATGGATTTCTCTTATGGGTGTGTTTGGTTGGTTTTGGTATTTCTCTCAAGCCTTTAAAGATGCCAAGGGATGCCTTTAGGAGGATGCTAGGGACAACTTCATATAGTCTTCATTTCTGCAAAGAGAAACAGGGAGAGAAGAGAAATCATTTCAGTCATTTCACCCCTCAGGTTGGTTCATTATTATTCACATAAACGAGCAGGGGGGAAACTCAGTGTGTGTGTGAGGGAAGGCAAGGCAACTTCCCACCTCAGGGCAGAACAAGCTGCTGTTTGCAAACCTCATGCCTCTAAGGAGGAGGCACTTTGCTTCATCAACTGCAGCAGGATAGTCGAAACTCAATCAGAGGTGTAAATCCTCTCGTCTGGAACCAAGTCTGTTACAACCCTTCTGACCTACTGATGAGAGCTGGAGAAGCCCAACTAATTGGAAGCCATCGTTAGCTCCAGGGGTTACTGCCTCACTGCCCTGTGCAGAGCCTCCCTGGGCTGCTGGCACCCTTGTCCAGCCCAGATTCCTCCTCCCACCTGCGGCCAGATGAGCCAGAAACGAGTACTGGTTTCACAGGGTAGTGTGCCTGAACAGGTCGATCTTTCTCAGTCTTCCTACGGATGTGTCTGTTCAAGGGAAGAAGGCAAAAAAACCCAGACTCCCTGCAGGCCACGGGGCTTCCTTTCTATGGGGAGCTCTCCCAATGTCCCAGGGAAGGAGGGTGAGACAATTAGATGTGTTTTATGGGTGGGGACATCCAGGCACTCCCTGAGGTCTTGCAGCATGTTGTTAGCAGAGCCAGGGCTAAAAAAAAATGTGGTCCCTTGTTCTCGGCTTGAACCTTTCAGACGCTCTGCCCTTAATGCCCCAGCATCTCTCATGGCCCACCATCCACAATGGGAAGCACCTGACAGTAGGCTGGGCAGCTGCCCATGGACACAGAGACCTGCACTAAGGCAGAGGGAAGCTACAACACACATTACCTGGGCACTTACGAACACGCACAGATGCAACCCAGCCTAATTCCTCCTGAATTCAATAGGGTTCACTGCCCATAACACCTGAACCCCATTTGGAAGTCCCCTGCTTCTGACAGCCACAGCATGAAGGCAAATTACAGCCTCATCTCTTCCTCAATCCTCTGCAAAAGGTTGCCTTCTCCAGCAGCCTCACAAGTGCAGCTGGCGACCCGGATCCTGGATGGGAGATACAGGCTGAAGCATCACGTGGGACCAGGGTTACTCAAGCAACGCTGCGGAGGCTCAGTGGCCGGCCCATTAGGACAAAGAAAGGAAATTCTCCGAAGTGGATAATCGCTCTGCAAGATTCGCAGCGCTGAGGATCGGATCATCCTGCTCAAGTCACGCAAGCATAATCAGATTTCACGCGTGAAGGCATAAGCTCGTTGCCACGGGGGCCCAGAAGGAGAGGTGCCCTCCAACATGCCGCAGTTGGAGTGGTGAGGGATAGAGGATGTCAGGGAGGGTGGATGGGGCTCAGTTGCAGCCCCTCACAGGGATACTCACCTCTAGGACAAGGCCAGGACGACAGCTGGTGTAGAAGATCTTAAACCAAGCATGAACTTAATGGAGGATGTCTGTCAGAGCCATAAATTCCCCATCTGCACAACAGGGATACCCCTTACTGCTCTTGCTGTAAGGGGGATTAGACTAAAGAGCATGAGACAGTCCATCACTGGGGACATCAGGGCCATATAACCCCCCAGGCTGAGCAGCTCTGACATTGCTGCCACGGAGCCTGAGAGCCTTAATTAGCCTGGGATGGAGGCGGAGAGCTTTGAGCCACTGCTTATTTTTGGCTCTTCCCTCCTTTCCATTTGCCTTGGACAATGAGATCAACCTGGTTGGCATACTTTCCCTTAGCAGCACATCAATCAAACCAGGTTAGAGTTGTCTTTTGCTGGAAGCCCATATCCTCTCTTCAGATAGAAATTATCCAAATATCTCTGCTCTGGCCCCAGCTGAAGGCCAAGTCAGTAAATCATATGATTTATCAGCTGGACATGGTTCTGTGCAAGAAACAACTGGAGAACGAGGAGCTCAGACAAGGGCAGGTCCTGGCTTATGTGGGAGGCTCAGGTACTGAAGGTCTCAAAAGACTATGCTTCTCCTGAAGCATGAAAACTGGATGTCCTTCTGGTGGCCTCAGAAGCATTCCCCTCGCTCCAGCTCAGCCATGACATCAGCACAAGGGCATAGGCTTCTTGCTTTTGAGAGCAGACAGCATCCCAGCACTGACAAATGGGGTGGGCTGGTGGCATTCCCACATGTGTTTATCCCTCATGCATGCAAATCCACAGCAGGAGGTCAGGAAATCCTGTAGCCCATCCATAGACTATAGCTTTCCAAAGATGTCCTGACCCACTCCAAGGAGCATCTTGCTGTAACCACCTCTGGCAATCGCTTGTGCCCTTTTCAGGAATAATTTCACCCAGCTGATTTTCTGAAGTGCGGACTATCCCCAGCTCCTTCCCCTGGCAGAGGGAGCAGGTGCTCAGCTTCTCGGGAACATCAGTCCTCTGGTCTGAAATCCTGGCAAGGAGGGCAGATAGCAATCTGGCTCCAAACTCTTTTCAATCCAGACAGGCTAGGATTGACTCTTGAGGACCGAGAGCAGTGAAGAAAGGCCCTGGGTGCTGGGCAGACCTGGCAATGGGTGGTCAAGCTCTCCCCACGTAGTTCCCTCCCCTCTCACTGCTGGGGATGGTCCCATCATCACTGCTTCCCATTTCTCTACCATTGGGGCAGCTCCCATCTCATTTCTGGTAGTGACCATAACCCAGTCTTGTCCAGGATTGGGGTATTGCAGGAAGAATATGAGGAATGACATACTAAATCTAAGCTTTCCTGATGGTCCCCAAAGTGTGGACCAGTTCCTTCAGCCAATAGGTAAAACATGGAGAGAGAGAGGACTTAAATGCAGAACATGGAGAGACAGTCAGTGCTTAGAAAAGAGTGGGACAGTGAGAGGTACCAAAGGGAGCTTCTATCAACACAAATCCGAAATTCCTCCAGTGGGACAGAAAAGGTAAAAGGTGCACATGACCTCAGGAAATACCTACTGCTCCTCAGGAACACCAGGAAAGTAGTTGAGGCTGCCAGAGCCTGTGCGACTAGGGAGCACAAGTCCCATCACATTTAGGATAGGGGCCGGTGAGGAGTCAGTGGGGTCAGGGACTGCGTCACACCCCAAGCGGACCTTGCCCACCGCTGTTTCGAGACAGAAGCTTCCCACGATTCCCAGCCACAGCAGCAACAGCCAAAAAGGCCAGAGCACAGCCAGGAAGGTGGCTCAAGCTCCTGGCCAGCTCAGCCAAGAGGCCACAATCACGTTGCAACACTCCTGACTCCCCCAGACAACGCCACAGCAGTGGGGAAACCCATGGATGGGCCAACCTGTGCTTTCCTCCATCGCTCAGTGTTTGTGCTCCAGCTCGCTGTCTACCAGTTTGCACCCAGTCTGGTGTGACACCCCGATTCCCCGCAGCCCTCAGTCTCCCCTGGCCACAGGGGAGCTGCAGGAGAGGCAGAGCCAGGCTCCCAGAGAGTTAGCAAATAGAGAACAGCAAGCTGCCCATGCCACACAGGATTAAGCAGAAGCAGATGAAGACAAGTTGTAAGCACTGGGTGAGGGAGACATGGAGAAACAGCCACAAGCTGGGACAATTCAGGACCTGAGCCAAAAGAAAAAAAAACAAGAGCTCAAAGCAGAGTCACTGTCTGGTCTGAAATCTTATCCCAGGGCAGGGTCAGAGATTCACACCCTGCAAAGGCTCCGGGGGAGCTTGCAAAAGTTTCCTCTCTAGGACAGGAGAGAAGGATACAGGGAAGGGGCTTCCTGGCCTCCCCTTCCCCTGGGTTTCCGAGGGAGGCATCCTGAGTTACTCAGTTTTTAAAGCTGCTGGGGACTCATGACTCAATCAGATGCTCTATAAATAGGGCCGGAACTCAACTCCACTGACATCTCGTAGGTCAGAGGACATTTTCCCTGGGGATATGGTGGAGGCAGGGAACAGCACTGGGCCACCAGGAGACTCCCTCCTCATACAAGCGGAGTCTGGCACCTACGGAAGGAGCATCGGAGCAGGAGGAGCTCAGCAGGGACCCCCAAACACACAGTGTCCCTTTCCTACAAGAGGTAGGCAGGAAGGAAACGTGCCTCATGCGCTGGGTGTTTTGCAGCTGAAAGCAGCCTTGCCCATGGTCGGTGCCACCCCTGTGGCTGGGGGGCGCATTGAAGCAGTGGCCAGCCTGACCTGGAGTCCCATGGCCCTAGGCTTTGCGGTCCCATGCTGCTGCTACTCCTCCCTCAGCCCAGGACGACTATCGTGCTGCAGAAGATGAAAAGCAAACAAATAATAAAAACCCAAAGAAAGCCCAAACTTACCAGCTTCCCTCATCCAAAAGAAGCACCATGCTGGACAGGACAGGACAGCAAAGCCGCTGGGTTGGGGGTGAAGGTTAGCAGAAGAGAAGGGAGCAGAAAGAGGCCCAGATCCCATGCTATACAGAGGGGGGAGCAAGCAAGTGAGCCAGGGCTATGTGATGGCAATGCAGGGGGTGGACAGGGACAGATGCCGATGGAGAGCTCTCCTGAAATGCAATCTCCCCCAGCCCGGTCCACCCACTTATTTTTGGAGGGCCAGTAGTGGAGATGTTCAAAATAGGTCAAAAACATGGTCATTAAACCCCTGCAGCTGCTTCCTGCCCTCGTGTGCTCCAGAGCTGTCATCATGAGCATTGTCTCATTCAAAACTGAACTTCAGCACGGTTCCCCCTCAAGCCACAGCTGCATCCCCGCTTTGATCTGGGATGTCTGGCAGAGCAGGGAAACGTCTCTCCTTTCTGTCATTCCCTAGAGCCAGGGTCTCTCTGGGGCACCCTGCCTTGCTGAAACTCCAGGGTCCAAGCCCAGTTTTATTCAGTGCCTCATAACCAAGAGGTACTCTGAACTCAGCTGGGGAGGAGACAGATTTCCAGTGCTAAATTACCACCAAGAAAAGGACTGAGTGTGAGACTTACAGCCGTCCAATTCCCCTTGCATGAATTCCAGCTTGCAGTTGAGCCCTAGGGTTAAGTCTAGCCTGGATTCAAGCAGTGCCTCCTCAACCCATCCATGGCTGGCCAGGAGATGAGAGGATTGGAAGGCAGGAGGAGAATTTGCTCCTGGAATGGGTCACCTGGCTGTGGGAACTGAGCCCATTAGCCAAGGAAACTGGGAAGCCATCCCTACCTTCTCAGTCTTACAGAGGCTGGACTGTGGTCTGGGGAATCACCTGCTCCATCCATGAGTGCACCAGCAAACAGCAGAGCGTGTCTGAGCAGTTTGGTGGCATTCACTCAGACCCCGCTCAAGGGGTCTGCAAGGGTGCCCCAGCTGAGGTCCCATGGGGCAGCTTCTGGCTCTCCACCCCCACCTCTTCCTAAACCCCAAAACCAAGAGAGGAGAGAGAAGACAGACCTTTCCACAGACCGTCACATGGGATCTGCTTTTCTTTCTCCAGCCAACACACCTAGCAAAGAGTGGCAAGGACAGAGCGGAGACAGCTCAACCCCTTGGCATCACTGAGGTCAACCAAGACTTGGCTGGGACCTGCTCTGCCTCGTGGAAAGAGAGAACTGAAAGCAGAGACCCAAGGGAGTTGTTTCTCGTGATTGTTTTCTCTTTTACCTTGAGTGGAGCCTTGTTGCAGCTGTCAATGATCAATACAGTCCTGATCATACTCCTTTCTAACTGCAAAAAACTCCCACTAACCTCTTTCAACCTCAAGGGAGGTTTGAAAAGGAGCTGGCAGAGACCACTTCAATCCATCCATGCAACCTAGGTCCCGAAGGCAACACTGGGGAGCCCTTGCTCTTCCTTCCTCCTCTGCCAGGACAGCAACGCCTAACAGTCAGCCCTTGTGGGCTGTCTCTCATGCCTGCACAACTCAGCCCTGTCTGAACGGGGGCAAGCTGCACCGCTACAAGTCGTATTTCTCAGCCTGAACTACTGCTTTGCACCATGGCAGCTACAGTTGGCAATAGATGGCCAAAAGCCTCAGGTGCAGAAGAGGAGGAGTTGGGAAATACGCTGTGCTGGTTTGACTAAGGGCTGCATCCTTCCCCTGCACTCTTCCCCTTCCTGCCCAGACTATTTTTCTCCCCCAGGGGAGCAAACACTACGTGCTTCTTTTCTAGAAGTACTGGTGACCCACCAGGTGTGATCAAGCACAGCCACCACCAGAGCAGATGTATTTCCCAACTAGATTTACTGTCCTCCTCCCTCACTGAGAAGTCCCTCTAATTTTTAAGACTGAAGTAACCAGAAGCAGGAAGTTGCATCACTCAGTAAAGGTCACATTCCTTCCCCTTTTAGTTCAGATTTAGCACCAGTTTGAAGCCACAAGACTCAAGTGAATACTAGGCAAGACAACCGCAGCTTCTGGAGTGATGCAGGTTAGAGCAGAAGTGGGTTTTTGGTTAAATAACCCAATCTACTGCACGCCTGTCCTCTCCTGCCTGAAGTCCTATAGCTCTCCCTGGAAAAGGCAAGTAATTCTTTCAATGGCACCTCCAAAATCAGGGGTCCCCAAATTAAGACTTGTGGACTAGTGATCACCACAACACGTAGCCTCAAGGGCGTCTGGGGGACCCACTTACATTTTTGGGGGATGTTGCTTACAGGCTGCTTCATATGGGAACCTGTTGGTCCACGGGAAAACTGGAGGGCTGACAAGGCTAAAAGCAAAGACTAAGCCTGTCTCAGCTTTGGCAACACACCTTAGGACTAACTACCCACTCACTCAGCAGCCCTAATTTTCCAAATCAGGAAAAAGACGTGGTGGTGGGATGTCCAACTTCAGGCATCCAAGATGGAGGAGGTGAGCATCCAAACGTGAGAGCCCCCATTCCCCCCGGAGCACTCACGGAAAGCGAGATGGAGGCAGAGGGGAGCAGACTCATTAATCTGTTATGAGGAGGGAAGGGGGAGGGAGGTGGGGAGGGAGGTGGGACAGGCAGTCAACTGCAGCTCAGAAACAAGCCCTCCCCCAGAAAATGAGACCCAAAAGCAAAAAAACCCCAAAAACACCACATTAGCAGATGTTATCAGTGGTACCACTACTTCTAAGAAACAGCGTGTCCTTACCAAAAAGATTTGCAAGAATGTTTGTGGCCGAGGACCTAAGGTACTTGCTACAGAGATGTGAGATCAGAGGTCAGCTCAATCCTGCAACATAAAGGTGGCAAACCTGGGTCACAGCAGATCAGCAACACGGTCGGTGTGCGTGGAGCCGGGGAGAGGGATGGAACTGCCGAGGGAGAAGGATGCAGGACTGGGCTGAGCCGCTGCGCTCAGCTTGTCCGGGAGCTTACCTGGCAGCAGCCCTGCCCCCTTACACCACCTGCAAGGCCTGAAATGAAAAGCTGCTGATGCCACAGTGAAGAGTTGGAAGGGGGGAAGTAAGCCAGCAACAAAGCGAGACAAAAAAAATTCACAAAGCTGCCTTAAGGAAACAAACAACACAAATATAGAAGAAGAGAAAATAAAGGAGCAGTAGGAAAAACACATCTGCCAAAGGCCCTCAGAGTAGAAGGCTGCTGAGAGCCTCCAAGGGACCCCGATGTCCAGGCACTGTCTGTCAGTCCTAGGTGCACTGTCCTGCCCTGGGACTGCTCCAGACAGACATGATCAACGATGCCTGGGAGGTCCCACGTGCCCAGGAAAGGTCCACCAGCCCCCAGAGCCTGTTCTACAGCCCTGAGTACAAAACCCCCGTCCCACTGCTGTCCGTAGGCAATGTCCTCTCCGTGTCCCCAGACCCCCAGGTGACAGCAGGAGCATTTGTTGCCACAGATGAACCAGCCAAAGGCCTACAGGACTTGTGGCCATGAAAACCTCAGCAGTGTTTCCTCAGCTGGTTTGGATGGAGCTGCTGGTGCAAAGGGTTTGAATTTGCCTGCTGCAGGTAGATTTTTTTTTTTCCTCTCCAATCGGTGCTTAGCAGGATCCTGAAAAGCAATTCCCATTGAGCCCCGTGGGTTTCACTCACATTCACACAGTTCATTCCACCATCACCCTCCCCAAGTGAAAAATACAATGATGCTAACAGACCTGCTTAGGATTTTACAGGTTGGGGGCTCCAGGCATGATAAAGATATAACAAATGGAAGAAAGCAAACAACATTTTTCCTGATGCCACCAATGCCGAATCAACCCATTGCCAGAGGAAACTGGAGCTCATTTCTGTTGCTGACCCCAGAGCACAGAGTCCTTGCAGTTCTTTGCTCCTGGCAGTGCTACAAGGCAGGTGAAGCCCAAGATTTGAGGACAACTGGGAGCCCAGAAGCCAGGGGAAAAAGGGAAGGCATCTCTTGATGGGAAAATCGGGTTTGACATGGAGAGAACGGCTATGGGCTGCAGGCTCAGCCCATGAAGGCAGCCTGCACGGAGCCCTGTGCACCACCTGAGTCTCCCACAGCACCAGAGTGAGGACATGTCCGTGCCAGCCCTTGGGCAGGTCTCTGGATTTATGCTGCATACCACAGTGCCCTGCTCATGCCATGGAGAGAAAGCCTGGCCAGCCCAGCCACGAACAATGTGGAGATGTTGCCCAGAGGCCTCGAGGCCAGGCTTGTCAGCAGGATTATGCCTGACCCAGGGGCAATGTGCGATCCCTCCATCCTTGCCTTCCCTGCTGCGCTTAAGTTTCCACTTAGTCCATGTCAAGCCTTTATACCATGCCAGTTGTGGTGGTACCCAAACCACAGCATCCCAGGCAAGGGGTGACAAATTCCCCCAAATCATCCCAGGAGGTGAACACCAGTGGGTAGAGAATTGGGTCCCACAGCTCTTGGGACAGCAGCAGAGAGAAAAACATCTCCCAGGCTTGCCTTGAGCCACCACTGGGGAAATCGGTTCCCTGCACCTCACCCAAGAGGGAAGGGGTACAAGCTGCACACGTCTGCTAGGGAGCAGCCTGCCACAGAGCCTGCTTGTAGGGCAAAGCCCTTGGCTGCAGGGTTTGGTGGCTCTGGTTTAGCATGGGCTCTGGGTGCCCGTGGGCTGAAGGACTCCCTCCAACATGGGCAGAGACTTCACACTGACAGCACAGACTGGCTTTGGATAGGGCTTTGCAGCTCGAGGTGCAAGGTTGGGTTTGATTTCCCTTGTATAGGCTGGGAAATCTTAAGCTAGAAAGTTTGTTTTCACTAATGGGACAGGCTCTTCTTTTCTTCAGGCAGGGCTCAAGCCTAGGAGGAAACTTAAGCAAAAAGTGCGAGATGGACAATTCTCCTTCTCTACCAGGGCCATTACCTGGCAAATCCCCACCATCACTTACAGCTGAGGAGCCAGCCCTAGGTACAGGCATTCTCAGTCTCAGCCCCATCACAGCAAACTCTAAAACTCCACACTCACTCACTTTGCTCTGGTATTTCTGAGCTATGCCCATGTCCTTAGTTTGGGGGCCATCCACAGGGTAAAGGGAGGGGAAGTAACTGGAGATCAGGTCCTCAACGGATGTAAATCAACGTGGTACTAATGGGATCAGGGGAACTACACCAGCTTGCATCAGCTGGGAAATTTGATCTAAGCATCCAGAGAAGGCGCTTGAACAGCTCCAAGGGTATATAGGGCCACAGTGTCTTCATCTCCTAAATCAGTGTGACTTTATTTGTTCTCATGTCTTCCTGGGTGGGAGAGGTCTGGCCCATGGTGCAATGAGATGTTGAGCCCAAGGCTACCCAGGTAGTCTGGGGAGAGAGAGGTCTGAACACACCCAGCTTGCTTCAAGAGGATGCCAACCACGTGGCCTTGGGCAAGAAGAAAAAGGCAACTCCACTTACCTTTGTTCTTCCTCAAGTTCTTCTTTGGTCATCATTGACTTGTACTGGTTTCCCCTCAGCTTTCCAGGACTGTATTTAAAAGAGAATGTCTCATCTGCAGCTGGAGAGTGGGAGAGGGAGAGACAAAGAAGAGCAAGAGATTGTGTGAGCCAGAGACCTCCAGAGAGCAATGATCAACAGCAGTGGGCTCGTTCCCTTGAGCTTCTTGCTGACCCCTGCTCCCACACACGCACCCTAAATGCTATGGTCACCCCAAAAGATACTTCCAGAGTCAGCTCCAGTCTGAGCTGCTCCAGAAAGCCTGGGCAGTGTCGGGGAAGCTGTGTGGATTGTGGTGGAGAGCCAAGGTGTTGCTGGCCAGAGGACAGCAGGAGTCCCAGCTGCAGCTAGCACTGGAAACAGCGAAGACTACTGTGAGTGAGCAGCCCTGCTTGGAAGCAGATACAAGTAAATCCTACAGCACAGGAACCATATGCTATTGCTCTCTTTGGATTCAAAGCCTTGCAGGCCCATCTTGGCTTATCAAGACATGCTAATCCTGCCCTGATTAGCTCGCAGCATTTTCCGCTTCTCCTCTCCAGACTTGCATTCCTCCTCTCTCCCTCTCCTTGTTCAGGGGCCCTTTCCCATGCTTGGGGCTCACAGATGGTGCCACGAGCAGAGCTGTCTCAGGCCACGCAGCCCAGCAACTCTCCCGCAGCCCTTGACAAAGCTTGTGAAAAAAGGAGGTGTCACACTGCAAGTCCCAGGGCTGCAAACAGAGCTGGGCCAAGGCAGCCCCAGGAGCACCAACACAGCTGGGTCCAAGTCCCTCTGTCACCAGCCGACAGACCTGAAGAGGAAACTGAGGTCTCCTTCTCCGGGCCTGGGTGCTCTCCTGCCTGGCTCGCCAGCCTCAGCCCTGTGCTAATTAGAGCACTGAAGCTCACGGACTCTGAGCCAAAGCCGATCCTTTTCCAATCGGATTTTGTTCGAGCACTATTTGCTTTTAAAAACCTCGCCCCTGCTTTATCTTCCTACAGACAGGAGAAAACAACAGGAATGGAGGTCAATCCGAAGGG
>NW_008825168.1:294103-299179 GCF_000699105.1 Pygoscelis adeliae
CTCGGCTGCCGCACGTCGAGCCATCTAGCATTGCTGTTTCCACATCCACCCAGAAACATCTGCTGTTCCCACCAACCCTCGGAGCCCTGGGGATACTTCTAAGGGGTCCATAAAAAGAAGATGTTACTGTATTATCTGCATGGCCCTGAAAAATTGCACGTTATCCACAAACCAAATATCCAGGATGATACCTCCCAGCACCAGCAGGACCCCGAGAGTGGTAAAACTCCTCTGTCTTCTGTGGCAGGAGGGAAAGCCCAAACTTGTACATAAGCTACTCCCTGTCCCCAGCCACCTAGGAAGCCCCTTCCAGTCCTCACCGCTGCTATTGCAGGCACCACATTCGTGACAGTCTCTCCTCCCCCACCTGCCCAAATGAAAAACACCCCACAGCCCCTCTCCTCCCTTCCTCACACCCAGAAGGATTCAGCAACAGCAGCTTCCCTTTATTTTTCCAGTCAATACTCTCCTTAAGGATTTTCTCCCCCTGTCCAGGGTCAACCGCTTGATTTAGCGATTTCTCCCACCCCAAGCTCACGCATGCACTCAGCTGCTGCCAGAGCTCTCACGGACCTTGGGGACCCCCATGCGAAAGACAGGTCAGAGCCTCATTTTGTAGATGGGGAAACTTGAGATCTCAAAAAACAAGCTGTGCAAGGCTGCGCGGGCAGGTACAGGACCAAGCGTGCCGGCCGCTGCAAGGTCACTGCCACCAGCGTACAGAGTGTGCCTGGAGTGATGTTAGTGGGCTGGGAATTTAACAGAAACCTCCTCCCTGCAGATACCCACATTTCCTCCCTTCTTCTCTACATCTCTGTGTCCCCGATCTTGGGGAGCTTCCCTGGGAAGTCCTGGTGGATTGCTGCTCAGTTACTGATCTGGAGTGTTTCTTTAATCCCAAAACACCATCGGGGCTCCTGGGGGAACGACGAGGCAAACCCTTTCCCTAGCATCTTCACAAGTGTCCGAACACAAGCACCCCTATGCTCCGATCCCGCAGCCCCAAACATTCAGCTTGGCCATATCCCGCTTCCCTCAGTGGGAAAACCCTCCACACCAGCAGACAAACAAGTCTGGCCAGCTGGAAACAAGCAGTAATGCTGTGGCTTATCAGCCCTTCGGGTGGCTGTAAAAGTGCACGGAAAGAAAATTCAGCTGGCTGCTGCTTTGGGAGATATTAAGGAAAAAAAAAAAAAAAAAAAAAAGAAAAGAGGGTGTAACATCCTGTTTCTTACCCTGATGTAGAGCAGGAGCCATTTCATTACCTTTGTATAGCTTGCCTGATTTCAAGGACAATTAAGATCATTTTCCTTGTGGTTTTCTGCCAAGTAAATTGAGATTTGGGATTTTGCCTGTCCCAAAAAAGGGCCGTTTAATTGCCACCCCGCCAGAAAAGAATAGGGGAAGAGGGAGGCGAGGAGGCTATCCATCTCCCTGCCCACATGTTGTGGTTAAAAAGGAGCCAGTGTGCGGCTTTGGAAACGACTGGATGTTTTCTGAGCTCAGGAACTTTCTTTGCAGACTGAAAACAAACTTCAGGAAACACATGGAAAAGGGGAGGCCGGGTTTTCACGTGGACAGTGAAAACGCTACAGAAATATGAGGTGACCTACTTACTCAGAGCCTCTGTGAGTTCATATTAAAGAAAACATTTGTCTTTCATCTCTCTGCCCTTGCGTTGCCAGCACCGTGCCCCTGGGCTCGCAGGGTGAAAGCAGCCCCCCGAGTGCACCTCTGCTCCGAACACGCTCGCTCCGGCGTGCCCTGTGCACGCAGCAAGTACCTGCCTCCTCCCTGCGAGCCTTGCTGCCCGAAGCGGGGAGAAGGCTGCTCTGGTGGTTTTGGCCACCATGGCAGCATCCCGGGCTGGTGACAGACTCCCCATGCCATCCCCGTGTGCCCGAGGGGAATCTCCGCTCGCGGGCTTGCCGAGCAGCAGCTCAGTGGCTTGAGTTGGGTCAGGACCAAGCGATGCACAGGAGAAATGGTGAAGGAAGGAGCGAGGTTTCTCCCGTGCAAAGCCAGGGCAACCACCGTTATTCCCAGCTGCACACCACTCACCTCATCATCATCAAGCTGAGACATCGCTTTACCCAGTCCTGTTAAAACACCTCAGAAATGGTGTAAATTAGTCAGGAGAGGAGTCGGTGGCTGTCTGCAGGAGATGTTTAGGGAGGATGCTGGGGTAGCCATGACCCATGGCAAGGGACTGTCATCTCCACGTGCTCCCGAGGCACAGCCACTTCGGGGTGATGCACAGCAGTGCTGGAGCAGCCCTGAAACAGGGCTGAACCAAAGGAGGCAGACCCTGGCAGAGCAGCGTTACTGAGCATCCATTTGGCAGGATATGTCCATCATTCGTCAAACCAGGTCTCCCACAGTCCCACACAGTAACGTTCCCGATCACCAGGGCTGCGAGGAAGCCTAACGGGGTGCAGCAAGTGTCTTTTGGGAACCCTGTCTCCAAAGGCGCTTCCCCCACCTTGCGGGCACGGCACCAGGATTAAAATTTGATTCTCTGTCGCATTAGGCATAATCCTTCCAAGCCAGGGGATTGCCACACAGTGCCTTAAAAAGGGCAAGTGGAAAGTGGGGCAGGGAAGGGGGAACGCCCCAAGCTTTCCTGCTGCCCACGGTCACCCCGGGCAGGGGCTCTTGGAGACATCCCAGCATCTCTGGGGCTGCTCAGAAGAGCAGAGTCCCCTTCATACACACACTCTTGCTTGGCACCATCTGCTTCATTTTCTTACGAGTGCAGCAGTTGTCACCTCAATTAGTCAATTAATCATTTTCCAATCAACTAATTGGCTAATCAGTTAAACATGGCTCTGACTAAAGCCCCTGGAGATCGTCCTGGATGTGAGCAAGGAGCTTTTGGGGCAGCTTCATCACAAAGCTACGTCATGGCAAACAGCCCAAGGGCACCTGGGGAAGCAAATGGGCTGCTGTGGGGTAGGAATTTCCTCTGCATTTCCTGGAGGACGGAGACCATCCCTAAGCACTCGGGGCTTCAGTCCCTCAGACCCATCCGTACCCTCCCCGCAGGGTGCTGGCTTGCTCGGCACTCACCATCCTCATCCTCTGGCTCTCTCATCACCAGCTTCTCGTTTTCTGAGTCTGGATCTTCCTCCTGGAGGAGTTAAAAACAGAGCAGCCGTGAGGAGAAGGTGCTGTGCTAAATAACCCGTGCTCAGCCAGGGCACCAGAGCCCGCAGGGCAGGGAGGCAGAGACCGGAGCTCCTGAGGCAAGAGCTGGGTACCCCTCTCCTGCCTCCTTCACAGAATAGGCCAAAATGATGCTTGCTAACAAGTGAGGTTCGTTAGTCTGCTCTCTTCTTGCTTGTCAGTGAGGGAGATTTGGCCTTGCTTACTGCACTCCCACCCAAAGGCTGCGAAATGCAAATGCCTCCCCATAATCGAGGAGATATTAAGGTTTTTAGAAAGAACCTGCTATCCCAGTGTCCCCAGGCACAGCCTTGTGCCCAAGAACCCTCCCGGGCTGGCACCCCCTGCACTCCCTACCCTGCCCAGGGACGTGCAGGGGACTGAGCCACAAGCCGCGGGGACTTCCCCTGTGTGCCCCCATGCCAGGCTTGGATGGGCCATCCCAGCGCTAGGAAAAGGCATGTCCCCAGCAAAAGCCACCTTGCAGCCATGGGCCAAGCAGCTGCTCCAAAGCGCAGGAGCACTCACCAGCCAGGACCAGTGGTCAAAGGCAACGCTGGGGGGGTTTGTGCTGGGACCCCGCCAGGAGCCCTCCCAGCCTCGCCTGGCAGCAACCCCCCGAGACACTGCTGGCTGCTGCCCATGGACCCCCGGCCCCTCGCTCCTCCAAGACATGCCTGCCCACACGCACTGCAGTGGCACAGCTGATCTCTGGAGCACAGGCAAGAGCAGCAAAGGCACTTTTTTTTTTTTTTTTATAAATGCAAAGCAATTTTGGAAGTTTTGGGGGTTGCCTCCTACAAGCTGCAACAAGCTTTATCAAGCCCAGATTCCTTCCCCTTGTTGTACACACAGCAGAGAGTCATGCAAACGGCAAACAGGGAGGGAGAGGACTGCTCTGGAGATAAGACAGGGACACATGGCAGTGCCCCCACATACGTGCCTCCCTCCCGGAAAGCGCAGCACCCAGCACCCTGGCTGCAAACCCCTGTGAGCCAAGCCCAGAGGTTGACAGCACCCTGGAGCACATGTCCTCCTCCATGCTCCCCGGCCCCATGCGTTCGATACAAAGTGATGGGCCTGGTGTGCAAAGGGCAAAGCACATGGGAGAGAGGGAAAGGAGCCTGGCAAGCCACCACAGTGTTGAGGACAAGGGAAAAGTTGGGGTGAAGGAGACCCGAGGGAAACGAAGACGGTCGAAGAAGGACCCCGCGCAGAGCTGAGCGCTGGCTTTGCAGTGCACAGTGTTAGATAAACTGCTGGAGCGCGGTATGCAGTCCCGACCCAGAACTAGGTTAGTTTGTCATCAGTGAGGAATGCACATTATTCACAGCCATTTGGCTTCTTCTCGCCACTCTGCTCTCAGGCTCCCCAGAAGGACATGCCACCGAGACCCCTCGCCCCCCACAGCCACCACTATTTTAGGCCACGCTTCCAAACATGGGCACTTCCCGACGGACACCCGGGCTTCCCCCGGGGACAGCTGGCAGCGGGGCAGCACCCAAAGGAGAGGCCTCGGGGAGGGTTTGGGGAGGAGATGCTCAGCCCTGGCCCCGGGAACTCAGCCACAAGCCCAGGGCAGTGGTTCCCCATCACATCCATCTCTCCCTGGGAGCCGGGATTCCCCCAGGGAGACCCAACCCTCCAGGAGCCGGCACAAGAAGGGATATTTTAGCCTGTTCCCTGCCCGGGCATTAGGAACTGGGCATTTCTGAGCGTTTAACAGTGGAAGCAAGGAGGAAATTTGCCAAACCTCCAAAGGAGGAGGATATCTCTGCTCCAACCCAGAGGAAGAAACATTTGATGGGAACAGAGAGGGAGCAGCCAGGGATGCCAGGCTGGCAGGCGATAGCAACGTGCCATGGCCGTGCTGGGAACCCCCCTGCTCGTGGCAGCCAGTAGCTCGCTGCA
>NW_008825168.1:299360-303208 GCF_000699105.1 Pygoscelis adeliae
GAGCCAGGCATCGCTCCCTGCACATCCGAGAAGCACGTTTGCACCCGGAGTACTGTTTCTCTCCGCTTTAAATGGACCAAGTCATTAAAAGCCCACCCAAACCCCGTCCCAGCCAGGGCGCAGGAGGCAAGCTTTGTGTCCGTTCCACTCCCCCTCCATGGCCGCTGCTACCCTGGGACGATGTCCATGCAGGGACACCAGCACAGTGCTGTGCCACCCTCCCCAGGCTCGGTCTCTGTCCCACGCACCTCTGCCTTGCTGGAAAGCGCTGCATGGCCGCATTCATCCTCCGCTTGTCCTGTGTGCCCGAGGCTGGACCCAGGTGAGGCACCCAAAGGTGGTATCTGGAAAGAGGCAAAAGCTTTGAGCACAAATGCCCCTGAGCCCTCCCTGTACTCAACCAACCAGCCCCGGCAGCATCAGCACATGCAGACAAATCTCTGGATGCAGCCAGCAGCCCCCCTTGCCCAAGTGCCCGAGCCCACGCTGCCTCCGATCCGTGTGCCAAGCCACGGCATGGCTGCTGGAGTGAGGAACACCAAAGACCTTCAGTGCCCAGCCCTGGAGCCAGGGTTTGGAACTGGTGAGTTGCCCGCTGTGGCAGCCCCAGCCCACGGGACTGGGACCCTTGCAAGGAGCCATCGGCGAGGGGGAACAGCTCGGCCAGCACTGGGCTCAGCTGCCGGGGTGTCCTGGCAGGGCTGGAGGCAGCTGCCCGGGATGCTGATGCAGCAGATCAGGGCTAGCAGGAGGGGAAAGGAGAGGAACATCACAGTATGTCCAGTTCGTTAACGCTTGCAGGGCCTGCTCTGCCAGCTGCCTTCTCCATCGCAGGGTAATAACCCCTTGAAACCCTCCCGTGCCCCCACTGCAATCCCGGAGCTGGGGCTTCCCTGCCCTCTCAGCCTCACATCAGCTTTGAACGCAGAATGGCCTTCACCCCTGTGCAAAGACTTCCTTCCCCTGCCCTCTCCCAGCCCAAACGCTTCTCAGCTGAACCCTTCCCCGCTGCGCCGGGAGGGCAGCTGCGGAGGAGGATACGCGTAGGCAGGGAGCGGGGACATTGCGTCCGTTGGCCTTGCAGCGAAAATACCAGTGCCGGGCTGGAAGCAGCCTCCGGGCTGGCTTGAAAAATGGTTGGCAGGGACAAAACCTTCACCCTGAGCCTGGCTGTGCCCACAGCCCCTGCCAGCCGGGGCAGAGGGGAGAGCCATCCCTGCCTGAAGCATCCCGACAGCCCCAGGGAGCCTGCCCCAAATTTCAGGGCTCCTCAGTCCTGCTGTGGCCGGTGGGTGCTGCTGTGCCGGTTTTCCTCGCAGCCATGAGGTAAGAGCAGCTGAGGCGAGGGCTGCCGTGCCCCAGGCACAGGGTGCTCTGCAAGAGCAGGGCAGCGTCCTGCAGCTGAAAAATGGAGGGAGAAATTGTTGGGGCAACGCTGGGAGATTTGACAACCGAAGAGGACACTATGGCACCCCAGGCATTGCTCTCCTATACGAAACACAGCCCAGGGGCAATACAGGGAGACTGTTTCGAGTGGTGGGGAGCGAGGGAAGCATGGACCGGGGCCAGAAAACAGCAGGAGCTGCTGGAGAAGCAGGGACCTGTGCTCCAGCTGCCAGCCCACAAGCCAGCATCTCTCCACGGTTGCACGCTGAACAAGAAAGCCTCCACACAGGAAAAAAAAAGCGCTGCAAGGAGACCACACACGTCATTATCCAGGAGCATCTGGATAATGATGGACTTGACACAGGCTGCCCAGGCCAGCTGCTGCAGCAAACAAAGATTGCATTGCCACCGGCATCCAAGGGGACGTGTTCGGCGGCAGCTGCCTGGCCCCGAGGCCACGCAGGGTGGGGAATACTCCCTGCCTGCTCCTGCTTGCGGGCAGGATGGACCCAGCCCACTTCACAGCACATCCCGTGCCCGCTTATGTCTGAATCATACCTCTGCACAGTTTGCCAGGGCCTGCCACCGCAGGGTTAAAATCCAACAAGTCATTTACCTTAAATACCAATGCAGTAATACATCTGTCCTGGCTTTTGGCAGCTCTTGGCTTTAGAGCTGAAGCATTTGTTGGATCATCAGAAACATGTTTTTGCCCTTTAGCTTCCACAGCCAACAAGCGAGACGCCTGCGCATGAAGCTGACTCAGGAGCGAGGAGACAAGACCCCCAGGGACATTTTGGGCACAGGCAGCACCAACTACAGATGGCCCCAAGTTACGCAGGGGAAGACGGCTCAGACACGGGAGCTTGGTGTTGTCCCCCCCAAATCCTCCCTCGTGGCTCTGCTGCCACGCAAGCCCTCTCCCAGCCCTACGGGAGATGGAGGCCGGGCTCCCCATCACAGCATCACCTGGTTTGCAGCTCATTTTTGGCTGTTTCCTCCCCACTTCCTCCGTCCTTGGCACAAACCCCTCTGAGCAATGGGTTTCCCTTCTCAGAAGGGACACGAGGAGCCCATGGGGCTGGTGTGTTCCTCTCTCTGTCCTCAGTCATAGCGACGGCCCCAGTGTCTATGGGCAGGATGGGGACAAACGAGTGCCCCACTCCAGCCCCACGAAAAGGGAAGATCCCAGGCTGCAAAGCAGGGGGAGAAAATTGTCTTGGATTAAACTCCCAGGCCCTGCGTGTTGCCATTTATGGCTGCACTTTCTGCTCCAAGCCTGATGCAAGACGTTGCAAGAGGGAAAGAAAGCAGACAGGAGACAGCGAGCCAGAAAGAGAAGAGCCAGGAGGAAAAGGGGAAGGAAGAAGCCTTTAAAAAAAGAATAAACAATAACGTTGGGCAGAGTTTAGCAAAGCAAAGCAGCTGCTATGTCGGCAGCTCCCTTTTACCCCACCACTGGGGCTCTCCATTCTCCCACCAGCCAGAGAAAGAGCTGCTACAGAACGAGAGCAGTTTTCCTGCTCCGGGCAGTGGTCCTGCCAGCCCCGGGGTGCCTGGCGGGGATGTGCCTCGTGCAGAGGCAGTGCTTCACAGGTTTGTCCCCCCCAGAGCGCAGGGAGCATCTGCTCCCACCAGTCCCCCAGTCACCACTGCGGGCAAGGATGAGGCATGGAGCGGCCAGAGCCCCACTGAAGCTCCGGGGCCATCCAGTCCCTGGCGAGGGGTCAGGCAGCACCAGGTCTGATTAGGAGAACACCGGCATGTCCCACGGCAGGGTGAGGAGTCCCGGCTCAGCAGCACCCGTCCCCACAGGCAGCGTCATGCTCCAGTGCAGCACCCCCAGCAGTGCACCCAGCCGGCTCATCTGGTGCTCTTCCCTTTTTGCTCCGGCCTCTGGCAAGCAAATGCCACAGGCACCAACACTGGGACATCTCTTGTTGCCACGGATGGGCCAGACGGCATCCTTGGGCAGGGGCAGGCAAAGCCTGCCCTCTCCTCGAAGCCTTACCCGGCAGCCATTCACATGGGTGGGCACTTCAGAAGGCAAAGAGTCCTCGTGGCCTCTGCTCCAGCAGTGCGCCGGCTCTAGGCAGGCTCCCGGGGCCGTACCCAGCCCAAGAAGGGACTGAGCGGCAGCCCAACCTCCCCAACCCACCGCAGGGGACGCAACATAAAGCCCAATGCAACCGTGCCCCACGCTGCGTCCCAGCACCAGCCCTGTGCTCCAGCCCCGTGACTGGGATGGAGGGGAGGGCACGACATGCGCACAGGCTCCCCGGGGTGCGTGACACGCATCCTGCCTTGCTTCCCAATTTGCAGACACTGCAAGAGATGATGCATTCGTTATTGGCACAGACTGCACCGGCTGAGAGCCACGGCACGTCTGAGCAGTTACAGGTCCGACAGGAGAGCCCCGCATCCCGCTGGCAGGGGCCTGTGCTGCTGCTGAGGCTGTGACG
>NW_008825168.1:303571-304825 GCF_000699105.1 Pygoscelis adeliae
CCAATTAAAGCCAGACTAATTAGACACCCTCTCGCCTCTGGCGCTGGGAAGGCAGGCAGGAGGTATTAGAGGGGGAGATGCTGACTTCTTAAATTTAAAGAGTCCTTGCTGGGAGCTGGGCGGTTTGTGCTTCTGCTGCCTGGTGTGTCCAGGGGTGCCGGGAGCCCCCAGGAAGGCACAGATGGGGGTGGGGGGCACAGGGGAAAGGTGCCGGGAGCTTTGCAGAAGAGGCAGGTGACATCCCCTTTGTGCCTTTGCTATCCGGGTGACAGCACAGCACGCTGTCCTGAACAGGCAGGGTCTGCATGACTTTCCCTGGCCAGGACGAGCTGGCCACCTCTGAGTGCAAGGCCCTCCCTTGCTGGATGACCTCCAGAGCTGTCCCCTCTCTCCGCACTGTCTCCCACTTGACCCTGCTCTGTTTGAAGCCACCAGCTGCGGTTAATCCTTGGCAAACCAGCCAGGCTGCTGTGCCCGGCAGAGAGCCTGGCACTGCCCGCTCGCCCTCCCCATCTCCAGAGCATCCCGGCCAGGATGGCATCCCAGCGGTGGCTCTGGACCACCACTGAAAACCCTGCCCTGTCCCTGCCATCTGCCATTTCCACAACAGAAATACTCATTAGAGAACTGAAGTTTTCCGACTGTTTCTTGCAAGAACAAGGCTCGGCAGCCCCAGTGATGCTGCAGTTCCCACCCAACAGCTTTTCATTAGGGGATCGCTTTGACAGCACCGCCTCATCCATTAACAAGCTGGGGATGGGGATGAGAACAGACAGCAACGCACTAATTAACTTTTTTTTCAGTGATGGGAGCCAGCAGAGACAAGGGGAACCACTACCAGCAGTTAATGGAAACAAGGACTCCTGGGCTCCTTTCCCTGCTCTGCCACTGCTTCATTTTATAGCCGTGGGCACGATGCTGCAACGGTCCGTTCCTCCCAGAGAGGGGCAGGGAAGCCTTGACCCACGCTGATTTTAGCAGCCGGCTGCACATCGCAGGCTGCCGTGGCAGGAGGTGGGAGCAGGAGGGAGGCTGAGCCATACAGCTGCCCCAGCTCAGGGTGCTCAGCAGATACTGGTTTGCACGGGCAAGGAGAAGGGAAGGAAGGAGGCAGCGGGGTGCACAGCTCCAGTCAGCCATTAAACACGCCAAGGCTGCTCTCCCTGAGCGGGTTCATCCATCAGCATTTTGGTCGAGTGGTTAATGGCTGCAGTGAATCTGAATCAGCCCGGCGCAGTACGTGCTGAGCAAACA
>NW_008825168.1:305353-307293 GCF_000699105.1 Pygoscelis adeliae
CCGCCGCGGAGCGGTCCGGGCAGCCGCGAGAGCACACGGGGGTCAGCACTCCTAAACACTTACTCAGCAGTGAGAAGCATCCCTCCCCCTTCCCGCTGCTCTCCACCACCACCACCCAGATCGCAGCCACTGTCGGGTCCCCGTCATTCCCAAAGAGGTGCTGCTCAGGTCCAGGGAGACATGCCCTGCCTTGCTCCTACAGCGAGGTAACCGTTCCCAGGAGGAAGAACTGGCCAGGACCCCACTCAGCTCCGGTGTCCCCTTTGCTCTGCTCTAAGAGGGGCTGAGGGCAGCGCAGCAGAGACCCTGGTCCCGTGGGGCCCAGCCAGACTTCTGGGGGACACAAGACCCCCTGTGCCTTGAGTAAGGGCTCACCTCCAGGCATGCAAAACCCTGTTATCACACTGTGCCCAAGTGGGGATAAAGGAGCCGAGCCCATCTCTGAAGGCAATAAGCGGTGCAGCAGTGCCTGTTCAAAGAAATCAGGACTGAAGAGCAGCCAGAGGGGAGGAGAAACATTCCCGAGAAGACTCAAGCTAGTGAGACAGCAGAGGAACCCGTGAGCTCTGGCAGCACTGGATACAGCCGTCTGTCCCAACAGGGTGCTGCACTTCAGAGAGCGCTGGGTGCGCCCTGGACCCCACAGCAGCTCTGGCCGGGTGGCCAGCTTTACTGCCGAGCTAGCCCAGCCAGGACCCAGCCGGCTAACAGCAGCCCAGGGGCTCTCCAGCTCGAAAAAGATCCTGGTACTCAAAGGCACCAATAAATCACGCAGCAGAGGGACAGATGTGGCTTCCAGGACACTGTGATGAGGGAGGGGGCTGCTCAAGAGCCGTACCCATGGCCAAGAGGTGCCGGGAAGGGGAGAGAGTGAGCTCCGAGGCTCAGAAACAAGGGGAGGTGAGGAGGAGCACAGGGAGGCAGACCCACGTCCCAGCCCCGAGAGAGGGTCAGGGCTCACCCCTGGGTGTTGCAGAGCATCACGGTACAGAGGGTGGGGCGCAACCCCCTGGGACTTGCCCAAGGCCATCCAGTGAGTCAGTGGTGATGCTTTCCAAGGCGAGGGCTGTCTGCGCACTGCCCAGCAGCCTGGATACAGTCGCTGAGGATTACAAATGCTGCTAATAATAGCCAGCAGATGCCTGGGCCCCAGGCCTGCGCTTCCCAGCCGAAACATACTGCCTGCACACGGACGACGCATCGCTCCCGGATTTCTGGGCCACCCCATTACTCACTTCCCCCCACTGGGACAAGGGGCCGCCCCAGGAGAAAGCCACCAGTGCAGGGAGTTCAGGCACCTCAGGTTGTCACCGGGTCCCATCTGAGCCAGGCAAGAGCAGAGCAAGCTCCTTCCGCAGATGCTGGGTCGCCCTTTTATTTTTAAACAAGATCCGGTGCCGGAGGAGGATTTAGCGGGCATTTATAGGCATCGCTGCCCCCACCAGCCCTCCCATTTCAGCCAGGGATCAGACCTTGAGGCCGGCGTCCTGCTGGGGTTGGGAGGGAGGGGGAAGCCAGTCCCTTCCCCTGGGGCAGGCAAGGACAGCCGGCAGGGGACAGCGTGAGGGACCCCTGCGCTGGCAAGGGGACGGTTTGCTGCAACCCACAGAAAGAGGATGCAGACGGGAAGAACAAACACACGCACAGAGAGCACCTGGATTAGCTCCTGGGAGAAGGAAAAGACTCCCCGGGGGCTGGATGTGCAGACGGGAGAGGCTCACACAAACACACACTTCTCTTCCCTTAAATCTTCGCTATCTTGATTATTTTTAAAAGCATACCTTGGGGGGCAGCGGTGGAAAGGAGCCCGAAACAACCCCCCCAGCGCTGCCGCCCTCGAGGACAACGGGCTTGTCCCCACCCGAGGGCAAACCCCGTCTTTTGCCGGGCCCTCCCTTGTTTTAGAGGAAGAGCCGAGGGTTGCTCCCCCTCTGCCACCG
>NW_008825168.1:308190-310143 GCF_000699105.1 Pygoscelis adeliae
GGGAGGAAGGCTGCCTGCAGGCAGCCCGGCTCTGCCTGATGCGAGTGTCTGGCTCCAGACAGGAGGATCTTTCATTAGACACTGTCCTATATCCGAAAAGTCGTTCCCAAACTGTTCTGCGCAAGCACTTGCATCATTCGTAACTGTTTGACTTGGAAAGGTCTCTGCCTCCCCACCTCTCTCCTGGGATACTCGCTGTGGGCAGACAGGCGCCCACAGCTTGGTGAGCAATGGGACAGCACGATTGCAGGGAGCTCTGTGCAGGTTGGGGCGGCAGCTGGCCTCCATGTAGTGCTTAATGAACATTGGCACCTTGTTGGCCCTTGGCTGGGTAGTGGAGGAGCTGGCAGGGCAAGGGAAGGCTGTCCTGACCCTCCTCGGTGAGGAACATCTGGCAGGGCATCCACACCAAGCTTCAGAGCGTGGCTCCACCTTCCCCCGGGGCTGCGGGCGATATCGGTGGCACGTTTGTGCCATAAACTGCTGTCACACCCACCAGGTAAGTGGGTGCTGAGAATAGCTGGGCTGCGAGAGCCTCCCCCTGTGCACCTTGCTGCTGGGGCGTCGGAAAAACGGGAGGCTTAAAGAACGGGATGTGCCCAAAAGCCATCACAAGCTGGCAAGGAGACTGGCCAAGGGGTTGTCAGGTCCTTCCAGGCTCCGCCACCAAGGATTTCCTGCCTCTTGAGACTGCTGGGAGGATTAGCCAACCTTTTACAAAGCAGGCTGAAATTAGAAGGCCTAAGCTATTCCTGCCAGGGTAAAACCAGCACGGAGCTTTCTCCCAGCTGCGCGCGAGGGGAGCAGACATGGGAATCCGCCCTCAAAGTTTCCTCCAGGGAAAAGGCTTTGGAGATATCTCCGGGAGCAGAGATTTTTATTGACTGGCTAAAAACAAAACACGAACAAAGACGGGATTAAATCCCCGAGGTGGGAGGAAGGAAGTGAAGCCGTGATCCTCACTGCGGTTTGTCTTTATTGGTAATCCTATCAGGCAGGCAATCATTAGCGTATGGATAATTGTATTCTTAGTAACAACCAACCATGGTACTTACCTTCCCTTCTCCTGCACAGCTTTGCATTTCCTGGGCCCCGATCATCGGAGCTGCTCTGGACCTCAGCCAAAACATCCGGAGATCGGCAGCATCACGGCGCGGTTTGGTTCAGCATCTTCTCTGATGTACGTTTTGTCCCTTCTTCTCCCTTCCTGTCCAAATCCACTCTTTAGCTTGGTGAAGCTACCGGCTTCCAGAGGTTTGACTCGCTAGATGGAAGTAGTGGAAGAGCACGAGGGATGTGCTCCACCAGATCAACACAAAGGGGTATAAATAGGTCTGGAGTACAGCGAGACTGAAATTCTCTCTCAAGCAGCTTCTGGAAGACCCTTCCAGGGGCAGGAGGAGTAAAAAGCCTCAGCCGAAGGGTTTACGGCAAAGCCTGTCCGACAGGACAGGGTGATCGTTGATCAGAGCCTGGCGCAGCCTCGGGTGCGCGATACATCGCCGTGTTTGGACAGGCAGTTTGGGAATCAGCAGTTAATCAGGTTTGTTTGTATTTCTGCTGTTTTTTAAGTAGCCTTGGAGCTGAGCTGACCACCTGCAGTAGCCACGAAGGCATCGGCCCGAATCCAATGCATCACTTGCTTTCGGAGCCTTCCCCTGAGCCCTGGAGATTGCTCACAGCTAGAGACAGAACCAGGGTGGGGAAACTCACGGGACTGGGTCTTCGCTCCTGTGCTCACACGGACTGTCAGTTTTGGGGACAAAGAGGAATTTTGGGCGAGACTGCCAGAAACTGGCCGCTGTGGCCTGCTAGTAGGGTGACTTGGGGTGTTGTGGCCTTACAGGCCGATGCACACGTTTGCAGCTATCACAGTGCCCTCGATCACTGCCGACATCCGGGACGTCTCCTGCTCTGTTTCCCTGGCACCATACCTTTTCCGTGGCTCCGGGT
>NW_008825168.1:310222-310877 GCF_000699105.1 Pygoscelis adeliae
AGTAGGGACGGAGCACTTCAGCAAGTACCCACCCAAGCAGGATTTATCACTGCCTTAAAATAGGAGGCGCTGGCCCTCACGGCTTCTTCTGAGGTCGGGATCACTGATGGGGAAACCAAACAGGAGCTAAAGGCAGAGACTACCATTAGCGGCTTCTGCCTTTGGACCTGCAGTGATTCACTATCAGGTGGCTGGAACGTGCCGCACTCGTAGGAGTTGTGAGAACTGCAGGGCTCAGGCATCTCTGAAAAACAACACTCCAGGTCTTGAGAGCAACAGCCAGGAGCGTCAAGGACACATCTGCAAGGACAGCTGCTCTAACCGAGCTAACTTCATACAGTAACCGGGTGGCAGAATCAGCGACAGGGCTCAGCTCCCCGTGTCCGGACCTGGGCTGAGAGCTCGACTCTCCTGCAGAATATGATCTGAGGGGGATGATCCCCCGAGCAGAAACCAGGCCCGGCAGGTCCCGTACGATATCGACTTGTCCCCTCCGCGGCTCTCCAGAGGCAACTGGACGGAGTAAACTTGCCCTGATGCAGCAAGGCTCCCACTGGGAGGGACGGAGGGTATCTGTACGGTTCCGCCGTGAACTTGCAAGGCAAGATTAATGCCTCCGGCTCCTGCCACGCAGCCGCACGCTCCGGGACAGGAG
>NW_008825168.1:311234-326731 GCF_000699105.1 Pygoscelis adeliae
AGCTGCTTTTACAGGGCTGTCAGCTCCAGGCCGCGGCGGGGGGAGCAAAGGGCTGGGTGACAGCTGAAGAGCTTTACCAACAAAGGGGGATTCAGGAGAGCTGCGGTGACAACTGCTCCGGGAAGCATCCCCCGCCGCGGAAAATGCTGTGCCTGCAGGAGGGATTTAGCTCGGTTGGCTCCCTGCAGCCCAGGCCGCTACGGTGGGCGCTGCTCCCAGCCTCCCGGGTACGACACGCTGAACAGCCGGGAGAGCTTTCTGTAGGCACAAAAAAAGACCCGATTTACCACGTTGCGTGTTCCTACTCTCTCCCGCAGCACGTGAGCTGCGCAGGCAGTAGCTGCTTACACAGATGCATCCCTCCCACCCAAAGCAAGGAAGTCAGCTGAAGCCAGCGGAGTTTCAGTACCCCTCTCTCCCTCCACCACAGCTGTAACCCACGCACGGGTCTACAAGATCCTGTGAAGTGAGGTGAGCAGATACATGCTGGTTTCTAGCGGGGAAAGCAGCAGCTGCTGGTTTGCACAGACTTCAGCGACTTCAGACAGCGCCTGTTCCAGCCAGATGATTCTGCCTCCCCGGGTCCTCCAAGAACCCATTTCCCCTCACGTAAAGCTTGAGCACAGACTGGTCGTACAACCGGTCCGAACTCAGATCGTTTCTGCGAGCCCCAGTCATGCTCCCAGCCAGCGACACCACTTTTTCCTTGCCAAGAACAGCAACGTCCTCTCTGCGTCGATGCCAGAAATTAGAAGCTATCCCAGGAAACGTCGCTGTACTTGCCCTGTTCTTCAGCTGACGCGGGCTCGGAGGTCACTAACCCATCTGGCTGGCTGTTCATTTTGTTTTTGCACACCCGGCTGTGCGCTAGTCCTCATGCTGCAGTGATGCTCAGAGAGCTGGTTCGATTCACGAGTGGCAGAAAACTAAACACAAGAAGAGTTCAGCTCAGCAAGAGGTCCGAGCCAGCCCAAGGGTGGGGATGGCCGTACCTTGCTCCCACCGAAAGGAATGATCCTACCGAAGAGCTCTCTTGTGAGTGCTTGTTTCTGTACCTTCTCCCGAAGCTCCCATTACTAACCCCTCTGCTAGCTAGGCCTCTGGTCTCGCCCAGTGCAGCTCTTCTTCCATCACGTTAAAACTCATTTTCCAGTGTAATCCCTGAGCTAGGGCAGGCTCCGAGTTGTTGTTGATGGTCTTCAAAGTTTTGAACCAGCTGTACAATTGGCCTTGCCCTTGAAGGCAAGCTGATACAAGCTCCAAGTCCTAAGAGTGAACCAAAAGCTCACGGACGCTGGCAGCCGGTCCAGTCCCGACTGGACTGGAGCAGCACAACAGCTGAGAAAAGATGCAGCCACGGGCCTAAACAAGGCAGCGCTGCATCAGAAAAGCAATCCTTCTGGAATTCTCCTCCAGCCCTGGTACGCCTTCCCTGCTTGCGCAGCTGGGACACGGCGGGGCCCGCCGCTGGTCCCCCCCCCCCCCGCCGGTCCTCCTCCTCCCGGCAGGCTGCACAGACGCTCGCTGCGGTGGCAGCCCCCCAGTTTTAGGTCCTTCTGTCAAACGAGGAGAGGACACGCAACGGTTACAGGCATCACATACAGGTGGGAGCTGCCAGCTCTCAAACCAGAAGGGACGTGGAATGATTATTTCCTTTTCAACACATTTCCAATCAGCTCTACCTGCCTCAATTTACACTTCTCCAGAAACAGAGGAGGTGCGGTCCCACAGAGGAGTCTTTGCATGCCTTGAAAAAGCAGGTGAGATTCTGCAAGAATATTAGTTTAATCCCAAACCAGTCTTAAAACACGTAGCTCCTTAGTGCCGTGGCTAACACTCAAGTAGGAATGCAGCCCTGTTCTCTCTGTGACTTGCTTTCTAACTGCCACAAAAGAAACAGCGGTAGTTATTTGCTTTTACATCAAACTGGAGGAAAGGAGTGAGAACATGGGCACAGGTACAGCATCGACAATGCCTCCGCATTTCCCACTCGGGTAACCCTGTCCTGTTGGCTCCCCGGCAGCAATTAAAAAGAATCAGTATGCCGTCCTCCTTGCTGAAATGAGGTATTGGGTTGGAACTGTCACAAAAAGGAAGACAGGTAGATAAATCAGAGGAATAAAAATAAATCAAGTCCAGATTGCAAGGCCACAGTGGCACTGAAGGAGGTACCAGCAGTACCTGCAGATTGGAAGAACAATGGGATTGACTCGAAGCCGGGAGCACGCAAAATCGCCTCTGTTGGGAACGAGAAGCAGAAGAGGTATGTTACAAAAGCATTTCGACAATGGCCCTACATAGCTTTCAGCCACCACAATTCAGACCATTTTCTGGAATTGGGCCTTGTTAAAAGCCAAGCACCGACGCGCCCGGAGCGCCCACGCGGAGAGCAGGGGCTCATTAGCTAATTGTGTCTGCATCTAGCAGAGGATGCGGACAGGGCATGGGGAGGGATCTGCTGAAGAGCAATTGCAAAAATTCTGTTTACGCAGAAACGAGCAAACTTGCTGTCTGCTGCCACAAAACCATTTACTCTCCAAGGTGTTCCATTCTACAATGTAGTGATGTAAATATTTCAAAAGCCTCCGGGCTGCTGTCCCACACTCTGCTTCAGCTTATTTACCTACAGTTACTGGTTTCAACAAAGCTCACTAACAAAATATACAAGTCTTTCCACTTTCCCAACCCTTGTTCCACTACACCAAATCGGTTAAGAGGCAGCTTCAGACCCACAGGAGCGCCCTCGGAGGCGGCTCTCTCCCTGAACCCCCAGGTATGGGGGGGGGAGGTGGGTCAGCTCTCTGCTTGGAATCCAGCCCTTCCACAGCGACTCTCTGCACTGTGCCTCTTATCTAGAAGCTAAGCCGAAAGCAGCATGCGACACCCGGAAGGTGAAACCCCCTTCTCGCCAGTACGAGGTGGCAAGAGAGACGCAACACAAGGCTTCTTGCCATACCGCCCGGGGAGGACAGGGAAGGGGGCAAGAAGCACGCACTGCAGTCTGGTAACAAAGCTACCGACACAAACCTTCTCCCAAAGCCACCACAGCCCCAGCAGCTTCCAAAACACACCCCACCATACGGACGTACTGATCACGTGCGAGAAAGCGCTAGAGAGAGTCCCCCAAGCACCCCCGTAGCTATAACACCATTTAGCATACTGCGGTACTTTGGGCATCAGAGGTGCACCCCCGTAGGGGTTTTTTTTTTTTTTCAGATCATGATATGAAAAAAGTGACTGGCCGACAGGATAATGCAAAATAATTGATTTTATTTAAAATAAAAAGCAAAAACACAATCATCCAAACAAGACAATTAAGAGTATCCCAGCTCTGCTGGATGGGGTGATAAAAGCAGCTAACGGCAGTGGCAGGGCTTGGAGCCGACAGTGTGACTGTCCAACGAATCAGTACGCTCTTTCCTTCCCCCCTTTGCAAGGGGGATGCCAAAAACCTCCCATTACAATTAGCCCACACAGGCATTTCGGATTTGATTCAGTCAACAGTCTTGCTTCCTGCCCCACGATGGCTGGGGATTCAGGGAGGAAAAGGGTCTAGGTTAATTATGAAAGAGGTTGCTGTCTTTCTTCTAAGCGTTTGGAGAGGCTTACCGTAACTGAGAAGACAAACTGGAGCCAGCGTACCCGAGCTGGAAAGGGGAGGAAGGTATGCCAGTGCTCCCTCGGCGTCACCTGCTCCCACAGCACTTGTCCAGAGAACAGGTGCCGAGATCGGCGCGCCTGTTGTTCACATCTACAGTTCTGACGGGGCGTTTATTCATCCACTCCTGAACTGTCACAGCAGACAAGCCTGTATTGGTTACCAGACTCAAAAGCGCGGCCAGAGCTCACAAATCCCTTTACCTTTCGCCAGAGCAGGCAGGACGATGACACCGATACGCACAGTACAGTCGGGAAGCCCACAGTCCAAACCCAGCTCGCGGCTCTCTAAGCCTGTCCCTGGGGAGCAAGGCAGCCCACAAAGCACCAGCGGGCTGACAGAGCGCCGGCGGGGGCCGAGGCAGAGCAGCGCTGCTGCTTTGGGGCTCAAGGAAACGAGGGGCCCGCTGGGTCTGGGCGCCGGACCACAGCAGCCTGCTACATCCAGGGGCTCTACAGTACGCAAAAGCAGTGGGGTCAGAACAAGAGACACGGATGCCCCAAGATGCAAAAGTCTGGAGAAGTGAGAGCACAAAACCCACTCTCCCCAGCCAGCCTCCCACAAGCATGGAGCTAGGCACAAGGGGAGCACAGTTTTTAACTTTATTCCTCATTCACCCGGCCTGGAACGAGGGCCTGGGAAGCACCAGCTCCCCCCCTTCCTGTAAGGCCAGTGAAGCTGACTCCCTGATGAGAGATAATTTATTCTAGTTCTATTTTAAAAAAAATCCCGATCTAGCAGGACCTCCTGTTTAGAGCAGGCCATGAAATGCCAACAGTTAAACCCTGGTGAAAACAAAAAGCCTTGTTCTGCTACAATTTATGTACCACACAGCAATTCTGGAAGGGCCACCACAGAACACCACGTGGCCAAGAGTGCTGAACACGTCCCCAGTGTTTTCTGCTACAAAAAGCTAACACCAGGTTAGGAAGTCTCAGGTTGCTTAGGATGTCTGGAACCCTTTTTGTGGGAGGACGACTTCAAAGCATCTTACACAGTAATTACATTTCAGCCTCACAACATCCCTGTGAGGTAGGTATTTTCCTCATCTACTGAAACAAAGACAGAAGCTCACCAGTTCGGCTGAGGCAAGAGCCTGTAAGCGGAAGAACCAGAGATCCCAGGAGTCCCGATTCCCAGGTAGCCTAAACAGATACACCCTTGTTTCGTATCAGAAAGTGCCTGGTGGAGAAGTCAGTATAGCGTTGCTGGTATCGCGATGCCTGCAGTCCATTTCAAACACACTGCTTTTCTGTGAGGGACGTCAAACGAACACAGGCTTCAATCTGAAATTGTTTTATTTCACTCCATGGAAGAGTTCACAGGCATGGAAGAATACTCTGCACTCTGGATCTGCCCACTGTGCTTCTGGGGGTAGAGGTGTGGCTTTCCCGGCACAGCGATCAGGCTTTCACGCACATGTAAGATTTTAAGACTGCGCAACTGAACCGTGCATGCCAAATGCAATTGCAAGCTACAGCATAAGCCATCTTACTGACATACTAACTGTCAAGCCACCAAAGAGGGCAGTGGACAGTTCTCTAAGGGCTCCTCTCACAGTGACAGATTTGAGACTTCTCCTCTCCAGGCCCCCACATTCTTCCGAAAGTCAGCAGCTGCAGCCTGCTCTGTCTGAGAAGACATACAGATTGTGCAGGCTCCCAGGCTGTTCAACCAGGCAGGAAAAAAGGCAGCTTTGGCCAAAAATGCCAGGAGTTTGAGAAGTTTTCTTTTTAAATGAAGTAATCTTGTGGAAGAATGTGCAGCAGTCTACAGAGCAAGCGTGCTCACTTATGTCTGGCTATCACAGGAAATTCAGGAGTCTGGACAGCTAAAGAATGTACCAAAAAGCCTTCCTTCTCTCCATTTTTCCACCACCACGCTGCTCCTACACAAAGTGACTGGCACAGAAGATTCAGAAACGGAGATCCTGACAAACGTATTTAGGATTCCCTTGTACAACAGGATATTGCCCGGTCTCCAAGAAGGGAGAGTGTTTAAATAGGAAGAGCCAAGGTTAGAAAAAAGATCGGAAAACCCAGACAAGCAATGTTCTGGGTTCCATCAAACCCAACACGTATAAGAAAGTCACAGCTAGGGCTGCCAATCTGCTCTTTAATTCTGCTACCAGTGCCTGGGCATTATTGCATGTTTACTACACGCACACCACTTCTGCTTTCAAGTTTCCTCTCCCAAAGAAGAGCGGCTGAAGTGAGATCTAATACCCACCTCCTAGGTCTCAGGAGAGCACCCAAGGAAGCACCCCAACCCAGCTAGCTTCTGGCTGTGCTGTTCAGATAGAGAAGAAGGATCATTTCCTTGCAGCACACCTTCAGCTAGACAGACCTCTTCACTGACACTGCCAGCACAAGCCCCTGCTAAAAAAAAACTGCAGCTCCAACAGATCCCTTGGGGATGAGAGCTTTACCCGGCATAATACGAACGCATCTACAGACTTAAGCAACACATTGCATTTTTAAAAAGCATAAAACAACAACACGTCCCCCTCCCAGTCCTTTAAAATTGGCACCGCAAGTTCTGGAAACGTCTGAACCCGTAACCTCAAAGAAAAGCCATTTAGGTATGTGACATGCACTGGCCTGAATGAGCCCACGGCCCTGTAACTGCTTGGTATTTAAAGCCCAGCAACTGTTGTTATGATACAAGAGTCAGACTTTGTCAGTTGTTGCCTAGTGCTAAACATCACGCCTGCACCTAAAGGATTGCAGTTACTGGCAAATGCTGACTTTTTCCCCCACGGTTTTTGCTGTGCAAGAAACTCCAGGATTCTCCTGATCCATCGAGCTTCCTATCGCAAGGTGCTAGTGCATCTTAGTTACCAGTCATCATAACAGACACAGAGCAAATGGACTGTTGCTGGTTAAGGTGTTGCACCTTAGATGTACGCATGTAGATTAAGACCACGAAAGATGCTTCAGGTCGGCGGTTACCTCTGCTGAAGTTGCTTCAGTGTTTGGAGCATTCATACCACCTTCCCTTCCTGAAATTCTGGTGCGAGATCCGCCAGACGTTCAGAGAGGCCAAAAGGGCTGGTGTTCCTTTCCTCAAGTGTACAGGACAACATGTAAACATATGACAGTGTCAAAGCAAGGCAGGTTTTTACATTTACCTGCTGGTTTTAAAAAGAGTTCTTTAAAAACTGACCGTCGTCTTTCTTGCCAGTTACGTGAACCATTAAATACTTGGCATGTCCTTACCCAAAGCTGGGTTATTAGTGCACTCACTTGGGGCGCGGAGGGGACAAAGCATTGCACAATAATGTAGAGTCGGGGCATTCCCCTAGAAGTTATTAAGGAGCCAACCTTCGACAGCACATAATGAAGACGGATGTCTGGATCGAGGAAGAGTGACAAAAACTTAAGGACTCTGAGAAATAGAAGCAGAAGGGGGTAGAACAGAGCTGGCTGGCTGCTAATGGAGCTTCGATCGGCAGCTGCCTCTAGGTGGGTGTTGTTGTCTCTCAGGGGTAGCTGCGGCCTCCACAAGATTCCCTAATCCTGTCAAAAGAAGTACAACTGCCTGTCAACAACTATAGCATTTCCCCTCATATCAGGACAAAAAAGATTGCAGCATGCAGGTTAATTGTATGCTTATTCTTCCTACAGAATTGTACAAGCTAGGTAAGATTTTATGTTTGGAACTGTTTCTATCAACTACTCCATCACACAGCTGGAGCAGAAAGCCCACCCATCCTCACAGAGCAAAACAATCAACATACCGGAGGAAGAACAGCGAAACCTGGAAAGCAAGTGTTCTAGGCAATGTGCTAAATTTATTTCAAAATTTGAAATGCAAACAACTTAAAAATGCACGGGATTTTCAGAAGGACAGATCTGCACGTGTGCTCTGCATTTGTATAGCTTTTTTTTTTTTTCCTCTCCCTAAAAACAGGGTCTGCATTAAGGTTCGTTACCTCCTGCTGCTCATTCCCTGCCTGAAGTCACACTGGCTGCTGAAATGGGATTTGACAACGTCCTAACAAACGAATTGTTAAAACCTCCAGGGCAAAATAAGCAGTCAGTACAGTTCTCTCCCAACTGTTTAACGATGCTCTGTACTTGTAATTCAATTGTATTCAGTTATGAGCAGCTCCTGAAACTGAGAGAGCAATATATCACAGCAAGATAAATGGCACACGTACAGGAGCAAACAGGTCTTTAGGCAGTACCCTACACTGGGAAGTCAGGCATGATACTGGGAATCTGGACTTCTTCAGGTTAATTACTATTGCACACCTTCTTTAGCAGGCCACACGGTCAGTCACCACAGCACTCGCATCCATGCCACACTTGGGGTATCCAAGAGCTCAGTAACTAGACAGCACCCTAACGCAGGCAGGCAGCTAATACAGCAGCATCGGGTAACCAAACTGGACGGAGTTTGCTTAAGAATTTTGGCAAGCCTCTGCTATATGAGAAAAATGCTTCATTTAGCAAAGAATTTCTAAGTTTCTCCCTGCAGTATACTCCCAGATTCCCAGTGTTTCACTGTTTTTAACCTGGCAAGTCCAGCGAACTTCCTTCCTCGGCAACTTTATGCTAAACAATATTTATTCTTGGTTCTGCAAAATTAATGTTCCCTCCCTCCAGACTGACAGAAACTTGCTCTTTTTTCTTTTTTTTTAATAGGTAAAAAAAAGACATTTGGGATAAATTTTGCCTTTAACAGATAAAACAGTGGGCCAAATTGAAGTAATCCAGGCAGCAATAAGAGAAACCACACAACTACTTGAAGGTTTTCCATTTGGACAACAAGGCATCGAAACCTGAGTCTTGCCTGATCGTTCCTCATCTTCAACTGTTTACTATTCATTTGTGCTCTCTGAAGAACACAGTTAAAATATCCCACCTCTCCCATTAAAAAAAATTAAAATACTTTCTCTATTAAAAGAGACAACTAGGAAAAGTAATAAAACTGTTTATTAAATAAAGTAAAAAACCTAATTTAAAAAAAAAATATCAAGAATCTTAGTTTTCAGTTTAGAGCAATTAAAATAGTTCATGGAGGGAAGACATCACCACTGGCCAACTGCTGTACATTCTGCAAGGGACCCCTTGCTCTCCATCCCTCTGTCCTGATGAATCACCCTGTCTTAACTCTGCCAGCTCTGCCTTGTATTGTCTTTTGCTTGTTTAAAAAAAAAACAGTTGCCATCGGGTCACCTGGAGGAGCTGCGCTCTTTGCTCACACAGTCGTCCTGGGAAGTTGTATCACCGTTACCCATCATGCTGCATGTTCTCCTCTTTTTCCTCCGGTGCATCATCCCCTCTGTCTCAGAGCCAGAGTCACACTGAAGTATGAAGAGATGAAACCAGAATTCAGAGAAACCTAGTAAACTCTTTGTGCTGTGGAATTCACCATAAGAGCTACCTCAGCAACCCTGAATAATCAATACTCAAAGAACATGCTATTTTAGATTAGACACATGAAATAAATTTTAAATTAAGCATTTAAAAAACAGGAACAGGTATATTCTTAGATTTCATCACTGACTAAGCTGGCTTGGGGCGAGTCAACTGATATGTTCGTTTTCGCTCCTAGAAGGACCTGATTTTCTGAGAGCAGACTCGTGCTTTCTGTAGCACTTAGGTGCCTAGAAACGTCCCCTGTCATAACTGACAGTCTCGGTTTTGGATCTTGTTCCCCCTCCCCATTTTTAAAACATCCATTTTGCAGCCATTTTACACAAGCATGGCTTAGCTAAATGAGTGACAGATTTATATACAACATGAACACAGATCAAACAAACCAAATTCATTTAGCAATACAAAGAGAGGCTTCAGCAAACAGAACCTGCTAAGACCACAGGCTCCTCCACCATGTAGATTTGTTTAGTTGCTTTCTATTAATTTCTTCCATAAGACATGAATATTAGGATGAGGACATGTGATCAGGTATGGAAAAAACCAATATAATTGCAGGATATGGATCACCTACTGTAGTAAAAAGCATTACCTCCGAATCAGAGTCTGAGGAGCTGGAACTTGAGGAACTGGAAGAATCGCTGGAACTATCGGAAGCAATACCAGTAGATTCCTGCAGGTCAACTGAATCAGCCAAGGCCGCCAAGTCAGGATGTTCCTGCTTTAGGATCCTAAATACAGTTGAAATTTCAGGGTTAGCCTTTGAACGGTAACACTGCATGTAAACGAAGAGGGTATTTTTGGGTTTTGTTTTAAATAGAGAATATGAAAAGAAAGCTACTAAATCTCTTACCTGTACCATTTCCGTGACAATTTGGGTCTCCCTCTTACTGTCTTGTGCCACACCACAGGGAAGTTGGTACAACTGGCAAAGTTTTGCGTGATGGCAATAGTTGTGTCAAGATTGAGAACTACATGCCACCAGCCACCTATAAATACAACACCAATGACGATTTCTGGCTACGTAGCCAAAAGCAAGTTCAAGAACAGCCGTGTACACTTTTTCCACAGCACAGGTGGAAATTGGACCTTATCCCCCAAACCCAGGTGAGTCTGCCACCACGTCGTCTTTCCTCAAGTCTTATTTCAGGATTCGCTCCAATGCTTTACAGATTCTTGTTAGAGAAGGCTGCTCAATGCTCTGACCAAATTATCCAGCTCACGAGCAGTACTGAAGATCTGACTTGACAGCAACACACTTCCTACTGATGGCTTATTTAATAGCAAGAGCCATTGTAACCCAGCCCGCACAGAGACCCTCTCTGTTAAGCTGGAGAGCACTTTCCATGCTGATTTAGTAAGGTTCTTATGACTACAGACTAACCTTTCATTTAAAAATAGATGCAAAATTGTTTCCCCACACAGGGTAAAAATAGACAGTGGTGTTCTTACAACCCACTTATAACCTCATAAAAAGACTAAGGAAACAGTTTAATGGAACCTGACAGCTACAAAATCTTAACAGAAGGTACACTGAGGAGTCACTAATAAGCACCAAGACAATCACAAGGCACTCTTCGAACATGAAGTCAGCTGTATGTTAGGGACAAGCAATGTGGATAGAAGCTATGGGCCATACTGCACAAAAACAACGCAAGGGTTAGAGGTTAGAATTTGGCACTGAACTCACCTGCTTTATCCACTAGCCACCTCACCTCCCAGTTACAACGGGCACACAATGTGCAGCCACTCGAAGAGAATGGCATCCTTATCAGATCTTTCTTTAGCTTTTGATTTTAAATGCAAGATGAAGCATAACCACAGAGAGGTGGGTGGAAAGTGTCAGTGCCTTGAAGTAGTTCTTTTCCCACAGCTAAGAAATATTCATATGCAGTCAAACTACCCAGGCTGCAAAATTCAGTCATGAATCTGCTACAGTGTATGTAATCTCAAACATTTTTGTCTAAGAAGTTACTTGTACTCAAACACCTCTATTATTTTATGCCTTGATGGTTTCCTATTACTGCAATTTATTTCAGGATCACACTCCTGTGATGCTGCAACTGAGGTCCCACTTGTACTGTCATCTGTACCACATGCAATCCTATGCTACAGGCCATATACATTTCAGGACATTCAGAAAATAACTGAATAGTCTCAAAGAGCGCCTCGCAATGTATATCCCTTTTGAAACAGCTCAGAATAGTTTCTTTTGTAAGAGAGAGCCCATATAAGAAAGCTGAAACATTCTCTTCGTCTCTACTACGTTAAAAATATGCTTTTCTCTCCCAGAATTCCTTACTGGAGAGATTTGTACATACCTGGCACAAAGACCGTCTCGCCTGGTTTCTGCAAGATTTCCAGGGGTTTGAATTCAGGGGGCCAGGTGGGGAGCTGCGTCCTAGGGTAGATGACATTGAACCAAGTGATAGCCTCATCCTGCTGGTTCCCTCCCTCTTCTCGCGTCACTTTGATCAGCTCTCTGGGAGTGCTGGTAGGAAACAGGCACCAACGCTTATGTCCCTGGACCAAGGCATTCCACGCACTAGTTCCCAAGGGATCGATGTGAATTCCTGTTCCAGAACGAGGTGGGCCCATCACAAACCATCTGCATGAGGGAAAAAAATCCTTTAGTCATAGGGCAAGCAAGTAGCTATCTTATCTTTTCTTCATATTAGACAGAAAATTACAGCTGTTTGTAACTACCTTCATTTCTAACTGTACGTGAAATAGTTCCTTAATTTATCTCCTTGAGATTGTTAGGCTCACGCTACAGCAAAAAGATACAACATGGCTTTAGCCTAAAAATCAACATGAATTGGGACAGGAATGACTCTGGGACAAGAAAGGGAAGATAGCTTTTTATATTTTATAGCTGTATTCTGTTTTAAACAGTTCCTCAATAAAATATATACTTATTGCAAGGTTTATAGATGTGATTAAATCACATTCGTAAACAGCCTGCGTTAGGATTCTTACTGTGCAGGGGGATTCTCCTAATCCTACGTTTTTCTAAAATTCGCTAGTCATAAATGGATCCAGAGCTGCAGAACAATGAGGAACAAACAAAAGGCGATACAAGTAAGGAACAGAGCAAAGTTATGCAACCCTGGCCTCCCTCTATGCCTTCTGTTCATTTACAAGAGGCCTTTCATTCTAACATTTAACCAGTTAGAGCTTATTCTCCAGTGAGCATTCAGGATTTGGTATGTATATTCTCATTCCCCATTTGCAAGGTTTATTTCTCCCTGCAGAGAACTTTATCTGCTACACATGTTTACCAGCAACAGCACCTTCAATTGCGTATTTCCCCTGTAACAGAACAGTAAGATCTACCATACCAGATAAAGGTAAGTGAGGTGACTTAGTATCAGGCATCAAGAGAAAAAGAAATGGCAATAATTGTTTATTGGGCGGCAGGGAGGGTAGAAACTAAAGCACCAACAAGATCCCTGCATCGTGTGGCTGACAGGCAGGCGATATCCAGCAAGAGGCGTTCAAAGGTTCAGGAAAAAATCGGAAGTCAGCAAGCTCTCCATCTCCCCTTTCCAATGCAGCTGTAAATTAAGCTGGTTTCCAAGTACCACTTGCTAGCACCAATTGTAGGACTGTAAGTTGAGTTATCAAGCTGCGCTCTTCCTACTTCACAAAAGAGCCATAAAAACGTAAATAGGCAGGTCTTTGTCACTTCTATTGTCAATTCACTCTTTAGATTCATATTAGCCTCGGAAAGCTAATTAAACTACAAGCAGAACAGTCAAAGCTTTTACTAAGAAGTCAGAGGAAATTAAACACATAAAGATCTGTCTGGTACACAGACAAGACCACTGTTCAATACCATTTCTCTGACTATAACCTCAATCTACACACGCGGAAGATTTTAAAGTCCTTATTTAGCAACACTATCATTTACCAGCATCTTCCTCTGGGCATTTAATTGACAATGAACATAACCCAGTTTGCCACAAGACATCAAATTTACTGTTAAAAACTTCACAACCTGTAACTTCAATTTAAAAGCAGAAAACCCAATCCCCAACCCCCCAAACTAAAATAGCTGCTTCAGTAAATGGCTTCCAAAAATTACTGCCTTTATTTTAAAGAGGAACAACTCCAATAAAGATGCTTTAAACAGCACGAGTTCTTATTTTAAGATCTATACACTATCACACACACCTCAATCCAGAGGTCAATCTCTGCAGTGCATGTCCTGATCATACGATTAGAAAGCACCACTTGCTGTTGGATTTTCAATTATGCTCTTAAACTACTGGACACTCTTCATCCATTTCTGTACCTAGATGAAACCCCTAACTCCGGGAGGCATCAGTGTGCTCTCTTGCATCACTCATCTCTCAAAAAACGGTAACAGCCTCAAACAAACCCACATTTTCCAGAACAAAGTACAAGAATTGTGAATAGCAAGAACACAAGCAAGGAGCTCAGCATGTGCCTGTAGGTGGGGAGGGTGTGGGGGAAAGAGATATCAGTGTGAGTGAGTCACAACCAGATTATCTAGTTTACCTATAACTTGGATAAATGATTGCCCGTTCTGTAAGCGTATTCAGTTTCTACTAGAGACTACACCTGGTGTGCTTTTGCGTTTGATCACAGCATTGTATGTTCTTAGAAGCGAATTATAAAAAGGGTCTGTTACAACACTGTAAAAACACCTACTTCAGTGATCTTAAATAGGAATTAGTTTCATGCTTCACTCCTGCAAAAGCACAACTGGACTATAGACACGTGAAAGACTGCAGAAAAGAGTACCATTATTCATTCCTTGTTCTACTTTACTAAAAAACCCGAAACAATAAAAAAACCCACATCACAGCCTCACATCACTCAAAGGGCAAGGCATTCTCTGGCAATTATAATGTGGCTGTAAAGACTTTAATTACTTGGGAGCGTTCAGCTTATGCTCATTCTGCTATGAAGCATTATATCAACATAAATACAAAAGGGATTTCTGTCTAACACCCCAAATACAAGGTTGTTGCATTTGATTTCAGGAATGAAGTGTCATTTCAATCCTTTTTCAATCAGATGCAAAAATAAGAGTTGAAAAGACTACACAGATGTGAAATACTGTTGTCTCTCAAAATCATCTGAAGAGGAGCTAAGAACTAGTCTCCACACTTCATACTAGTCTAGCTTAAGATCTTTACCTTAAAAGGACTGACTCATAATTCAACAAAATCCCACTATGCACATAAGCCACTGCTGCAAAACCCAGGAGCTCGTCCTGAGGTACTTAAAATTTGAAAGCCAGAAGGCACACATAGCAAGAAATTAACCTTCATTACCTTCAGTAACTACGTAGTTTTTTTAAAAATCTAAGAAGCGAGGTAAACTGACTTGAAAAAAAGAAAAAAAAAAACAAACCCATAAACTTGTAGCAACACTGTGATACGCAAATCTGCCCTTCCCTCCCTCTGGGTTACAGATGTACACTCATTTCAAAATAGCAGACGTAAAGCTATCACTTTGTTTTATACAAGACAATCATACCTGTTTAGGAATAGCTAATGAGATAGAAAATACCTACTTTTATCTTGCCGTCACTGTACTATACCTGTAAGGCGGCCTTCGTTTCTCCCCCGCATACTGGAACAGATCATCAGTGAAGAATTTGGGTACTTTGTAGTCCTCCAGAAGTTTCCTGCGCTTGGGATGCTCTCCATAACTGCTGTCAAAGATGTAGAGCGGGCTGTCATCACGTGTGGTTTCCATATACTCTATGTAGTACTTCATCTTCATCTTCACAGAATAACCGTCATTGTCCTCCCCACATTTGAACTTCTGGTTCCTATACTTGCGTTTCAGTCGTTCCAGAGTCCACTTCTCTTGGGCAGACCAGCCCACCTGAGCATTCAGCAAGACTACAGGCTTGTAAGGTTTTTCGTAACGCTCAACAAATTCCTCCACTGTTAATTGGAGCGCATCTGCCCTCTCCACATTATCCTGTGAAACCAAGAGAGGAATACAGACCAGATATTAGGCCAGACTAACGTCCTAGAACCGCGCTTTCTAAGTCGGTGTGGAGGAGCTTCACACTCATACTTTGTTCCACACACCACCAGGGTATCAAGCTGCCTACGTGTTATTTTAAGCTCCCCGAGGCCGCAGTCCTATTTCTCACGCCCCGCTCCTCGCACCCATCAGTAACACCGGCAGCATGAAGCCGTTTGGTGCTCCTCCCCGCCGAGGTAACCGCCCGGGCGGAGAGGCCACCCCTGCCCTTGCGGCTGACATATCCCCTGCCGCCTTTCACCCCCCTCGCCGCCCGCGGGACCCGGGGGAAGGCGCCTGGGAATTACGTGGGCGCTCCGGCACTGAGGGGTGCCCATCCCACCCCGACGGGGCCCTGACCTCCCCGCACCCCTCGCCAGGCGGAGGGAGGGGAAAAAACGCGGGTGCTGCTTGACCTCCCCCTCCCCGCCCCGACGCTCTCC
>NW_008825168.1:328383-333358 GCF_000699105.1 Pygoscelis adeliae
GCGGCGCGGGCGTGAGCCGCCCCGGCGTGGTGGCTGCCAAGTGCGGTGCCGAGGTGCCCCTGTCCCACAGAGAGGAGCTGCCCCAGTGCCTGCGGAACTGCCGGAGAAGCTGCCTGATGAACGGCCTGCCCCACGTCCCCGTTATAGGGCTCACCTGGGGGCGGGTATCTCCGGAGCTGCTCTCGCTCCCTCCCGTAGACATTATTTTAGGCTCGGATGTCTTTTTTGACCCAAAAGGTACGTTAATACTCTCGGGTACCTTCGATCTGCGACAAGCCGCGAGGACGTCGTGTCCAAGCGGTACCGGGAACCCCGTCAAGAGATGGGGCGACAGCCGGCCGTCACGGTGACGCTGCACCACTGAACGCCTTGCTCATGGGGTCGTTCTAGCATTAAGCTGTCATCGGCACCGCCGCGGGGAGGTGAATGGAAAACGGAGTAGATTAACTAACCGCTTCAGGCCACGCTTCTCGGGCCTGTCATACAGATGCCGTTAGTCCTGTATCGATTTTTAATTACCATTTCGTATAACCAGGCATATTTAACTATACCTAGAATCCAGAGACTAACCGATGCTGCTTCATCTCCCCAAACTACACAGACTTTGAAGATATTTTAACGACAGTTTATTTCCTGCTGGAAAAGAATCCACGTGCTCAATTCTGGACTACTTATCAAGTCCGAAGGTAAGACTCAAACCTTACTTCCCATCTCCCCCTTGCAGCTCTTAAGGAGCGTTAACTGCTCGGAGGCACCACTGCACTGATTCCAGAGAAGCTCCTCACAGATTGTGAATCGGGCTGGTAAATCCTGGGGGTAGCAGACAAAAGCAGCCAAACCAGAAAATAATCCAAGAACCACAAATTTACTGTCAACTAGAAAACAGTTACAAACCCAGTTTTGTGAACTGTTGCATTTAAGCTTGGCGACAGTCCCCCGTAACTGCTGCAGAAGTTAGAAACGTGGATGACGTTTTCACACACGGGTGTTTCCTCCCCTCAGTGCCGACTGGTCTATCGAAGCTTTGCTCTGCAAATGGAAACTGAAGAACATCCACGTTCCTTTACATTCGTTCAGCGCGGACAAAGAACACTTGGCGGGCTCGCCTCTACCAGGAAGACATACAATCGAAATGATGATAATCTCACTAGCAAGATCAGATGGTACTTAAGTTTATTCCACTTGTTGGTTCCAATACAAGGTGATACTTAACTGTTCACTGTAGCGTGGATCTGCAGAAAACAGTCCTGTTTACAGCAAACCTCATGCGTATTTTTTGGGAAGCAGATCCCCTTAACAGTGATTCTTAAAACATGCATTGTAAAAATAAAGCTGTTCGATTGTTCAGCTATGGCTTTTGAGAAATTTGTGCTCCTCCCCAAAGACCAGGTAGTAGTTCAAAGACTCAATTCCATTATGTAAGCCACTACACAACAGAGCTTCACAACCTGACAACCCACAAGATCCAACTTAAATTCACAACTTCAGCTATGAAGAAAAGTTAACCGCACTCTTTCAAGGTAAAAAAATATCCCCGTAAGATCTGTTTGCCAGGACTGAAGCTCTTTCCCAAAGCCAGCCCCTTTGTTCTTAAATGGATCTGCGTAGACTGCCGCTAGCCATGCAGTCCTGGAACACACAAGCTCCTCAAGTTTGTAGAAAAGTACTTTTAATCCTCAATCAAGCCAGACTGCAAGTATTCAGATGTTTCCAGTCCCATTTAACATACATGCATAAAGTTAACAAGGCATTACAATAACCCTTGACACGTGATGGTTGAAGTTACAATTCACTTGGTATCCAAATCAAGGGGAAAGGAAAAAAAAACCATCGCTGTAAGATTAGCTACCATCAAGCAGCAGCCTGCTGAGTCAGGGCAAGCACACAGCAAATGCAGTTAGTACTGCTCAGGGTGTATCTTCCACAACAACGTCCAACGGACCTGTCCGGTTCTGTGTTTATAGTCTGGTGTGCAATACTTGCCATACAGCATTTGGGTTAGTCACAATACTAGTTAAGTTTGCCCACAGTAATTTAAAAGCAACCCCAGTGGATAAAATTTGTAAGCAGTAGAATGCATTCAGTTACTACACAGAAGTTAAACATTGACAGTATAATTGCAGAAATCTTTTCAAGCTAAAAATAAGCTGACTCAGACATTAAGTTGAGAAAAGTTAACACAGAAAAATGTTTAATATTAACTACAGAGACAGTGGGTATAGTACAGAATGTCTTAAGCAAAAGATACACCAATCAGTACTTACAAAGGAATGAACCATTTCTTTTCTTAACATTACATTTCTCATATGTAAGTTCATATATGTAGGTTGGTAAGTTTTACCATTCTGGAAAAAATAAGGTGTGTATATCATCAGCTAGATGTGCTCACTGTATGCTCCATTATTTTTACGCAAGGCCCGGGTGACTGGAAGTGCAGTTGTCAGGCATTTTAATTAACTGGACAGCCATTTGTTTCTGCACGACAAGGCATCGTTACACAGGAGCAATCAGGAGAAAACAGGAAACAGCCAAGCACTCTGCACTGCAACACGCCACCTTAACAGCTAACCAGCATTACTCAACTGCTACACAACTGCGCCTAGTGCACAAAAATACATAAGAGAAGAGATTAGAATTGAGTCTGATAAAGCAATCCTTTCAAATATCAACTGTCACCTGAAAAGATTTCTACCAATTTGAATTTGAAGATACTATTTGAACTCAAAGTAAAAAAAGGCATTTACAGTAAGTTTCAAATTGAAGTTTTTGCAGAATTTTATTTAAGGAATGAAGACAAAATTGAGAATACTTTTCGACAGAGTTAGCTACTCAGCATATAACGGCTGCATGTTTCCTCAGTATGAAACTGGAGGCAGCAAGTTACCATCAGTTTAATTTCAAATAAAAGTCAGCACTATATAAACAAAAATGAAGTTTTACCTCAAATATCCAAGCCAATAATGAAATCGGTAGTCGTTCACTTCACTAAATTACAAGAAATTTGAATAACAGCAACAAAATGGCACATAAAATGTAAAATCTGCCACTTGAGGCGCAACTTAAACAAGTAAAAAGTTAGACAAAATGTTACAAAATAACCTTTTCAACAGCTGGTTGCTCGTGCCAGGGGTCTCTCCAATGGACTGAAGACTCAAGCGATCTTTTCCCCCCAAAGGCGTCCTTTATGTAGATTCTCATTTATCTGATGCATCTAGGTTTGAAGAAAGAAAAGTTCAGCCAGGATTCTACCTTGTCTCTGTTGGTTGCGTGGATGACTTCAGGTATACTTCTAGTTGTGTTTCAACTGGCTTTGCCTAATTTAATTAAGTTTTAGGAATTTCCACAGTGTTCCACCTCCCCCCGTGTGTTGCTTTACTTCAGTGCCAAATGTAAGGTTCTGTCAAAGTATTTCGTTACAAAGAAGAATAAGCATCAGGCTGTAGATCAAGCCACCATTAACTTCAATTCAGCCTGTTCAACAATAAATTATTAAAAGTTATATAAAAGTTATAAAACTAGTACTTCTTCATAAAGACTTAACTAAACTCTAATTAGCATTCAAAACAGAAAGTGTGACTAATTTTGCTACAATTATCTAACTTCAGAGCTAGCTTAGGCCCTTTCCTTTTAAAAACAGGACCAAACAGTTTGAAGGGTTAAAGACACACTATCCTTTCCCCGCCCGATGTATCCTTAGATGCCTCTTCAAGATGTCGACTTGAGGAAAAACTAGTTTCCATGGTTTTCTCGTTGCAAGGAATTTGCCACTTTTCTAGAACAGTTATTACCTCCAGTCAGTATAACGGCCACTGAACCGATCTTCCATTATATAAGGATAGTGTATCTTTAACATTTAAAGACAAACCTGCTCCAATACACGCCCACAGAAACTGGTCCCTGGAGGATCAGCCAAATCAGTTAAAATCTGCAATACTGGCCAATATTCTTTTAGCAAACAGGAGACCGCAGCTTTAAAGGGGAAAATGCAGATGTTGGATAAATACAGTAAGAAATAGTCATTTTCATCATAGGTTGCGTCTCATACAATATTTTATTAAAACCAAGCCATTAATCTCTCAATAAAACATTTTCTCTGCAAAAAAATTTCTCCGTAGAAAGCCCTTTGGTATTAATTGCCCTAAACCAATAACCAAAAAGCACTGCTCAAGAAAAAAAAAAAGCTATCACTGTGCCCCGTTAGGATTCACTTGGTTCAGGCTATTAATACTCTAAGAACTACCCAACACCCCACCTAAGTGCTATAATAAAGTAACATGCAACATGTGCTGATCCCGAGGTACGTTACCATGTTCCTAGGAGGATACAGCTCCTTCTTCTTCCGGAGACTTGGGAGGGCTCTTAGACCTGGATCTAGAGTTGGATTCCCTCTTTGAGGCAGGGGGAGGGCTTCTAGATCTGGACCGGGATCTTGACCTGGACCGGGATCTGGAGACAGACGAGGACTTTGACTTGGATCTCCTGGCAGACCTGGACTTCGAGGTGGAGCGAGACCGAGAGCGTGTGCGAGATCGGGATTTGGACCGACTGTAGCGGGACCGACTGCGGGATCTAGAGCGGCTCCTGCTTCTAGAGCGGCTCCGACGGCGTCTTCTAGGGCTAAAACATACCAGGAGCGGGGGGGAAAAAAAAAAGCGTGTTAAAAGTCGAACACGGGCGGCGCAACAGACTTCAGCAACTACTTCGGGACAGGGAGGCGGAACGGGACCCACGTGGGCAAGAAAATGAGCGTTAAGAGGGCGCCATTGTTCAGAGTGAGTGGCCGGGGGCTAAAACTACTACAGGGCGAAACTCTTCCGCTCCGAGGGAACTCCACGCGCCTCCGCTACTGAAACCCTACCCCTCCTCCCAGCCCCGCCGCGAAACTCACTCGGGAAAGGAAACAAAACCGAGCGCCCCCCGCCGTACAGGCGCATGCCAAAGCCCCGTCTCCCTGCCTTATTACCGAAGCTCCGCT
>NW_008825168.1:334635-385535 GCF_000699105.1 Pygoscelis adeliae
CCCGGGGTTCAGCCGCTGTGGGAGCTCTATGCCCTTCCTGCTCCCGCTGCAGCCGGGTGCGTTCCCCGGTCGCCGCTGTGAGGGGACCGGGCAGGCCGGCGTGGGCGCTTCGCGGGCTCTCCTTCACCTCCTGCCGGCGGCAGTGCCTGGTGAAGCCTCCTCTGGACGCGCCGCGGTGGGTGCGCGCTGCGGCGCGGTGGCAGAGCCGCGTAGGCGGCCCTCTTGCCCGCACGCTGCCGGCAAGGCGAACTCCAGGGGCTGCATCAGCGCCTGCGAGGGAGCTGTGGGCCGAGCTGGGAAACGTCAGGAATCCTCCTTTACACACAGCGCTCTCTGCAAGTTCGTGCTTTGAACAAGGGTGAGGATTAGCACAGCCCTTGTGTAAGGATGACGAGCAGGTTTCCCTGAGTTTTGTCCAGGGAATTTGGTGAAAGCTGCTCCCCCACCCCAAAAGTTGTTGCTATGTCATTTCAGGCACTGAATAAAATGCCCAAACGCCAGGTATGAACTGTAATACCTAGTTCTCATCTTCCAACAATGATAAATGCTTCTACCCATCTGTTTTGTAACAGTATGTTAAAAAAAGAATGGAAATGAAGAAGAGAGACTTCTCTACTGATGTGTTTAACGCAATGACTCTCAATATGAGAAAGCAAATTCAGTATTAGAATTTAAATCCTTATTATTATTGTAATTATGTCTAATTTTTTGCATTGAAGAAGTATAAAAATAAGCAGTGACATCAATACAAACCCAGAAGCAACAGTTTGTTTCCTGCTACAAAAGACAAGAAAGCAAATAAACTAGTACCAGCTTTCGCATTTTGTATTGCTTCACGTTTCATTGGTTGTTCTTTTTTCCCCAGAGAATTTTGATTAAAAATTTTCTGATTCATCTGCTTAAACCCTTTCTTTAAGGAGAAATTTGAAGTTTATCTTTACAATTATTTCCCTAAAATGACAGAGGGAGTTTCCTGTGTCCCTTCCTCCCTAGTTTCAGTCACTTCAATACAAGCTGCTGCTGTTGCCAAAAGAATTGGTCCGGCACACCAGCCCAGTTTGCCTTGCAGCTAGAGGAATGCTTATGCTGGCACAAGGGGAAGGAGGCGTAAGTGGGACGCAGAGCCTAGAGGATCTTAAAAATCTGTTACTATAAATTCATAATATAGAAAAGGAAGAAGAGAGCTTTGCGTGTGTTAAAAAAAAACCCACCTTGATATTCTAATTGGATCTCTGTAAAGCAGCCTCTGAATAATCATACTGACTTTCTTCCACAAGTGAAAAATAAACACTGTTTTGAAAAAACTAAATTTTTTTAGAAAATACAACTCAGAAATTAGAAGAGTATTAAATATGTAACGATAGCTGGGATGCGGATTTTATTTAAGCCCTTTACTGTAGATAGCAGAGGTAAAATTTGGTGATTTGTCATTCACTCCAATCAGTTCTGGATTTCCCTTCCTCTTTGGCCAGCAGTTAAGTGGAGCCGATTTAGCTGAATGCCCCAATCCTGACTTGGAGGCCCAACAGGATAGACACAGGACAGCAACAGTAAAAAGCAGCCATTCGGTTGATGCAAGACGTATGATGCTTTTTCAGTTTTGCTAATGTTGTACCGGAGGTCTTCAAAACTTAAAGATCAATTGATCTTAAATTTATGACTTAGAAATACCGTGAAGTAAAATATTAAGAATATGTAATTGCTAAAAATGAATGTTGTTCCTTGAGGCAAAGCAGTGAAAGATTATGAAGACTCTTTCCTCTCCTGAGTCACTGAGAGATGGAAGGCAGAAGCACCGTGCAGCGCGTGTGTGCTGGTGGCGTTGAGCTATGTAGCTTCTCCCAGGTGGGAATCATTTTCCCTTTGGAATGACACTGTGTGTGTTTGAATTCAGCTGATTAAACTGTTATCTTAGATTACTTTCTAAGACTTTTTTTTTTATCTTGCCGCGTGTTATTTAGTGGATAGAGATTATAATTCTTAAAAACCTGTGCAAATCCTTTTATTTTAAGGCTTGGGAGATTTCCACCCTTTCAAGAAGAAAAGTGTACTTTCATAAAACTGCATTTCCCATGGTGCACAAGGGCTTTCTAGGCTGGGTCAGCTGATGTAGATTGTGAAATGTTCCTTATTTCCTGTCCAACATGCATGGAAATGACTCGCGTGTACGAATGTCTCATCTCTCCTTCGTCAGGTGATTTAAAGGCTTTGGACCAGAATTCTCATTTAGAACAATGGCAAGAAACTGAGCCGTTTAACTAGCTCGGTATCTGGAAAACTGCTCCGTTTGGGGGAGAGAGATGTCATGAGGAAGTAACATTGCAGTCTGCCCTGTTAACTTCATGGGAAAAGGTAGAGAATCTTGATCTTTACCTTTGTACCAGACCTTTATCTTTGGGTTCTTTTCGAGTTACTGATTTTGCTGTACGTTATTTAAGAGAGTCACCAGATTCTTGATTAGTTGATGATTATGGCCTAGCAGCTAATAAGTAGCTCTAAGTAATGGTCATTTTTGAAGCTTTCTTTTTTGTTTTATTCTTTTTGTTTGTTTGTTTGTTTTTAACAGAGGTTGAGAGGAAACTTTTAAAAGAAAATAGAGTTTTTCCAGACTGAAGCTGAGGACTTGGCAAGAAAACACAAAATGTCTCCCGAATCAAAAAAACTTTTCAACATAATTATTTTGGGAGTCTCATTTATGTTTATATTCACTGCTTTCCAAACATGTGGAAATATTGCGGTAGGTGTGAATTTCAAAGCATGCCACATTTCTATCACAGTTATTCATCCTTTCTTGTCTTTTGTGTACTCTAATGTAAGAGTTGCTGTACTTGGGATTTTTTAGCGTGCAAGACACCTTGACATTTTGTCTCCTTTCTTTTTAGATTAAGTTGCTTAACTGGATAATTAAGCACTTTATTTCTTTAAGATAGAATAGCTACATATGTAACTGTGCCTGATTGCTTAGAAAGTAGAAAAATAATGAATCTTACCAAATGTTTGAACTTTAAAATAGTGCCTGTTTCGACACTTGCAATATTTAACAATTGAATTACATTGGACCTTCCATATTTCTGATTATTCTATATAGTCCCTTTCAAAATACTTGCCTAAGTTGTTAATATTAACCACGCCCCTAGTTTTTCCTGGAGTGTTTTTCCTAATCTAGCATATTTTTCTGTTCTAACAAACTAGACATTGAGGGGGAGTGTGAGGATAACATCTGACAAGTAGTCAGACTTCCACAATTGCTAGAACTGCCAAGTCACCTTCCATCTGAATAAGTAATTTACTGCTTTAGTATCGTGTATCTCTGCATGCTGAAGCAAGATTGGGCATAACATAATCCAAATTTACTATTAAAAGCAGATTGTACTCTTACTACTTAAATTTTTAGTATCCTGCTACTGACATACTTAGCCCGGATCCTCTAACTTACTGAGTTGTTGGCATTGCTTTCAATATTATTTATATGCCTGAAGGACAGTTAGATTTCAACATACCTCTTGAGCCTACAGGTCTTACAGCTTCTCTTTTCTTGCGCGCAAGAATAATCCTTTCAGGGTTCAGACATAATAAATGTCCTTCACTGCATTATAGAAATAACTACTTAGGATAGTTTTTGTAAAAGTCATAGTGCAGTCTGACACTGTACGTAAGTACAGCCCGGTGATCTTAGGAGTTCTGCAATGAATTCACAGCACCTCACTGAATTGGACCTAGTGATCATGCAGTCATGTAATTTATTGTCATTAAAGTCATTACAAGTGACTTTCAGTCAGATCTGCCCACCAATCCAACTAATTACATGGTCTCATGATCACTAAAGCTGATTCAAGGGAAAAAGAAAGGAACAGGGTAATAACGGGAAACCGAAAAGAACGGAAACTCTTATCAGAAGCTCATAGTTAGGTCAAATTAAGAGTATTTTGAAACTTCTCCTTTTTTCCCCACTTTTTAAATTAAGATAGTCATACATATCTACCTAAGAGAGGTGTTTTGTGAAACAAAAGTTTTGTGAAATATTTTAAGGTCTCTGATGACATCATGATATAATCCTAAAGAACTAATTACTGCTTCAAACACGGATGTTTCCCTGCCAAATATCTCCTTCACCTTCATTGTGGAGGTGTTGTGAGTTGTAATTAACACTTTAAATTAATTTTAAGTACTTTGTAGAGTCTATTAATGATTAATGCTAACATTTAATACTGACTTCAAACTGATGCAAGTGTTCTCAAACTACAAGATATGTTCTAACATATTACAACATATGATTTTCTCCTCACAGCAAACTGTTATCACAAATTTAAACAGCACGGATTTTCATGGCAGTGGCTACACAAGGTAATTTACACAGATCTTCTTATTACTGTGCTCCTTGCAGGGCGAAGCTAGTTATAATTCCACCTGGCAGAGGCCTACTCAAGAGTAGGCCTACTCAAGTTCTGCTGACTTCACAATTTAATAACGTACTTAAAGCAGTTTAAAACATGGGCTTCTCACATTCACTCTGGTTCTACTCTGAATTACTTCTAGTTGAACTACATATCTGTTTTGCATGTTTTCTTTGTAGGGAGAAAAAACACCATACGGTCATCACATTCTCAGCATTTTATCTTAGGAGATGAGGAATGTGGAAGTTTTAAAATAAATAAAACTGCTAACTAAGGCCTTGGTTGTTTGCCCTTGTACACCTCTGTGTGTTTGTGTAGGATAGGTGGTGCGGATCAACTTCCAGGAAATACTGCAACATAAATGTGAAAGGAGCAGTCAGAAAGATGAGAAGCAAAGCCACAAAAAGCCATTCTGTTTGTTTTATTGCACTGGCATAGCGAAAGTCTCCAAGTGTGATTGGGGACCTTTTGTATGCCAAGTTAAGCTGTCATATAGGAAAACCTGGTTGCTGCTTTGAAGGGTTTACTGTCTTAATTTAAACTAAACATGCAACTGGCACAAAATATATCTATACAATTTCTGTGGTGTATTTGGCAGAAAATGAAAACCTCACTGATAGACGAATGAGGCTCTGGAACATTCTCCTCTAGAAGTACTGGTAACAAAATACAATAACCATTGTTAAGGCACAGTTTGACAAATGTCTGTTGTAAATTACAAGACGTGCTTGCCTGCAATAGTTTGGGACTCTATTCAGCAATCAAGGAAACGCTGTACACTCCTATTTTCCCGTATAGGGTGCAGTGGGTGAAGGTAACAGAAGAAAGGAAGGAAATCTTTGACCGTGAAAGTTATGCAGTTCCTTAAGTTATATATGTACTTTACTCGATACTTTGGAATCGACTGAACATTCTTGTATCAGTTGCACTTATACTCTGTATTTTAAGTACTTAATCATCTTTGGTGTTTATTTATGTAGCATGTCCATTATTTATGGAGTATTCTCTGCATCAAATCTTATATCACCTTCAGTGGTTGCGATAGTAGGACCTCAACTCTCCATGGTGGTTAGTGGCATATTTTATAGGTAAGTATTAATTTTGAATTTTTGTCTGCTTCCTTTGAAGTCTTTCTTTCATTTTTTCAGACCTAAGGCTACCATGCCATACACGAAATGGTACTGGCTACGGAAGGCAACTGTCTGTATCTTTAGATGTGTAACTGCAGAGTACTTCAGCCTACTGGAAACAGAGTGTATTTTTTCCACAGCATTTCCAGACTTTGCTGACTGTGGAGTTCAGGTTGTGGTCTCAGATTAATGACTATATAAAAAAAAATTCTACATGCTTAGTGGAGTAAAAAGATTACCTTTTTCACATATGACCTGAACTATTTTCCAACATCACTTAAGAGAGGGTAGCTGATTTAGAAGAAACTAAGTGACATATCTGATTGTTAAAGAGCATCGTCCACTTTAAGTCTATATTCAATAAACTGATCTGTTCTATTCTAGCCTATACATTGCCATTTTTATCCAACCTGCTACATGGGCTTTCTACACTGCTTCTGTTTTTATTGGCATTGCGGCTGCTGGTAAGCCTTGTTCTTACTCTGCTTACTATTCTTTGCTACATTTGAATATACCTCTAAAATATTTTTATTTCCTGAGCAATATATTCTGTATATTTCAGTACTCTGGACGGCACAGGGAAATTGCTTGACTGTAAATTCTGATGAAAACACCATTGGAAGGAACAGTGGAGTATTTTGGGCACTCTTACAGTCCAGGTAAGCTTTATTTGTTAATCTTTTTTTGGTTGTGTACACATCCTACTTTTTACATTTTTTGATAAGTGGGAGACTCCATCTAAAAATACTCCACTAGTACCTTGCAGTCAGTGAAGTGGGAGGGAAGGCTGGAAGCAACATTTCTATTGCTATTGTGCATTGTAGATCAATGAATGAAAGTTACATATTGCAAGCCTCTGCCCTCGACATGCTAAGAAGATACATTTCTGTTAGGGGAGCATTGACAGACCTAACAGAAATCTTGTTGATTGCAGAGGGCTGTGCTAATTTGTGTCAGGATACTGAGTGCACTAATAAGCCCAAATGGTCCTCAACAACCTCACCTGGAACCTCCACCACACCCTTCCCATCTGCCCATGGGCCCAGGACCCCCATTTAAACTCAGCCCTGGGCCTCCTAATTCCTCTGGAGCTGCAGTGGAGGAGTACTGGTCTCCAGCTCAGCCACAGCTATGGATCCTGGTGGCCTAGACCCCAGTCCACAGACTGACTTCCCATCTTGGCTTTGTTCTGCCTTGTCGCTGTGGACCCGCGTGGCAATCACCGGACCTGACTCTGGTTTGTGGACTGAGTTCCCAGCTTGACCTCAGACCTGCCTTGTCAACACAAGCTTGTATGATTGTCTGGACTCTTGGTTGACCCTGCCTACAATTTTTGGGTCTGCCCCGCTTGCCTTGCTCGAGTACTGTGGGGCTGGGCTGTAGCCGGTGAGGCACCTTCCCTGCCGGATGTGTTATCCCCCTTGCCTCCGAGCCCTCCTTCCCTGATGGAGCAGCCGGACCTTGCTGCTCGCTGACAAGTTGAAGTGACAAGACTAAAGTTGGACCTGGCAGTCAGAAAAGAGATCTTGTACTTGTTGTTGATACTTCCCAGATATTAAGCTTTGAGTGCTGCATCAACCAAAAAAGGCAGCAAAATGCTCGGCATCAAGAAAAGTAGTGTAGAACGAGGTAGTGGATGCTGTGTTGCTGCCATTGAGTATTTTGTGCAGATGTGGTCTATGTCTCTTGGGAGAGTGTGATGTAATTAGGGTATAGGGAAAAACAATGAAAATTTGCAAGAAGATAGAGCTGCTGAGTTGAAGAGAGACTAAAAAGGCTGGGACTCTTCCCTTTGGAGAAAAAGTGTCTGAGGAGGATTATAGTGATGGGTTACTAAAACATGAAGGCAGCAGGTGAGCTGAATGTAGAACTGTTGCTCACCAAATGCTACTGTGCTAGAACTCGGGTCACTTGATGAAGTTCAAAGAGGATTGGTTTGGAACAAATAAAGTGCTTCTTTACACAATGGGTGATTAAACTTCTGGAACTTGCTGCCACAGGAGGGTGTGGAGTTGGATGGTGTCAGCAAGATCAAAAAGGGATCAAATTCATTGGCAACAGGTCCACAAATGGTTGTTGAAGAGAGATACCTTTTATCACCCCTAATACAGCAATTTTGGATATTGGGAGATAATGAGGGGTATGAATCGCAGGAAGTGCTGGCTGGTGAGCCTGCATTCAATGGCATTGCTAATGTTGTTGTGGGGACAGAATACTGGGTTAGTAGAACATCAATCTGAACCAGTAGCATACTTTTTGTGTTTCTTAAGTTTCAGGTTCAGGAATTAACATATCAGTATGTTATCACAGTAGCAATTCTCACAAACCCAACTAATTGTGTGTTCTACAGTGAGTAAAATGCATGGCTTTATATGAGGAAACTGGACTCTAAGGTTCTTTTGAATCACTGTTCATTCAGAATTATTATATTTCAGGAAACTGTAGGTAGGAACACAGAATTTCCCTTGAGCTGTTAACAACCGATTTAGCATTGCTGGGGCAATACTTCAGGCAAGACACGTGACTCTTCTAAGGAAGCATTACAAAATCATCTCCATAAATACGTCAGCTTTCTAACATATGCCCTTCCAAAATTAGAGAGAGAGGCAATAGGTATGGATTTCCTTATTTTTGCTACCACCTTGTGTTTTGATTCTTGAAAATGAATAGCCAGCATTATGGGGAAGAATCCTTTACTGTGTTTGAAGTTTAATATGGAGTAAGCAGGTTGCATGGAGAGTGATTAGTGTCTTTATTTCTTTCACAGTTGCACAGTACTATTTTTTGCATAGAATAGTATTACCATGATGGTACAACCTCCATCTTACCACAAAAAGTGCTGTTCACCTTTGTTCTTTTTGTTTACAGCTTGTTTTTTGGAAACCTCTATATATACTTCGCTTGGCAAGGAAAAACTCACATATCAGGTGGGTATTGCTTGTTTATATGGGAGGCCATCCTTTAAAGTACAGTAGCATGAATAAACGTGAAATAATGAACTGGAAAGTGGCAAGAAACTTGTACAATAGCAGACAGGGTTTTTTTCCAATTTATTGTTAGATATGCTCTATTTTTAGAGTATGTTTTTGATTCAGTGTTCCATGGTACTCATGGCCCTTGTGTTATCTATGTTGTTTTCCTGCATGCAGTGCACTTTGAGTACCTTCTTTTAGGATATTGTCTATGAAATTTTTCAGAATAAGATTTTCCACAATAGCTAGTCTGGAATTTTCCCTGTGCAGACATGCTTATGCCAAAATACGCGTGGGGGAAAGGTATTCTGGAATGGCTGTATGTTTAATATACACGCTATGCTGTTCCAAAGTAAGTTCCTGGTGTAGACTGTCCTTCTAAATCAGATTGGAGACTGGTTAACCTATGAAATAAAGGAAAAGAAAGGAAAACCATTCCTGTTCACTTCATGGCTGCACTAATCATTGTGGTGGCACAAAGCAGTGTAGCAAGACAGAGGTTGAGATGTGCAGCTGGACTGAGGGTGGGTTGCTGCTGCTTAAACTGGCAGCATTGCTGGCAGAGTGTGTAAAGAACTTAGTCTTTGTAAACTATGCCAAGAAAGGAAGACTAACTTCCTGATGGGATTGTAATTAATACTATGGTTTTTTGTCTGCCATCATGCTAGACTGGTAAAGAGCAGGAATTAGAGAACAGTGGACTTTATTAATATTCTTAAGAAGCTGGATAGTGGTTGAGACTCAGTGGTTTTAAAACAGATTTCTGGCAACTGTTTAAGCAAGTCAAGGTAGGTGGGCGTATCAACTAAGAAAACTGCAATGATGAAAATAGAGCAAAATCTAAGATTTTAATTATAAAAACCAAGCATTGCTGGAAAAACAACATTTTGTAAACAAGTAGGGTTGATTGTCCTGTTCTATAATGACTGTGAGAGTTTTCCTTGTTGTAGTCTTACAGTAAAATATCTACTTGAATGGTCAATTCTTTTACGTTTAGAAGATGAGGATACTTCTGCTCTAGTCAATCAGGAATAAGTTGTTGACTTTTAAATTATAATTATCAGGCTTCAGAAATACTGCCCTGTTGAGAGGAATAGTCCACTTCATGCTTCTGTTAGATCCATCTTTTCAGGTTTTCCACAGACAAGCTTGGTAGCGTGGCACAGGTTAATTTCAAGGTTATCTTCCATGTTCCCTCACCTCTAACACAAAGGCTTAAATGTTCTTGAAAGTATTGGAGACACTTTGGTGGGCCTGAAATTCTATGCGTTCTAAATTTCGTTGCTCTTGCTAACCACAGAATAGAGCAATTAACTATAAGGGAGTTCTGCTGTTACATTTTCCTCCATCTTTAAATGTCTTGAGATTCCTCTTTATTAAAAAAATGTTGATATCAGAAGATTTAACAGCTTTTAAAAATAAATTCCTCATTCCTTTTACTACCTATATAAAAATATTACAGGTATTTGAAGGTGAAGCACATATTCTCTTTTTGATCTGTAATCGTACACAGGTTATTTTTAATTGATGTAGAACAATTTTGCATTTACTTTTAAGCTAAAGGGGAAGTAAATACAAGCGTAGGCGATATCTTCAGAATCATACACTAGTTCAATCACAAGTATTAGCTGTTTCTTGGCTTTTTTTCGCTGCTCAATATTTGTAAATGGGAGTGACTTCTGTATTACAGACTTGCCTGTGCCAAACAAGTTGGTTAGTGCAGCAGAGCTGGTGCATAGGGCAGCAATTACCTTCCTCCAGCTGCATATCGTATGCTGTGTCAGTTAGTGAGGCTTCAGTGGTTTTAAGGCGTTTGTAGTTTACAAGCCTACCAGTTTATGATGCTACAGCACTAATATTTCTGATACTGGTAAAGAGCTTTTTCTTAGAAATTTGAAGGGTTTTGGGATAGTTTGCTATGTCCACTCTGAATTATGTAAGTCTTGAAAGATGTACTTTCTTCTGCTAATAATTTATGCACTTCCTTTGTTAATTGGCTCCTCCTTGGTCATAGCCTTTGCATGGCAGAAAATACGAGTGACACTCTTTAATATGCCAATATTTTATTGGCATCATAAAACTGAGACAGGAATTTGCCAGCAGCTGGGTACCTTTTGCTCCACATGAAAGGTAAGTTAGAAAATTAGTATGCATCTTAAACACTGTTACGTAGTATGTCTGTATTAGTTCTTTGAAGGTAGTTGAATTGGTTTGAATTGCTTTTGCACGTCTAGTTATGACTCTTGTTTGTTTTTCCACAGAGAGCGATCGCAGAACTGTCTTCATTGCTCTGACTGTTATCAGTCTTGTGGGCACAGTTCTGTTCTTTCTGATTAGGAAACAAGAGGACATGAAAACTCCAGGGGAGGAAGATTCTACTAATGAAATCCTGGGGGACAGCTCGTAAGTGCTTATGGCAATAATATGTTGTCACACACACTTGTTTGTACTCCTACTCTCAATGGAACATCGCATTCACTTCTTCTCTGAACTGGAAACAATCAATGTTATGAACAACCTGTAGAATTTACAGATTTAATAGAGAAGTGTCTGTACCTTAACAAGTGAGAATTAATGTTCTTCATATGACACATTCTCAAGGGTGGAGCGCAGTACTGCATGTTAAGTTTCCATTAATGAGCAAGTGCCTTTGGAAAGATACCATTTACCTCTCTTCTCCATTGACTATTACTAAACATGTATCTGCCTTTCCTAGTCTGTCTTGCCCTCATCAGCCCAGTTTAAAGGCTGGAATAAGCTGAAATTACTCCCTTTTTGTAGGTTATCTTTTACATACTGAAACGTGTTTTTCATATCTTCTCTAAATACATATATATGCCACCCTGATAAATACATTAGAAGTGTATGTATTAGAACATAGGTACATAGATAGATTCAGTACAGTTTTGCCTGAGGCATCAGTTTAAATATTTTTGCTTTGTTTAAAGAACACTGAAAATGTTAGAAAAATATCAGTAAGTATGCCAGTGAAAAAATGTTCAAAGCTAAAAATGCTCAGAAGAAAGATTCTGTTAAACAGGTTAATTTTTGAAGGACATTCACTAGCCCAGAAAGTAAATAAACTTTGTAATTAGTAGTTTAGATTCTCAGAAACTTTTAATAATATATTAGTATATTCCAGTATATAATACCGGGCTAGAAAATGTACAGAAAATTTGAAAAATTAAGCTGCCTTTCAGCATAGTGATACAATGTGGTTATTCTTTTTCCATTTTGATTAAGTCATTTGTTTATCCAGGTCTGCACAAAACAAAATGACGAGAGCAGTGGCTGCCTTCAGTAAGTACTGTTTCACATAAGAGTTGTTTCAAAAAATAGACATATCCTTTCCAGCTCTCCATGATTCTGCTGATAATGTGATCATGTACAAATCACTTAGAACAAAAACTTGTGAACAAATAAGGTTTGAAGAATGCAGTTCAGTTATTCCACTTAGCAGGCCATCCCTGAAGGCCTATATTCTTCAGAAAATGACTGCCAGATGGCAGTGGTTTTCAGACCTGAGATGACAGTTCACATAGGGACACAGGACTGATGAGTTTTGAGCCTGATAGGAAGTCAGTTGCCGATGTGAGTATTTGTGATTTTGAGCCTAGCCAAAATGAGGCTTGCAACTGGAAAATCTTGGGAACCACAGAACTAATGTGTGGTCAAATTACTGTTGATGTGTGATTGGTGTGAGCTGGCTGTCTATGCTTCAGAAGTGCTCCTTTCAGGTGGTGATATCATACAAACAAAGCTTGACTGCGAGCAAAGAAAGTGAAGTAGATTTCACTTCAGTTACATATTAGTATAGTCCAGGGGTACTTTCTTGATGTAGTTTCAGATCCAAGCTATTTCACAATAGCTTCCTTCCTTCTGTAGATGAGCTCCAGAAGAATGGGTCACTGCTTGGGAATGCTAGTGCATGAAAGTTGGGTTGTGGTTTGTTTGTTTTTTTTAAAATCACTACCATAACAAGCTAAAGGAGAAGTTACATGTTATTTTATTTTGTCACCAAATGATACCACTTAAAAACAACAATTTTGAATTAGAGCATCTGCAGTTTCTGTTGAAGTTTGATGTGGTCTGCCTGTGACTGTTAATTTTGTTTTGAGAACGTGGAGATCTTCACTGAGAATTTATTTATCCTTTTAGGAGACAATCACCATGAACTGAGAGAGAGCACAAAAATACAATGAGCAGAAAATTGTCTGCTAATTGAAAACTGTATATCCTCTCTTTAATATTCCCCCCCTCTTGTGTTTCTTACAAAAAAGGATTTCAGATCAGCACATTTCTTTTAAAGGGCAAGTCAGAGTTGGTTTGTTTAGCACTGTGTTTACTGTAATAAAGTCACAGTTTGCATAATTTTAACCTATTTTTGCTTTAAGCGAAGGGCAAAAGAAAGTGTAACTTCTCTTAATAGTGTTATTGGAAGTTATATTAATTTCCATTATTATGTCTTTACAGAGAAATCTATAAAGCTGAGCTTCACCAAAGAGATTATGCTTCTCAGTGTTACAACAGCCTACACAGGTATGAAGCAAGCAGAGTATATAATCATGTAGCAGTGTCAGGGCATTGTTTGGAATTACAACCCCAGAGCAGGACTGCAGTTCTGGACCTCTGCAAACTTTACTTGAATATTTCAATTGACTTTGAATGAGTTAGTTACTTATGACATTTCTCTGTTCTGGAAAGCGTTTCTCTATGGGAGGAGGGGTGCACCTAAATCTGCAGGTACTGACAGATGTAGTAATGCTTGGTTCAGTACAGTTCTGGGTCCCAAATTGAGGGTTAGGCAAAATTTACATAGGTGGTTTTAATGTGATTTGGCATTACACTATCAATAGGTTGTAGATTGTTTATTTTAATTCAAGCACAATGCAATTGCATTAATGTTTGCACATCACACTTTCAGTGTCACCTTCATTAAGGTATGAGAGATTTCTAACAGTCTTCATCTTAGTCTTGGTTCTATTGGGAAAAAATTCTGCCATTTTCAACTATTTTTGTCATTAGTATTTGCTGTGGCAGGAGCTTGCTCTCTTTTTGGCGACGTTAGTTAAACCTGGTCTGCCATTGTTAGACCAAGGTGTGAGTTGTAGAATAGAAATACATTTATTTTTGCCATATACTACAGTGATTCTTCTACAAAAATACTAGAAAATGTTCAAAATGTTACTGGGGGCCTTTAACGGATTCTGGGGGGTTCTTGCTCCTTAATTGGCTTCAGATGTAGTTCTGTTCATGATCAAATTAAGTTTTAGGAAGAATAGATACATCTTCAGAACTTCAGCTCTGAGTCACTGTTATGAAAAATTGTTGTTAGCTCTTGTAGGTGAAAAGAAAAACTTAGATGTGAACAAACCATAAACAGTGCCGTAATGTCTGCTGAAGTTTGCTGTCAGCTTCTGGTAGAGAAATAGCAGTAGTAGCTATGAAGTCGGCTTGCACCAGCCACTAATCTGAGTTACAAGTTCCTTCACAGCATCTCCAATGTTGTGTTAACCCAAATTAACTAACTTGAATTCCTCTTAGGCGTTTAGTGCATGAGAATTTAGTAATGGGAATGTGAAGCAAGATAACAAGGGAAGGCAGTCAGGTTTTACCTGATTAATCTGCAATTTGGTCTTAAAGGTAGCAGAAAAAACCCCTCAGTCCAGCTTGGAAAAAATAGCTGCTGCCATCTGGTGGCTCTTGGCCGATATTGCCACTTTATGTAGGACAATACAAAATCCTCTAAGGCCGACAAAGCTTTTATTTCCAAAATTAACGGTTGGATTGCCAAGACTACTCAAAGTTCATCCCTTTTTGAGGGGTATATGCAGTTCATATATCATGTTAGGTCGCCTGCTACTGGTAGCCCAGGATATGGTGTACCATATCTTTGCGATAGCAAAAGACAAAGGAGGTGAATTAGAAACAATTTTATTTTTGAACTGTTTTTCTTTGCTTAAGCATAACACTTTGCACTGTGTTAAATATTCTTTTTATTAAGTAACTGATATTTTTACACTGGCTGCTTGTAGTCATGCTAGTCAGACTCAGCTATGTCTTTCCTCACAGTAATGGCAAGAGAAAGGAAGAAGCATTTTAAACAAATAGCAGTTGTTCTTTCTCAGTTTTAGTTCGTTATGTATGTATAGAAAAGTAGCAGTCCGTTTTAGGAATCTTAGCTCCTTATTGGTATTTGGGGATGCAGGGGCTTTCTTAGGAATGCCATAACTTGTGGGGGAAAAAAAAATCTTACACTGAAATTGTGCTTTATTTCTTCAGTTACTTTAAGTGTTGTTTTATGTGGCACTTTTTGTTTGGATGAAATTCCAAAGTTCTTGAAAAGTAGCAATGTAAACTATATACAGGGATTGTGTCAACAGAAGCAGTACTGAACCTAAGTGCATGTGACACTAGTTAGTGACACTGTTTTTTCTAATATAGTTTTTGTAAACTGGCATAGGAGAATATCATAATTAATAGTTTAGAATTCCCTCTTTGCTTCTATTACGCATACGTCATTTAAATATATGTGAAAGGCACTTAGGGAAAAACAGCCTTTAGACATAAAGAATTTTTTCATAACTTTCTTAATAGTTCATCTATCAATTTTGTTTGGTTTCCTTCAAAGGTTTGGAATTAACATTCTTTTCTGGAGTATATGGAACGTGTATTGGTGCTGTGAATAGGTTTGGCAGTGAGGAGAAAAGCCTTATTGGTCTTTCTGGTATTTTTATTGGTGTTGGAGAAATTTTAGGTGAGTCTAAATTTACTACCTTACAGACAAAAAAGGATTAAGATGTAGTTGCTAAAATTTTTTGTTTGTATTTAACTGAATAGTGTCTTTCAAGCTTCCAGCAATGGTTATGTAAACAAAAAAATGAAATATTAGGAATAAAACTATCAACGTGGTTCTTATTGCACTGTGAATTATACGTTATACCATGTAAAGTGAATGTGGACTAGGATGTGAAATACTGATGACTATGAATCCTAAGATTTTGCATTCTTTATGAGTTAGTGCAAAGAAATACCTAAGACTTAGAATGAGAGAAACACTAGGCTACAATGTTATTAGGGAATTTTCAGCATTTTGATATTCTGTTTTTAAATAGTATTCTGTTTACCTTTTTATTATTTCTTAAGTGATGTCATAACTATTTTAAATTTATTTAAAAAATTATTACACTGAAGATTTTTTCTTTAAAACAGCTTGTGTTAAATGAGATCTGATATTTGAATAAAATTGAATATGGGTAATTTTCATTAAGTAAATCTTTTTTCTTGCTTAAACTCAAGTCCTGCAGTGTTTAAAAAAAAAAAACAACCCCCCCCAAAACAACCAAAAAACCCCCCACAAAAAAACAACCCACTGTCTTTGTTCACTAGCAACTTAGATCCACAGAGATGCCTGTTTTTGCAATTAAAAGAGCTAAGCACAAGGCCATGCATTTTCACTTAGTACTGTTGCGATACTGGAGGGGACAGTGGCTGCTGGGAAAATACCTGCAAAAATGTTAAGTGTCTTCGTCAGCAATCATCTGATAAATCTCCTGCCTGCGTTTCTCAGACATCTCTAGCAACCCAAAGGTTGTGTCGTCTGGCAAATGGGGCTGGCAGATCTGGCAGACTCCTTGGGACTGTTTTCATGTCTGTCAATCTTTCAGTTATCCAATATGGGGAAGTTTATAAGTTTTCAGCTTTTTTTTTTTTCAGTATTTTAAGTTTGGTTCTGTTCTTTACATCTTAAGTTCTGATTTAATTATCCAATCTTTTTGACTCGTACAGGTGGAGGAATCTTCGGTTTATTGAGCAAGAATAATCGCTTTGGCAGGAACCCTGTTGTGATGCTAGGCATCGTTGTCCATTTCATAGCCTTTTATTTAATTTTTTTCAACATGCCAAATGATGCCCCTATTGCTCCTATGGAAGGAACAGATGATGTTGCTTATATGATTCCAAGGTATGTAAGCTTTTTCCTTTGGCTGGTATAACTCAAGATGTATATAAAGAGCTTGTTCCTCTAATAGAAAACTCCTTGAAGCTGCTTTTCTGTGTAGTGACTAACTCCACAGAAAAGGCTTTTGGGAATTCTGTTTTTATTAAAGGCAGACATTCTACTAGTATGCACCCAATTTAGGAATTTAAACGGCATAAGAATAAAAAGCATGAGGATGTTAGGTAGCAATTCTGTCACTTGAGAACTGACATTCCTGGCATCTAGTACAATAGTAAGACCAGCAACTGTTGTACTGGGTGTCAGGAATTCCATTTTACTACAGCAGGGAGCACCAGCCTTGCGCTGCTGCACTGTTTCCAAAGTCTTTGAATGCTCATTGTCAAAGTCCACTTGACCTAACTGGAGCCATGCGATGCCTGTCTCTTATACCACTCAGTGTTAGGGGAAGAATATAGGGAACTTTCTCTCATCATTACAACCTTCTTTGGGGTGTATTTTTAACAATTTGTGTGAAAAGACAGTGTTGTTGGTTTGTGCAGACTCAGCTGCTAACTTGCAATTCTAAGCATTTGTGCCTGTGCTGGTGACTATTCTTTATTTAACTGGAGTAGTTTTCTGCAAAATGAATTGGTAATTCTCTAATGTTCCTGCAGTTTTTATGAACTCACCATGTGCGTCTCACCTTTTAATTGCTGCCTTGTGGGCTTTGTGGCTCCAAACACCAAAATGAGTTCTTCTAGAGGTTCTAATTCAGTGCAGAATTCACTGCAGGTAACAGTAACAGGAGTCTTAGCATTCAAGAAATTAAAATCTGATGAAACTATTATTTTCACCAAGCCAGGCATTCCCAGTTCTTTTCCAGTTAAATTTAAAGTTTGATAACTTTGTTCCATTCTCAGTTTCCAAGTAAGTCTGCCAAAAATAGTTTATAGATGTGTAAGCTCTTTGAACAAATGGCTTTTAAATTTGATTTACTTTCTCTTCAGCAAAGAGGTGGCCATATTCTGCAGCTTTCTGCTGGGCCTGGGGGACAGCTGCTTCAACACCCAGCTCCTCAGCATTTTAGGATTCCTGTATTCAGAAGACAGTGCTCCTGCCTTTGCCATCTTAAGTTTGTTCAGGTATTACATAGCACAGCCTTTTGGAAGTGTGACTGTTGGAATGTTACTGAAATACTGGGCTGGGTTTTTTAATGAGCTGAGAAAAATTATGTTGTTTCTGCAAAGGACTTCAAAGTTTTTGCTTTCACAGGAGAAAAAAGTTTTTCAGGTAGGAGTAGCTTGATTGTTTAGCTTGGTGTGATTATCTAATCAAACTGCTATTACTTACGAGTTTTGAGGGAAGTTAGAAGTGTTGGAATTGTAGTTCAAAGTCAAAAGGCTAGTACAGTTAACCAGCTTGGGTTTTACTTAAATAATCATTTACCGAATTTATTTAGTCAAAGAACTCTTTGACAGAGGGGGGTGAGTTAGAAGGAAACAAGTTGTTTAAATAGTAGTTGAAGAGGTTGTGGATGATGTACCATGTCACTGGGAGTTACCAGGTGGGTACACAGACAAAAGGAGAATTAAGTTATGTTGTTTATCTGTTCTTAAGTAGTCAGAATGCCAAAAAAAATGCATCTGTGCTACTGGAGACTTGACGAAAAGTCTTCATACAGTATGAATACAACTGCTGCATTTTGGATAGATCACTCGCAGGCATTAATCTTGTTTGGTACTGAACTTTCCAGGTCAAGATCTGTGTTGATCAGAGGTATCGGTACAAAAACGGTGGTGCAGAGCATTGAAACTGCTAGTGCATGCTCACACCAATAGCAAGCTAGTGCTGAGAGCAGAGGTTTAAAAGATGACAGCTGCTTGCTTCAAAAAGATATTTTTTTCCCTTGTGCACTGCTCCATTTTTATATATCATTCTCAGCGACAGTAAGAATTTGAGATAGATGTGGAATATAAAGATTCTTTGAGCTCTAATGAAAACTTTACCCTTAAAAAGGATAGATTGCAAGTAAGCAACACTGCTTGTCAAAGCCTCTAGCTATTTTGATATAGAATAGTTTGTGATGCTGTAAAACTGGAAGTAGTTTTCTGGATTTTGTCTTAAAGCCTTGGCAGTGTCATTTCTAGACAAACTGTTTTCAAGTACCAGAGAACTGCACTTGCGACGGTACAAACGCTTTTGAGTTTTATGTTCATTTTCTGCAGTGAACACTATTTAAATAACAAGTGAAAACTAAATCTGTTGTATAGCATATCAAGACATATGTTGGGGTATAATGAAGTTTTAAGATTATAGATCTTCTACAGAAGCATGCTACTGAGAGCTGCATATTAAACTGTGTGTATGCCAGTTTGATAATCCTTGCATAGTAATACTAGTCTGGATATCTCCACTGATAATTGTTTTACCTTGTGTTTTTTTTCTCTCAGTCCATCTGTGCTGCAGTTGCATATTTCTACAGCAACTACTTCCTTCTGCAGTGGCAACTCCTGATCATGGTGGTTGTGGGCTTCTTTGGAACAATTACCTTTTTTACAGTGGAGTGGGAAGCAGCAGCAGCTCTTGTTGCCCGTGGCTCGGACTACAGCAGCATTTGATCTAGATACCACGCCTAGTCCAACATCAGGAAAAACACAGGCACATTTCCTGTGAAGTGATGCGAGAAGGTGAAAAGATCAAGTTGCTGCAGAGGCTAAGATGGAGGAAGCTACTACTAAATAACCCTCAGTCTAACTGAATGTGAAACACGGGAGGAAAAAATGCCGAATTTGAAAGGCTTTTTGCTTGCTTTAATCAACTGAGCGTGGTACTCGTGTTCTTAAAAATCCGGTATTAGAAATGGAAGGAAATGTAGAGATCTATGTATTGAACAGGTCTGTTCTGAGATGTACGTTTCAGAATGTAATTGCCTAATTTCACTTTACCATGCGCTACAGAATTACAATTTTGGCTTTTTTCCCCTAAACTATTTTTTCTATATTCTAGTTCTGCAGACATTTGAATTCTTGTATTGAATGAGTGATATTTTTATAAGGTACATTATATCGCAGAATGCATCTGCACCACTGAGAAATCGGCTTATGTCAATGACTTTTTCAACAATTAGATATGCAGAAGTATTTCTGTGGGAAATGTTGCCGCCTTATTCTGTCTCACCCAGTTCCTTGTTTCCCAACCATTTGTTTATTAATCTATTTTGTGTGCTTAAATTTAGTCAGGTGCATGTTTGGTGGTTTTTTTTTTGAAGAAAGTGGATCCAGTTGTAGTGTGACACAAAAGATTTTACAAGAATTTGAAGATGTTACCCTGAGGCATCTTAAGGATGTGATCCTGAGATCTGTGAAATATTGATAATTGAAAACGGTCTCTTGGTTCAGCATCTCAGAATTGAACTGTGTTGACATAGCTACTGAAACTTTCTCGGGGTAATGCTATATGAAGGACCATAAGACATGGCTTCCCTCCCAGACTCCCAAATAGTTCTTTTGAGTTCAATGAAATTTTCATCATAATCTGTGATGGGAGCATTGTCGAAGATATAACTTTTTAAAGTACAGATAGACTCAGAATGTGAACTGTAAGAATAATTTTGCAGTATTTATTCTACTGCATAGTCTAAAAATACCTGAAACACTTGACGTCAGTTGTTTCATTCAGTATATTTTGGGAAGACTGTACTGTAATCTTATTCCGCCAAATGCAAAAACAAGTATACTAGCATAGTAACTAAGTTTTAATCCAAAACTGTTATAGATGATATAATGCAGGCAGTGAATGTAACTCACCTTGATTTTATCTGTCTACATGACTGTAGTACTTGCAGTTAGGTTTCTGTCTAGTGGGCAACCGAGAGCAGGTATGGAACACTGAGAAGGTGTTTTTAGACACTCCATGTGTAGCTGTTTTTAGAAAAGTACCATTTGCCAACCTTTTTTTATGCACAGTCAGAATGTTAATGTCTTATCCTTAAAGACAAGCAAAAAAAGCCGACTCGGTATGTGTCAGTAGCTCCTGCATGTCGTAAGTATGTAGGTGTACCCACGGTTAAACTCAGTGAGGGAGTATGATATCTCCTGTGACATTTGCTGTCACTTTTTCTCTCACAGGGCACGTAACACACAACTCCCATGAAGCACAGCCCTCTTCATGCGCAGTAAAACAGCAGAGAGGGATTATTTTACAGGCATATAGGAAGGGATTTTTAAATTCAGTGCAGGTTTTTGCTGTGAGATCAGTAAAGTGTTAATGGGATGATGAGAGGGCACCTGAACATTTGGCAAGCAAAGAAATCTCTGAGGACAGCCAGGAAAGAAAGCCTTGTGTATTCCCAGGAGATTTAATGAATGATGTATAAATAAATAAATGAGACAGAACACACAGTTGAGCGAGGGGTTACCAAAGCCATTCCAATTTGTCAGACAAACTGAAAAAGCATTCGGTATTCAATCAATATATATGATTAATGTGACTAGCAGCACTCTAATGCCTCTCTCTTATCCACTCCTGTTACCCTGTAATTTGAAGCATACTATTTTTATATACTGAGCACCGTAAAAGGTATAGATGATAGGATGCTGCCAGTGATTAGGACTCTCTTGTTGCTAGACATTTGTGTTTTCTCCTGACTACCAAAAGGGACAAAGAGCTTTTTTTAAGATGGGGAATTACTGACTTTTGTCTCCAAACTCTTCCTGGGACCTGTTTTCCCCTGCATATCAATGCGAGAAAGACAGACGTGGAAGTTCACAAGGAACAACTTTGTTGTACAGTACATGGGGGGGGGGGAATGATTCTCAGGTGGTGATGAGTAACTTATAAATACTTTTAACACAATGCCGTTTAATTGTAGCTAGGTTATGGCTCTCATGAGGTTGCTTTTTAATTGATCCCTTTTAATGATGAACTTCTGTGGTGTTCATCTGCCATATAAGAATTATATCAACTATTCTATTAGAAATTAAAGAAAATTGCTAAATTTATGTAGTTTCAAAAAGCATTTTGAGACTGACTTTCAGGGGTACTAATGAACTAAATGTGTGGATTTTCAGGACGTCTGTGAATCTGATGCTTTACTATTTTTCTTTTTTTCTCTGTTCTGCTCGGTCTGATGCAATATCAATAATGTTAGAAGGCTGTTCAGAACTATTTATTGGGTCATTAAAGTGAAGTATTACTGCTCTGTGACAAGTTTTACAAGGAATCATGAAATTCTCAAAACCGCATCATGGATAGCCAATTTTTTTTTTTTTTTACTATTAACTAGATAAGTATCGCTTTTGACATTTGATCTTAAGTGACAATTCTCAGTTACTCAAGCTGGTGATGATGCATGATTGCTTTTCACTTACTCATATTTCTTTGATTTGTCAGGAGGTGAAAAATCTACCTAGCTGTACACAATTGTTAGTTCGGTCAAAATTTTTGGTATAGCAATATAAAGAATAGTAATGCTGATATCCACTTATGATTCCATCTCTTAATCTTTTTATCAGCATTTACCAGCCCTGAGACTGCACCCCATTCATTTCACCTCCTTGGCCTTTGAACAATTTCATGTTAATCTGAATTGGGAGCTTACTGTTAAATTAAGTGGGATTTGAAAAAAGGCTTTTGCTGTATTTGTGATATTGTGGATTTGTTTTATATTAGGGGTTTTATCTTTATAAGTGAAATTACACATTAAGTTGCTTGGGTTTATTGAAAAGAAGTCTTTCTTTCCTGTGGTGTTTTTTTTTTCCTCTTCTTATCCTTTTAGGTTGTTACTAAGGTTTAATATCTTGACATATCGCATCCCCAAGTTTTTCAAACAAATGCTAAAGAGGAAATGAAAGCTGATATTCTTGACATTTGAGTGCCAAAGAAGCTGCTACAAATCAGTCTTTAATGCATATTATATAAGCATATCGATATTTGTCTTGCCAGTTGATTTTCATTTTAATATATGAATGTATGGAAAGAGGAAAATTTCTACAACTGTAGACCTTGTTCATAATTAAGTGATGTGCTTTTACTTGTGTTAATTTCATTAGGTACAATCTATGTTAGCAAGTTGAGATAAGGAAGAGAACCATTTATAAAATGTTCTTTATAAGTAATTCTGATCTGTAAATTTCTGCAGATATAGCTAAACTCATAAGGGGTGTAAAAAAAAAAAGAGTAAAAAAAATCATAACCTTTACTGAGGTTATGATTACAGTTATTAAACTAGAAGTCTTCTGCTGGTATAGTTCTTTCCATTTTTGTGACCATTTTAAACTATACTGGAAAGAGAACTTCCTGGTGGAGTTTGCTGGTATAAATTTATGGAAAAATAATAAGTGTAGAAAACCATAAATTCAGGACCGTGTGTCAGTTAACCAGACTGGGAAAGCTCCATTTGACTTTCTTTGAACTCTGCAAGTTTACTTCAGCTGGGGAATGGGGTTCCCTGGACACCAACCTGACTAAGTGCCAGTAACTAATGGTACAGAGGTTGCCTAGCAGCTTGCCTCTGTTTGAAGAGTAGGTGTGTATGAAGAGAACCTCAAAGATTGTTTTCTGGGGCAATGATTAATTGCTTGCTGTCAGTATAAATAGAAACCACTATGTTCAACATCATGCCAGTAGACACAATACTCCACTTTGACTTGAATTGTGCAAGTATGTTAGTTAAGGCAGGATCTTACAATCGTGACCATTAATTTTGCTAGCAAAATGCTTTTTCAAAGACTTCATCCATGCCACTATTTCCCCCCACTTATGCTAATTGAATGGCAGCAGTAGTTAATTCCATGTTTTTCTTGTTCCCTGGTAGGTCTTCTAACGTGCTGGCAGAAGTGTTGAAAAATGGGAGAATTTAAAGATGGAGATGGAAGTTGAGAAGTTAGCTGCTTAACAAGATATTTGTCATTCTGATATGACCACACTGGTTCAGAAGCAAGGTTGGGACCCTGTTTGTTGTAGTTTTCATGGATAAATGCAGAATGATGCTTTGATAAGTTTAACTTACCAGAGACTGTGTTAGTACCACAGAGAAGCACTAATGAGAGTGTGGAAAAAACATCCTTAAAGTGCAATAGAGAGCAAATCTGGAACTGAGACTAATTCTCAGCTGGCACATGAAGGGCTTGCTTTGTTCAGTTGAGCTTGGGCATTTAGCTACTGCTGGCATTGCCTCAACTTCTATTTGTTTCATACTTTCTCTGCTCTCTTAGTTATTTCAGCTGTTGACATGTCCTCCTCCGAGCTATCCTTTCTCTTTTGTTTACATTTTGACACTGTGCAAAAGTCTAATTTTAAACGATTGAAATTTTTTTACTTTAATAAAAGGTGTCTTTGGGTTAGAATTGGTGAGAATGGGGTCACACAATGATTATCCTAACGAAAATGCTGATTTCAAGTGAGTGTACCCAACTCTCCTACTATATTTCTTTTCATGGTCACAGCCATGCTACTAAAAGTGAATCACAGACAATGTTTTTGTTAATACGCTTGTTAAGTTGTCAGAATTGCTCTTGTCTCTGCTTTAAACAGTCATGCCAGGGGCTTTGGAAGAGGGAAACGGTCTTAAATGATGGATCTCAGAAATGCTTTGTGAAGTGATTTGTGCCATCTGTAAGGGCCTGCTTAGGAAAATGAAAATGTTTTGTTACTGCTAAATAGCCCTTTTGAACCACTTCATTCTAGTCATGGCGTAGACTAGTGAAATGTCTTGGGGAAATCGGGGTGGCTGCTTCAGTCCCAGCATGTTTTCTTTCCCTGTCCTGTTTGAGAGTCCATGTTAAGAAAACTGACCCCGTTGTTGAGAGGAGAATGTGTCTAATGTAGGTTTTTGGTTTTTTTTGTGGGTTCTTCCAGGATCCTTTCCCACGACTTTGGATATCTCTCTCCTAACTCAAGTGTTGTATGTCTGAAAGACTCCACAAAATTCATCAGAATTGTGGAGTATTTGGGTCCTATTTATCTAAAATTAAATGTAGATGTGGAGGGCTATTGTCCAGTCAGAAACTTTGTGGCTAAAGGGCATGATTCTGTCCTGGCTCCATACTGCGATTGAAGGGCATGGAGGGAGCAGCAGGGAACGGCTTTGCTGGCTATCAGTTGGCTGGATTGTATGTGAAAGGATATGATTGCAGAGATGAAGATGCCGAGGGAAGGTAACAAGTGCCTCATGGAAGGAGGTCAGTACAGACAAATTCTGCCTGCTGCATTTTTCCCTTGATATTCAGTAGTTTGTGGATTTGTCAAAATCCACTGTGGCTCCACTAGTGTGGATGGCCTTGGTATTCTGATTTCTGAGAGAAAGAATCTGTATTTAATAGCTGACTGTAAAATCCTTTATGTGAACAAATAGAGAAGAACCGCGCAGGTTAGATTTCGCTGCGCACAGCCCTTTGAATCTTTGGATAAAAGGACTTTTAGGAGTTTGCACTTCGAACTTAGATCATGAAGGGGGGGAAAATAGAAGGTTTGTGGCTTAAAAAAAATAATCATTCATTCTGTCACATTAAAGGGAAATTGCTATTTGTTAAGGTCACTTAGTGAAATTAGCTTCAATTAAGCATCCTTACTAAATGCAGGGGTGACTGCTTATTGTCAGAGCCACTCATCTTGTGGTAATGCCTGACCTGCAGAGTTTGTTATGATTATTAATCTTTGTTAATAAAAAAACAATTACACAGATGATAACCTGTTTAAAAGAGCTTCACCACCATACATCTTTGTTTTGTGCTCGCAAAAGTATACTGTGGTACAGAGCATTTGTTTTAACAGCTCCAGTGCTGAATGATTGTGCTAAGGAAGTGAAGTATTTCCTCTGTAGCAATAGAGCAGCGGAGGATGCTCAGGGCTGCGTGCTGTGCTCCTTTGCCGTGGGACTGAGCGTTTGGTGCTAAAAACAGGGGGCAGTGGAAAGAACCACAAGCTGCCAGAGTGCCCCTGTCTTGTTCAAGCAGCATGATTGAGGGAGGAAAACGCAGGTAGAGAACAGCAGTGAGTGCTCAGCCTTTACCCTTGCTGAAATTTCTCCAAATGCTCATCTAAAATTTGCAGACTAACCTTCTAGACTACCTTTCTTCCCATTATACATATTCCTATAAAATACCTGTATAGGATTATAATGACCACTGTCATGTATTCCTATGCTCCGCTTGTCACAGGGTAAAACCAACGTGTTCATCAGCTGGCGCTTCCATTTAGGTGTTTTCTCTGTGTGTGGGTGACCCAGCCTTGCAGCACGATGAAAGTAGCTGCTCTTCCTCCCCGCAGGGCTGGGATTCCTCCTCTGCTTTCAGAGGCAGCAGGCTAATGGCGTGGGTGTAAGGCTGATGCTCTCTGCTGGCGTGTTAGGGCACACAGCGGGTAGACACTATGCAGTGCTAAACTCACCAGCACAATGGGCACTTGTGCTGTAATTGGAAGTTTTGGAGAAAATACAGCATGTGTGAGAGAGTCTGAAAAATGAGTGTTCCAGCATTCACATTCATATGCCATCCTTACCTCATTGCAGAGTGAAATAGAGCAGCAATCACAGGCAGATCTCAATGACATTTATGAATAATTATAATAATTATGCTTCGTAAGAGCTTAATTCTGCAAATTCTCAGATGTGTCGGTAAGACACGAAGTGCTGCCCTTTCGCAGTCAGTGGCAGAGGACGGTGCTCAGTGCCCCTGCGGGTGTTCATCAGAGTCGGCATGGAACAGCGCTTGCCTACGCTTCGTGCTTTCATGCCAGTGCTGCTGTGATTTGATATACACATAAAAAATGACTGTAGGGAAGAAAAGAGCATTATGCACACTGGGTTTCATTTCATGCAGAAAGCAATTCAATTTAAAAGTTTGCTAGCCGGTAAAAATATTTATAATGTTCTGCAGCAAACAAATAAACCACCAATCCCAGGGATTGGGAGGGGAGGATGACTTGAAATGCTGCAACACTGGAAGCTTCGTGTTCAAGACATGCTTCCTGGATAAGACACTTTTGTACTGAGGGAGATCCAGGCATGTTGTGTAATGCTATTAGTTAAGGAAGGTGCCCGTCAGACTCAGTGGAGAAGGGCCAGTGACTGTAGATAGCCCTGAGATGTTCACAGGGACTTTTCCCCCCTGCGGGCTAGCTATGAGCACGTTTGCAATGTGGCCGTTTCCCTAGCCCCACAGCCTGCCTGGCCACCTTGCTCTAACCCCCTGCTCCCCTCTGGAGCTGTGTTTGAGCTCAGTTCCTTTCCGTTGGTCCTTGTTTAAGCTACAGAGTAGGTGTGTGTCCATGCCTGGCCTCTTACGGTGTCGATCCCGACTAGGTGTTAACTGACATGACTGACTCGGCCTCGGCCCTGCCTTGTCTAGCAATCACTGGCTGTGGCTAACCCTGGCTACCATCGCTGGACCCAGTTTGGGTACCGTGGGCCTCTGCCCTTGCTGGTGATGGCACTCTCTTGGCTGCTCTTGCAGAGCTGTCGCTTCTGCTGCTCCCAGGTGTTGAGCAGCTCAACCTGCCCTGGTAACCCTGTGTGCTTGGGGAACCTGGTGGGTCTGCTATGGATGGAGCTCTGGGCTGATGGATGCATTCCTGGGGCTGTCACAAGGCTATGGACAATCAGACCTTGTTTTTTACCCACCATGAGCATTTTTTTTTCACCAGGCAAGTGAAGTATTGCTTGGCATGCATGACTGGGCTGGGGAAAGGGTTCCCAGGGCATAAGCTGGTTCTGCTGAGGCAGTTTTATACCCCCCAGTCCAAACTTGGGGGGGGGCAGGGGGGGAATACATGGGTCTCATTCTGCTTTCCAACACCAGCTCACCCCCACTGTGGGCCTGGATTCACTGCAGGATCAAAGCAAAAGATTTTGGTCTGTGAGGGAGCCAAAGGCTGTAGCTACCTGTGGCCAGGCGAGGTCGGTAACAAGCCAGGTGAGACGCAGAGGTGAGTACTTAAATACGCAGAGGGAAAACAAGGGGATTATTTTTCATATTTAGGCAACCGGGAGTTATGAAATGATGCATTGATAAGTAGTGGTAACGAGGGATCAGTAAAGCTCAGATCCTGATCGTCCGTGAAGATGAACCTGTGAGCCAGGCTTGTGCAAAGCACAGAAAGAGCTCTCTGCGTCTGTCTTCCCTGGCTTTTCAACTCGTAGCATGCCGTGGTGTGGTTTGGTTTTACTCTGTGTGTGTACATGTGTCACTTTATTTTGAGAGGAATGAAGGGTCATGTTGCACCATTAAAAATTAAACTTCTTTTCAGATGGTGACAAAGTCTTAAGGTGGCGGGGGCTTAGGCTGCAGAGAAAAGGAGCAGGAATACCCTGGTAAGTACTAAGCAGCTGAAAGCACAGTTTGATGGTCAATGTTTTCATGAGAGGCTATATTTAGCAAGAACGATAATGTTCCTGGGTCACTGACTGAAACTCTCAAATGAACTTGTCTCTGGTGGAATTAAAGGCTTAGGATATCGATAATACTTAGATGCGGAGACTGCGCAATATTTTCTACTGCAAAGTACTGCTGTGAAATACTTGGTTTGTTTTTCCTCCGCTAATAAATTCCTCCCCCCAAAAAACTTCATGCAGGAGATCAAAATTCTCCTGTTTTGCAATATTTAAATGGAAAGTGAAGTGGTATGCCCAAGGCGACAGGCATCCTCAGCGGTAGAGCTGGGATTAGCAGTTGGTTGCTCGCAGCTAATCCAGTTTGCAAATCCCCAGACAGCACTGCTGTCCTGGAAGCTGCGTGTAGCTGTAAACAGCTCTTCCCCCCACCCCCCCGCCAATGTAAAATACTGTCCAAAAACTTAACACAAGCCTTCCTAGCTGAGGGTTGGGAGGTGGGAAGAGTTACATCTTTATGGGATAATAAACAGAGGTAGGTTGTGAGTGCTCGAGGGACTCGCTGGTTTGTGAAGCTGTTGGAGGACCTGCAGCAGCAGAGCCTGGGGGGGACACCGGCTTGTCCCTGGCTAGCTCTCATCCTAGTTCTGCTGGGCCAACTCCTGATGAAAAGGGCATTTGGCCTGAGCGGAGGAAGCTGTGCGATTTCGGGGGAGCAGATAGAAATGCACTGTATCTGCTCTGTGTTCGGCAGTGCTGTGGGAAAACCTCTGCGGAGAAACACCTTGAAATGGGCTTCTCCATCCAGGTGCTGAGACAGACCTTTGGGTCTTGCTGCCTCGACACGGGCTCTCTCAGTGCTGGGTCTGTATGCAAGCAGTGCACTGCCCTCCGATGTACTCTGCAGAAGGCTCGGTGCATGCTGAGTGCAAAGCGAACAGGCTGGATCTGATTTAACAGGCAGGACCTGAGGGAAGCAGCCCAGGGCTCTCCAACCCAGACTTGCCAAATCCAGGGTCTGGTTCTCCTCGGCATAGCTGCAGAGGGTGCTCTCTGCTCGCGCGGCTCCCGTCCGCCCTGACTGCTCCTGTCCTCCTGGTTGCTCTGTGCGGAGCGTCCCCAAAGTGCCCTTTCGGATCTCTCGCTCCCATCGCCAGCAACTGGCTTTCAATTAAATCCAGCTCAGGTCAGCTCTTGACAAGCAGCCTCCCTTGTAACTCGAGGAGGTTACCAGCCAGCAGATTCTTGAAATGAGAAAGGTTTGGGCTGGGAGCCAAGATCTCTTTTTTTTTTTCCTTCTTTTTTCCTTTCTCCTCCTTCCTTCTCTGTAGCAACTTTTTCTGCAGAGCTGTGACTCGGATGGGAGGTTGTGGGCACTGAGAGGTGATAAGGTGTGCGTAATGCTAATTAGCTGTTGTACCTGCAGCACTTCCAGCATGCAAAACCCTGACAGACCCCGTTGTCGTAATTAACAACCACAGAAATAGCAGAAGGGCTCTGGGGGATTTAAACCAATTTCTAAGTACTAGAAACAAGGAACAGGCTTGAGTGAGGGCAGGTTGTCCTGTGTGTTTGCAAAGGGTTTCTCACATCATCCTGAAGCAGCCACAACATGATGCTCTGTGGTTCAGGATGTGGGATACAGCTGCTCTCAAATATGAGCTCTTCTGATGGTGTTTCTGCATTCATCTCTGTGTCAATAACTATAATTGCCCGCCTGTTGTGGTTTAACCTGGCAGGCAGCTAAACACCACAGAGCTGTTCACTCACTCCCCCCACCCCTGCAGTGGGATGGGGGGGGGAAGTAAAATTTGTGGGTTGAGATAAAGACAGTTTAATAGGACAGAAAAGGAAGGGAAATAATGATGATGATAAAAGAATATACCAAACAAGTGATGCACAATGCAGTTGCTCCCCACCTGCCGACCGATGCCCAGCCAGTCCCTGAGCAGCAGCCCCCCCGGCCAACTCCCCCCAGTTTCTGCACTGAGCACGACGTCCCACGGTATGGAATGTCCCTTTGGCCAGTTTGGGGCAGCTGTCCTGGCCGTGCCCCCTCCCAGCTTCTTGTGCACCTCCAGCCTGCTCAGTCGGTAGAGCATGGGGAGCTGAGAAGCCCTTGACTAGTGTAAGCACTGCTCAGCAACAACTAAAACATCCGTGTGTTATCAACATTGTTCTCATCCTAAATCCAAAACACAGCACTGTACCAGCTACTAGGAAGAAAATTAACTCTATCCCAGCCGAAACCAGGACACCTCCATTAATAAGGAGGTGTTTGGTGCTGTACAGCAGAGATGGAAGATGTGTTTTTTATTTTATAATGGAGGCCTCTGTAGCATATTTTGTACAGGGTGAAAGGAATGACATGATGTCGTTTGCTTTGAGGTGCTAAATGTGAGCAGCCCCGTTCTGTTGTCGCAGGGCATAAACCAGGAATGGCTGATGGGATGGGCAAGGAGCTGTGCCCCCTGTGATGAGCAAACGGGCAATTTTAGTTGTGTCAGTACCAGGTGTAAAGGTAACTCCTTGCTCCAGCCAAGAGCCAGTAGGAGCTGCTGTCCCTGCTTGAATGGCTGTGGAGGCTGCAGGTCCTGGGTTCGGCGTCAGCTCAGGTGGGAAACCAAAGGAGGAACTGGGAGAGGTGTGGGGCTGACCTCCTCTCCACTGGGAAGGACTGCATTTTGGAGCAAATCCTCCTAGCTGTGGAGGAGAGAGGTTTGGAGAGGCAGGAGGGCAAGAGAGACACAGGAAGGGATAGGGAGATGTTGTGGTACTGGTGTGAAATTCACAGCCAGCTGGTAAGGGACTGGTGGACAGGATGCTGGTCTTGATGTGCATTTGAGGATGAGGTTGGTCCTGGAAGCTTTCCCTGCTCTTTGTGGGGTGGCAGCTTCATCCTGTTGGTTCAGGAAGGTGATTAAGAGCCTCTGAGGATATTGTGTGGAACGTGAGGCACTTGTGATATTTTTGCATTTAATGTGATTCATCAGAAGCCTGGCTGGCGTAGGGGGTTCGTGCGTAACCTCGCTAGCACCTTCACCCTCTCAGTGTGCCTGCACAGGTGGCCAAGCTCGGAGCAATGAAGCTGCAGGGTCCGTGCTGGGCCTCGGGTGCAGGAGGTGAGGTCCCACCTACCTGCCTTGCTTTGGGGTGGGGATGTGTCCCTGCGGCTGCTGGCTGACCGTGGGGCACAGTGCCTCCACAGAGCTCCTGACCTCTTTTGCAAAGCACCTGCAGATGAGTGGGTGGAAATAAGCAGGTGCAAAGAGCCTGAGGGGAGTGGAGGAAACCTTTTCTAGCTGGCTGCAGCTGGCAATGAAGTCCTGAATGTGGCAGCATCTCTCTTCCCCAAGGCATTGATATTCCACCCACCAAGCTGGACCTGTAGCTGGGCAGCCCGTGGCCGGGGTTAGCTGAGCACGCAGCACTTGTGTCGTCCCTTGCTAGGGCTGGTTTGTAGCAGTACTCGCTGGCAGAGTTTATTGCTCTGTTGGGCACGTACAGCTGCTGACCTGCATTTGGCTTCCCCCTTATCTATTGGAGAGACAATTCCAGCCTCTGTAATTAATGAGGCTCTCCCGCCAGGGTCTCGGGTGAAGCATCAGCACAGGAAATTGGCCAGGCTAAGTGGTGTCTGTGCTTGGATCCCGGCTGTAAAGGCAGACCTTAGCCGGCTGAGATGAATTGTGGCTTGGTTGCTGAATTCATTTTTCATTCTCGGGTCTGAAGGCAGACACGGGAATGGCTCCTGTGCAATGTGAGCTGCACACTTACCACGCTCCTCCTCTGCCTGGGGCCTCATCTGTTGCAAATATCCCATGTGTGACATGGATGAGAAAAGAAAGAATAACGCTTGTTGGTCTGTATCCCTGGGGGTTACGTGCGCTTTGATTTTGCAATGGCATTCAGGGACCAGACAGTCCAGCACCACTCCCCAGCAAGATAAAGTTACAAGATAAGGGGTTAATTCTCAGAGAGCGAGCGGGCTGCTAAAAGGCAACACAACTGCTCTGATCTGACCTGGGGTTTGGTTAATCTCAACAGCTCACCTTGGATGTTGGTTTTGAGATGCTGTCAGGCTCTCTCAGGCACAGTGACGGTGTGCACCATGGCCATCGTTTCAGAAAAAGCCAACTTATTTAGCTTGTAGTGAGGCATAAGATTAAACATGCAGCAGGCTGCTTATTGTTTAAGGAAGACTCCTGTTCCTGTACCCCCGTGCTTGCTTATTGCATCCTTTTGTATGAATCTGGGTTCTGGCTGAATCCTCACTGCTGCCGTTGGGGTTAACTGCGAAACCCTTCTCTCGGGCTGACTACCTCTGTGCAGCACAGATGTATTGCGTAAGCACGAGAGAGAGACGAATAAATGACTGTTGAGTTGAATTGCCAATTCTTTGGAGTGGTGTCCGTACAACCTGGGCCTAGGCTTTCCAAATGCTGTTGTAATACAAATAATTAACGCAAAATGGCACGTCCTGTTGTGCAGAGCTGTGCTGTGGATCAGTGGGTGGTTTTGTTGGGGAAAATGAATGTGCACTTTAGTGGAAGGGGGAGTTCCGCGCTCTCACTAGCCAAGGGTTTGTAGATCAGCAGCAAGGTCCAAAAGCATGGAGAAATTGCAGCTGATGAGAATGGCTGGCAAAGAAAATTCAGAATCCATCCATGTGGGGTGTCTGCTTTATTTTCACCTGTTGTGTTTGCTTTGGAAGGGAGTAGGGGTAAATCGTGCTGGCGGGGCCGGGACATGCCGGGTAGCAGCAGGCAGCTCAGGACACGGCTCTTAGGCGGAGCAGATGCTGTGGCCAGCGCTACCTTCCCCTTCCTGACGCTGGTCCAGGAGGTGCTCTGGGAGATCCTGAGGTTGGGGGTGGAAGGAGGCTGGTTTTGGCCTGCTCTTTTCTCCCCAAAATCTCTCCGAAATGCCATGCACAGTCCAGCCTGAGGTCAGACTCTAGTCTGGCTGGCAGCACAGGTCGTGCGTGGCTGCATTGCTCTGCTTGAGTGCAACACCGGTACCAACAGGGTAACCCTGTTCCCTAGCAGCAGAAAGCAGCAGTAAAGACTTGTGCCTGTAGAGAAAACAAGCAAAAACTCCCATGGTGGACTCGGGGTGATGAATGTGTGGGTTACCTCCCTGCTTTCCTCTCTCCTTTACTTTCCCTGCTTCTTGTCTGCCTCCCCCACCACTTTATCTCTTTTCTTCCCTACCCGCCCTTGCTCCTTCCTTCCCCTGTAGCTACTGCTTGGTAGGTAGCTGTGGTCACAGCTATCTCAAAGGCTCAGCAGTGTCGCCCCGTGCCATGTCCATGTGCGGTGCAGATGAGGCAGTCTAGTGAGCTGAGCTTTGAGCTCTGAATTTCTAATCCTGGCTCCTTTGCTGGCCTTAGACAGGTGCCTTAGAGCAGGTCATGGCTTCCTCACCTGCAGGATGGCACCGTTGCTAAAATAGCCCACTTCTGGGGCAGCATGAGGCATGTTTGGTGGATCATGTTCAAGGAAAAACACTTGAAAATGAATTATTCAGACTTGCTGGTCAGCAACATGCAGCTTCAGTAGCTAGCTCTTCCCAGGGCTGGGAGCGATCCCTGCAGGAACAGCCCTGCTTCAGGGCTGCGGTCGGACACACCGGAGGCAGGCAGGGCTTCCAGATGTGATGCCTGCTTTCAGGCAGCCCAAGTAAGCTGCCCTGCACCGAGGAGGGGACGGTGTGTCTGCTATTTCCCTGCAGCTCGAGGGGCAGCTGGGAGCAGGCGATGCTGCTGGAAGTGCTCAGTTATTTTTGGAGACTCTGTAAGGTAAGCAGGGAGCATCTGCCTTCTCTGCAGAAGCTGAGCTGAGAGGCTGGCCTGCCAGTCAGACCCAGCTCCCGAAAACTCATGGGCATTAAAATCAATCCTTCACCTTACCGGGACATCTTTGGAGGTGCTGCCTGTTTCCCCGGCCCCAGGAAGAGCTGGGCTCCCGCGTCCTGTTGCAAGAGCAGCCAAGAGGAGTTTGGCCCCGGGGAAAGGCTGTGACGGTGCTGGGGACACGGCTGCCTTTACCTGCAGTTTCTTCTGCCCTGGGTGCCTAACTCTTAAGGTGCTTTCATTTGCTGTTGTTGGCAAATAAGTACATTTTGGAGGCTGTTGAATGGCTGGGCAAGGACTGCAGCAGCTTCCCCATCGCGTTGATGAACCTCTGCCAGCCCACTGCGAGGGAAGGAGCAGATCTGCTCGAGTCCCCTGAGGAGGAAAGATGCTGAGTGCTGGGGGCAGGTTTAAGCCTGTGCATGCGTGAGAGGGAAAGTGCACTTTGCAGAAGTAGTTTTTCCTGGCATTGCCGTTCATCTAGTTAATAAATCTCTTGTAACACCTCCCCGCAGAGCCCCTCAAGAAATCAACTAACCAGGAGAAAGTCGAGATCAAAGATAAGCCTCCTAATCCATTATCAGCAAATGCAATCAGACTCTCCATCTGCTATCAAAGGCCCCTGCAACCCGACAGCTGGGAGCCAGCCATCCGCTGCCTGCCTGCACAGATGCTTGGTCACTGCCGCACCCTCGCTTGCCTCTCTCTAGATTCAGCCTAGTGTCATCTTAGATTAGTGGGCTTGTGTTCGAAGTCTGTGCCTTCTCTCGGAAAGAGCCAGGTAGAGCTGACGAGCTGAAGCACACGCACGTACCTTGGCTGAAAAACAAGCGCTGGGTGGTTTATAGAGCCATGTTCAATTTAGTGCTGTGTGCTCCGGTACAGAAATAAGAGCCCTCTCTTGGCCGGGATTGCTTTTGAGAGTGTCTGCAGAAGGAGGAGACAGAGAGAAACTCTTATGATGGGTGTTTATTAATGACACGGGTGGGAGTGCTTGGTTTCCTTTCCCCTTCCCTTCATGTTTGAGCTCAGACCTGTTTGGGGGGGAGCATCGGCAGCCTGGCAGTGTCTGGGCAGCCCTGGGGTGGGCGGCTGCAGCAGGTCAGTAGATGAGCATCTCTGTAGATGCTCACCAAGGGGACGGCCCTGCCTCGGAGGAATTTGTGGTCTAAGCTGAGGACCCTGTTTTGCAGGTAGGGCACAAAGATGTTACGTGCCTTCTTGATGGCATCTGAGCGTGGAGCTGAGATTTGCAGGCAGGGCTGTGGTGTGCAGCGTTGCCTTTCCTACAAGGCTATCTTTCCTGCCCTCCTGCTCCTCGGGTTGGTCATCACAGAATCCCAGACTGCCTGGGGTTGGAAAGGACCTCTGGAGGTCATCTGGTCCAACCCCCTGCGCAAGCAGGGCCACCCACAGCAGGTTGCCCAGGACCATGTCTAGTTGGCTTTTGGATATCTCCGAGGATGGAGACTCCACCACCTCTCTCATCCTCAGGTGATCAGCGTAGTCTATGGCTGACTCCACGAACAACATGGCAGTCTTGCTTGGAGGGCTGACCCACCCTTCGTGCCCAAGCTGTGGAGGCTTTGCCTCCATTGGTGGTCCTCATTTCTCTCGGTGGTAGTGATGGAGCAGGAGTGGGACGGTTTGCTGGAGATCTGTCCTCAGTGCACCAGGTGTACAGCCACGTGGGCATGGTTCGGTCTGTTCCAACCACATCACGCTTTTCCCACCAGCCATATATTAAGGTCTGCGGACCCACTAAGGCTTCCTACTTTTCTTCTTTCTCTATTCCTATTTCCTTTGAAATATTCATTATTCAGAATAAAAATCTCTCCCAGGTAATTTCAGGATTCAACTTGCTGCACAAAATGAGCAAAAGAGCAAAAATAACAGCGGGTAAAGAATGGTTTAATTTAGTAACTGATTTTCTATAAAGTAATTATTTCTTTAAAAGCCTGGGATTTGCTAAAAGTGTGACAATTACTTTTTTCATTATGGCTACAGAATGAAGTGCTCATTTAATTAGTAAACATTTGGCATGCCTTTAAATAGGTTTTTAATTACATTAAAAGGACACTGTCAAGGTGTCTTTCATCATTTTTAATAGACCTGGATTTTTTTTCTTCCCCTTGCAGTCGGATGCAACTCTTTGGGTTTGATAGGCTGCTCCAGACACAAACTGGAGGAGCTGTTTCCCTAAAAAAGATTTAAAAAAAAAAAAAAGGCTTGTGTTTAGGTTTGGAGCTGAGATGTGGTCTCCCTGCCTCCTCTGTTTCTCGACTTGTTGGCAGCAGGGCTCGTAGTCTGCTTTGTATCGTGCTGCCAGCTGGGCTGTGGGGAGGTGTGGGGGCGTCCCTGTCCCTAAGCACTGCCACCCCCAGCTCATCACCCGGCTCTCCTGCCCCAGCCAGCCCTGAGGGTCACCCCGTGCTGTACACCCCGTGCTAAACCAGCAGCTTTTGCCCCATAAATCACTCTGTGTTGTTCACAACTGCTCCCTGGTGAAGCAGATGCCTGTACTACAGCCTTATGGCTCGCAGCTGCTCCAAGGAGTAGCTCTCCTAATAAATCACTAGTGCTCTAACTGAGCTTCATGTGAGCTCCTGGAGGAAATTCGGCTCTGGGTGAGTCCCCAGGCTCCCCCTTGCCTTTGGATGTGCAGCGTGCTTCTTGCCCAGGCTGTGAGATGTTGTTGGCAGGGGCCAAACCTGATTAACCCCGGCCGGTGATGGGGTGCTGCTCGTCCCCCGCCTGGTGCGGGGGGAGGCTGGGCATGCCCCTGTCTTTAGTAAATGATAAATGAGGCTCTGAGCAGTGGACCCAAGCATGGCAGAGGCTGTTTGTCTGCATCCCCCTGCTCCGCCTCGCAGGAGCTGAGGTTTCTGGCCCCTTTTCGGCGAAGGCTCTCTAATTGAAATAGATGGAAGTTACTGCAGGCAGAGGCAGCCTGGCTTGAGCAAAGGCTTCCTGGGGTGCCCCTGAAGGGAAAGAAATAACAGCAGAAACCAGAGCGTGGCGGTGGGGAGGCAGAGCTGGCAGCACCTCCCAGGAATGTTTGATGCAGGGATGGCACTGGGGCTGGCTGGGGACGTGTGCTGGTCCTTTCTGCCCGCCTCTGAGCTGTGTCTCTGCTGTGCTCCTCGTGCCTCTTACAGGCTGAACAACCAGACCAAGATGTCTCTTGTTTAATTTCTGCTTGCGTTTCAGTCATCGTTGCTGTCCTCCGAGGAGCAGGAGCTGCAGGGAATTAAAATATCTAGCGTCTTTGCTTTAATATTGTTGACTTTCTGCTCTGGTGGGTGCTGGCAGGCTTCCCTGCAGCCACGTCCTCCTCCAGCATGGTCTGAGCACCTCCTCTCGGGTTCCTCAAATTTTCCCCTTACTCCTGTCTTTACTTCTCCACCCCATCCACCACCTGCCCCTTCTTCTTCCTGTTCTCTCTCGGCTCCTCACAAAGCCCTTTGCTTCTCCTGCAGTGACCGTCACCACCCCATGTGGCCTTGAGTCGAGGCGCTGAGTATTCCTGACCCCAAAGCAGATGGAGATGTGGAGCAACGGGGAGATGCAGGGATGGCTCATGCCCTTCCGCAGCCTTGGGGAGCCCCGGGCAGGAAGGGTCCTGCCCGCCACACCTCGAGCTGGGCAGCAGAGGAGCCATGGCCTTTCATCCATCCCCCTTGCTGGAAGGAATTGCTGCACAGCTCGTCCACCCGCCTTTTCTAAAGGGAAGGGATGCCCCTTCCTGCCTCCCGCCTTGGCACAAGCTCCAGTTTCCAGGGAGACAGCCGCTGGGAGAGCAGTGGAAGAAGCGCTGGAGCTGGCAGGATTGCGCAGCTCGACATCAGGTAGTGGGTGCCCTGGGGTCCCCTCCGCCCCAGCCTGTGTCCCACCTGTCGGGGGACCGAGGGGCCCCACTCCCCAGGGAGCGGCTCCTGTCTGTCTTGTTTGGCATCGCTGTGTGACAGCTCCTGGGCAGAGGGGATGGTGCTGCGGGAGCTGTCCCTTTCCTGGGTCCCTCCTTGGGGCCGTAGAGCCTCTTTGCTTTGCAGGATCAGGGCCAGAGAGGGCTGCGAAGTGACAGGTGCCGGAGCAGGATCATGGTGGGAGCTGTGCTTGCTGCGCTGTGTCTGTGAATGTCAGCGTCTCCTGTCCCCTCTGCCCCATGTCAGTCCCCTGGAGGTACTGGGGGGAATGGATGCTGGGATGAAGGGGTAAAACCCAGCCTGTGCTGGTGCCCTGGGAATGTGGCTGCCCTGGTGCTGCTCCGTGCCCTGTCCCCAGTGTCGTGCGGAGCTGAGGTCCCCGCGGTGTAACCTGCACACCGGCTTCATCCCCACACCCGCCACTGATGGAGAACTGGAGCAAATGGTTGTGAATAACCATGATCACGGCTTTGCAAGACTTCCATAAAATATGAATGCATGATAACATCTGCATAAATTATTCAAGATGATCAGCACAGGGGATATTTCCCCAGCAATTTCACGTGGGCTCCTGGAGCTTGATTGTCCCACCCGCTGGGTGTGCAGCAGAAAGGGAAGGTCCTGGGCATCCCAGGCCTTCCAGCTCCTCCTGTCGCTCTCCTTAGATTGCAAACTGTTCTCCCTCCTGCCTCGATGCGCTTTCCCCCAGCTCCCAGCACTATTAACACTTCTAATTAGAGCTGCTTATTGATGCACTGCCGTTTGTCGAAGTGCACCTGATTAAGGCAGAGAAGCCATCGAGCCTAAGTGAGTCGTACCTCCCTGCCTTGCAGCGCAGCAGCCCGCACGCCCAGCACAGTGATTCTCAGTCCCAGGTCTGGGGGAACAAGGAGAAAAGCCAGATAGGAAAGAAAAAGCCGAACAAGCATGTGCTGCCAGCCAGCCACGGCCATGCCCTGTCTCTGTGCAAGCAGCTCCAGGTAATACTGGCATTTTCCTCTCCGGCAGTCGTTACACGAGAGTGCCATACATGCAGTATCCCTCGGGAGAAAGGTGTTCCTCCTGTGCCTGCCTGTATTCAGTGCTGCCCCATCGGGAATGCCCTGTGTCAGGAAAAAACCCGTCGGTACAGTGGGTGCTCCAAGGAGGAGGTGTTTTCTTCTGGGCAGTTACAGAAACACCCTCCCCATGGGGTCACCCAGAAAGCGGACCCAGCACCCAGGGATAAATGGACGTCTGGGTGCTAGTTGCAGGAGAGCCATGAGCACGGGGGGCTCACGAGCATGAGCGTGGGGGCAGGATCCAAACCCTCGAAAGCAGCTGGGCACAGGGGTCTCTCCCCACAGCTGGGGTGCTGGGGGACATGGTCCTGCTCTCTCCTCCCAGCACAGGTACCTGAGAGTGTCTGGGTGTTTGCATCTCCGTAATGCCAGCCCCAGGCGAGAGCAATTCCTGGTGCCGAGGCCGTGCTCTGAGGGTGCGGCTGCTGCTGGTGTAACTGGTGTAGTGAGAGAGAAAGGAAGGATTAATGTCGCACCATGAGAACGTGCGTTTGGACCCTGCCTCCTGCCAGCGGCTGGGCAAGAGTCTGTGCAACGACCTGCGTGTGCTGGGGCAGCTTTCCTGGTCGCCTCATCTTTGCTTTGAACCCGGCAGCTCCTCCTGGACCACGTGCGCTGAAGATGGCACTTGGCTGCAGGGCCAAGCAACCGGGTGCTGCAGGAGGCAGGACGCTGGCTGTCCCTAAAGCATGGCAAACCTTCCGGCATCTCTAACCATCAGACACCCCGGGGACAAGGTAGAGAGGGTGATGCACTCCTGAAGGAGCGTTTCTCTTCCCCCTCGCCATCGGGTTTTACTAATTCCTCACGCGGTGAAGTCTCTATTAATAGTGGCTCTAGGATCTGGCTGGTAAGCTGGTAATGAGATTCTCTACCTGCTGTTCCTGTGCTGCCGTGATTGTGTTTGGAGGACAAAATTCTGTGTGGATTAATTAAAATGAAAAACGAAAGTTAAAAGGAGGAGTTTGTTTTAATTATTTACTAGTTTCCAGGAGACAAAGCAGTAATTGCAAGTGTCTTATTGCAGGTGTTTGGAGGGGGGACACTCCCTCCTCCAAGCAAGGAGTGAAGTCTGGTTATTTACTGGTGTTGGAGGAGATTTATCTCCTGACGTGAATGCAAAGTGCAGCTCCAATTGCTCCTCCATTTGCTGATTCTGATTTTCTCCTCTTGCTTTTGGAAATTCAGAAGAGACGGGCTCCGAGACAGCTTTGACGTGGGTAAATGTGGGAACACACGCGCTGCCAGCAGTGCGCTCCTCCCTCGTGTGTAGGTAAATGTAAGGGGAAAAAACCCAAACCATCGTGCCCTGAGGAACCGCCTGTTCTCGGTTGGCTTTCCATCCCCGCCAGGGCCGCTCTGGGTCACACAAATGCCACCGCGTGTTCCTCGCGGTGTCCCTTTCTGGACCCCCATCGTACCGGAGGGATCCTGAGCCTGAAGCAAGGGGAATCCCCCCGGGATGAGGACAAGTGCCCTCCAGGGCTGGCTGAGGTCTCGTCCTTAATGGACATGTCTGGGTCCCAAAGCCAGGATCCCAAGCTGGATCCGACCCCAGGGAAAAGCCACCGTGTGCCGTGTCACAGCCGTCCCACCGCATCGGGGTCCTGCGGCCAGGGTGGCTTCGGCAGCGTGCCCCGGCTGGGCTCTGCCAGGGTGGGGATGGAGGACTAGTATAAAATCAGGTGTCGAAAGCCGCCTTCCTTCACAGACCCTCTTAGCTGATGGATCAGCAGCATTTTAGGGAATTGCTCTATGCTTTTACTGCTCTTTTACTCAACTGCTTCTCCTCCCATTGCCTCTGCCCATCTCCTCTCAACCGAGGTCCTTGGGAGCCACCTAATTGACTTCAAAGGGAACAGGACTTGCTTGAAATGGAGTTTTGCATTCCTCTCAGCCTCCGTGATGGAGCGCCCGGTGACTCCAGCTCCTGCAGCAGTTCACCTTCACTGGTTCATCTATAGGAGAAGAATGATAGAAAGAAAGAAAAATGAAAGAAAATGGTGCAAAAAAATCCATTTAGTAATATACAGCACAATCAATATTCCTTTGTCTCCATATTCAAATTGTGAATCCTGCTGAGGAGAAACAAGTGGAGCTGCCTTGTTAGAGATGAGAAGTTAATCTTTAAAGCTAATAAAGATTTAGGACAGTGTAATTGCTTTAAGATTTGATACTTTAGACTATTCAAACTTTCAATTTTTAACCCAACGACCTAGATCCTTGGCACTGGAGGTGATTCAAGATGAAGAGCAATGCCACCTTGGCATCCTGGAGAGAACCTGCAGTGACACTGTGCACCCTGGGACGTGGACCCTCGGGGTTGCTCACGGCTCAGTGATGGTGGGGGACACACGGGGGAACATGCGAGAGCTGGATATTGCCTGTCCCCAAAAGTGTGAGCAGTGAATAGAGAAGAAGAGTGGGATGGGGAAGGATATAGGGGGAGGTGAAGGAAAAGGCACAACCTGCATGGGAGGGCAGGATTTGGCCAGGAGCTGGTGTTCATGAGGGTGGTTTTTGGCAGGTCCAGGCTGCGGCTGTGACGCAGGTGTGCCCGGCTTCGGGAGCCCCCCCTTTGCCTCTCTCCCCAAGCAGGGATGCTGCCCGTCCATCGGCCTGTACATCTGCCCCTGCTGAGCACCCACTGCTTCTGATCGCGCAATTGTGGGTGGTGGGAGCGTGGGGGATCCTCTCCTCTCGCAGCCCCCCATCCATGACAGCCAGATCCACCCCGGGGGCGTTGAGGCTGGAGGAGGCAGAAACACCTTCCTTTCTTCTCCGTTGTCCCCTCTGGGGCGAGGGGGCAGGAACCCATCCTGAAGGCAAGCCACACGCCGAAGCAAAGCAAACGAAGCAGCTAATTACAGGTTATTATTCACCAAGGAGATTACTGGGGCTGGGAGCTGGGGGAGAGGGCTACAATGGCTCCACATCCTTCACGGGAAGCTCAGGCCGAGCTCCCAGATATGTGCAAGGGCCGGTCACCTCAAGCAGGAGGGGCAGGGGGAGAGGCGTACTGGGAAACAGCCCGGGGGATTAGAGATCCTTTTCTAACAGCAGTTGCCTCTGGGAAGCGCAAGCCCTGCCAGGCCGCTGCCTGGGTTTCTGCCCGCGGTCCAGGTAGTCGGAGGGTGGGCAGGAGCAGCCCAGCGTGGAGGGCACCCCGTGCCTCCCTGGTCATGCCCACGAGGCTGTTTTCTGTGAAGGGCAGCCCCAGATGTTCAGCGGGGGTGAAAGCCACCCCATTCTCAGCCCAGATTAAGGCATCCTGCTGCAGATGCAAAGACCAGGATCTTGCTGCAGGCGCTCTCCAGGAGAAGGTGGACCAGCCCTAACAGGGGTTGGCAAAGCACAACATCCCTTTCCCTTCCCTCTTGGGAGAGGGGCAGAATTAAATCCCAATCTTTTCTGCTGTTGTGATTTTACAGTGTTTATACGGGAAGGGAGCACATTAGCGATGAGGTAGATCATTATGTGCTTATATTATCAGCAGTAAAGCAAAGTCACTTTTAATTCCTAATTCCACCATTGTCTGATACATTTCTCTGTGAGTTTGCTATTCATCCATATTTTTTTTTCCTGGGTCTCCACTAATAGAAATTGCTTTGTTGTTAAACTCAATTTCACTCTTGACTGAATTGAAATATGCTTATTTCCCTTCTAAAATAATAATAATAAAAATCTAAAATGATTTCCACTCATTGTATATGAAAAGTGAACATTTTTCTTTATATGGCCTATCAGGTTTAAATGTCTGAGGGTTTCAGAGGTTTATTTTTTAATGGTCTAATTGCATGATCTCAGCCCATAGCTGGGGGCTTTCCAATTGTTGCTTTATGAATTTGAATAAGTCAGGACAATATATGATTTCCTGGGTGATTTTTGAAGTCTTTTGGCAGCGATGGGGATGCAAAACGAGGCTTCTCCCGGTCTATCTGAACAGTGGAGGCAGCAGGATGCCTCCTGACACAGCAGCCTTCAGCACAGCTAGGGCTGGCAGGCATCCAAAGAAATCACCTTGAGCATCTCCCCCCCCTCCCCGTGCTGGCTGGGGAGGGCTGTGGGCTGATGCCTCCTCCTCAGCCCCGAGCTGCTCCGTGCTCTGATAATCCCCAGCACCACCAGCTCCTGGGACTGTGCCCTGTATCTGGGGCTGACCTCGCTTTCTGGCTGGGGCTGAGAGGGTGAGGAAGGTGCTGGTGGCTCCCAGGGTCTGCCAGGCGCTTTGTGTTAAGAGAGAGGCTTGATAACAAAAGCTGCCCGTGCCCAATATCTGTATCTGCCTCCATCACTGCTGGGCTTGCTGTGAGTTTTGGGGCTGTTGGGGTGCAGTAGCTTGGCTGAGCCCCATGAGAGACAGGCCTGGGCAGCATTCAGAGCCCGGGAGGGAGTCTGTCCCTCCGGTTACTGAAGGGGTGACTTGAAGGAAAGCCCAGCAGGAGGTAGGTACCCCCAAACCCAGCTGGAGGCTCCCAATGTCCTCGCTGCAATGAGGGCACCCCAGGGAGTCTCAGCCCATGCTGGGCTTTCCTGCTCTCCCCCTTCCACCAGCTGCATCCAAAACAGGACAGCGGAGGACCCTGTTTGGGGTCTGATCCTGCGGTGCCCAGTCCCCAGCACAGAGGCATCCCAAGCATCCCCAAAATGCAGCTCTCCCGTCGAGATGAGGCTGTTTATTACTGGAGCGAAGCACTGGCATTCCCGCCCGGCTCTGGCGCAGTCGGACTGTCACCTCCTCCATCTCCTCCTGCCAGCCCCTGGGAACCAACAGCAGCAACAGCTGAGCCCTTTTCCTCATTACCTGTGAGAAATGTGAGACGGGGGGAGTGAGATGCCATGTATGAATGCTCGGTTCGTGAATAATGGACGTGCGTTAATAAGCAACACAGGAGCCTGTGGAGCCCCAGCTGCTGGCGGGGCTGTATCACCTCCTTGGTTATAGTGACATGGGCTCTGTACCCTCCCCGGCTCCCTCCCTGGGGACAGCCAGGGTGAGAGGAAAGGGAGCTGGCGTGGGGCATCCCAGTGTTGCATCCCCTCAGCCTGCCCAGGAGAGCCGGGGCTTCGTTAGCCAAGGGATAAGCGAGGGTTTATGAGATGTGAAATGAAGATGTATGGCTCCCATCGTGGAGGGATGCACTCGCTGCCCAGCTGCAGAGCCAGAGAAGCGTTTTGCCTGGGGTACGGCAGCATCTGGGGGGAGCTTTGTGGGCTGCCTTGGCTGAGAAAACCGCGCTTCTCTCCCCTCTGATGGGATGCAAGGGATGGGGTGCAGGGACACGTGCCCGCAGCTCCCCTTTGGGTGCTCAGACTGCGGCTGCAGGACTCGGGGACACCGTGCACGTGGGGCAGAGGCAGCAAACTCCTTACAAACCCCAGCAGGAAGGGCTGCGAGCGCTGTTCAGCAGTGGCGACTCTCCTGCAGTAATTAAAAGGCTGGAGAGTTCTTGCTCTCCTAAGCCCCCAACTTCATTTTCTTTAATTACAGCTGAAGCTCGACATGCCTTGTCCCTCTTAATTTGGCTAATGCTGGTGCAAGCCTTCCAGCAGCACGCTGCTAGCTGCGGTGCCTCCTGGCTCTGGCGCTCCCCAGATGCGTTGCAGGGGCTGTCGGTGGCCTGCCCAGGCTCCCTGGGCTCGCTTTGGGCTGTCGATACAAGCCCTGGGCCCCTGCCTAAGTCCACGCACATGCGGGAGGCTGTCATGGGGGGGTTATAAGTTCTCCCTTCTTCCCAGCCCCTTGCTTCACCATTTTGCATCCTCCTTCTTTCTTGAGCTCAAATGCCTCTCCAAATTGTGCATGTTGACACCACCAGGTCAGTGAGCTCGTTTCGCTGAGCCTTGGGGCCACAGGGGATATAAAATCCTCAGTGGGATGGCTGGGGGGGGCCCTGGTGGCCCCTGGACGCTGTCCATCTCGGGAGGCAGCACTTGCTGTGCGGTCTCAGTGTAACGTGCTAATAAGCCTGGGAGGTTCCTCCAGCCTAATTTTCTTGCGGCCTCCCCTGCGCGATGTCCTTTCAGTGCTAATTCAATGGCTGAGCTATGGAGCGTCCTCCTGGGACAGTGCCGGGCTGGAAAACGCTGCTCAGCTGAGTGTGACAGCGAGGCAGAGGAGGAGGCAAACCTGAACTGGCAGCTCTGAGAAGTCTGCCCGGCAAAGGGACAGAGCCAGCCCTCGGGTCTGACTTTTTTTTGGAGGTGTCTGGATCCAACCCAGAATGTGCTGCCTCGTCCCCTTCCCAGCAGGGGCTTTCTGGGGGGGGGTTAGCCTCAAATAACCTCACGCAAAGGGATGATGGTGTCTTCGCCTTGGGAGCTGTGGTTCAGCATCTCCCACACATTCTCCCCTGCTGCTCTCATTTACCCAGGGCTTGGTCCCTTCTTTGCTTCCCCTTCCCTGCCTGGACTTGAGCTGGGCAGAGCTGCCCGCTGCTGTCACGACTGCAAGTGTCTCTGTTCCCCGTGGGTGTCAGGAGTTCCCCCCAGGGGAACTGCAGCCCTGTTAATGCACTGCAGAGATACAAATACATCTTGGTAATCTGCTGTACAGCTCTCCCTCTCTCTTTAATTTTTAATTGCTGCTCTTGTTTCCTCTGGGCATCTCCCTTTGCAGCAGGGCAGTCAGGAAACCTTTCTGACCCGATAAAGCTGGTTCAGGCTTTCCTTTTACCTTTTGTGTTTTCCTCTTGGTGAAGCCGGGGTCATTGCTGGTTTTAATTAACACTGTAAGAAAAATGCACTAATTTCTTTCTCCTAGAAGAGAAAGGGAAATTCAGCTTCCCTTCTGCTCTCAAAACACGTAATCCTATTGGGAGCTGAGGAGTCATCCTTACCTCTATTATTTTCCTCTGCTGTAAGTGAATTAGCAGCTAATGGAAGTGAAGGACTCACTGTGCTGACAGGCTTGCAAGGGCGGGAGCTTCCCAAATTCCCCATGCAAGGCTGTGCTGACACTGCCCCACGCCGACGGGAGCTGGAGGATCCCATGCTTTACACCTGACCCAGCTGTGCACCTCCAGCAGGTACCCGAGCGCCGGAGCTGTATGTCCTGTGATGCATTAACAGCATCGTGGGCTGCAGCACTCCTTGGCGATTGCAGCTGCAGCCCTGCGAGGATTGCAATGCTCCTCCTGCTCCCCAGGCAGCAGGGAGCAATATGGGGAGCTGGGAGAGCCCGGTCTGACTGCTGAGGGCTGCAACCAGGCTCTAGCCCTGCCCGATCTGTGCCCGGGGGATGCTGCTGGCTCTGACCTGTCAGCTGTGCAGAAGTGCTGTACATCACTGCCGGGCTCCCAGCTGCTGTCCCAGGGAAGGAGGGGGCAGAGATCAGCATCCGCCTGGGGTTATGTTGCACCCTCCAGAGACCTCAGCCATGCAGAGAGCCCCAGGGACCGGAGAACAGCCCCAGGGACTGGAGAACAGCCCCAGGGACTCTCACGGTGGGTAAACCACCCCCCTGGGGTAGTGTCGGGTGCACCCTCACAGCTGCCTTTTAGCTGAGCAGCGCTTGGGGTTTTCAAGCTTTGAAGGGAGATGTTGCATCTTCTGGAGGCTGCAATCACAGGGGACTCTAAGCCAGTGGATGACTGTTTAACACCTGCAGCTCGGGTGCTCTGGCAGCCACAAGGCCATCCGTGCTGCCTGCTGTTGGAGATGTCCCATCAGCCACGGCCCCTCCCAGTTTCTCTTGGTGGCTCATGGGCTCCCTGTGGGTGGGGATGCAAAGGTGGCTTTAGGACACTGCCATCCCCTCCCTGCTCTTTGCCCGGTGCCCTCTCCAAATGCTGACATATGAGCAAACTTAGGGCTGTTTTTGCTGCCCCCAGGAAGGCTGGGAACAGGCAGAAAGCCTCGATGCACTGCAGGGGTGGAGCAGGGCTGCCTGTACGGGCATTGCAGCCCTACGGTGCCCGCGGGAGCCCCCGGTATAGTGAGAGCACATTGCAGCACTGGCAGGCAGCTCTGCGCCGGCGGGGTGGCTGGTGATGCTCGCCGGCGTGGGAGATCGGTACCAGGCTCAAAGCCTTTCTGCCTTGTTGCTACAGAGATGGACAGAGGCGTGAATGCAGTAATTGAGGCTGAGCCAGTGATGGAGCTAAGTTGTTTTATATCAATAAAGAGCGCCTTGTACCCAGCAATGTCGCTTGAGGGGGATGGAGAAGTTACTGTGACTAAGTGATCTTATGCCCAAAGCATTTGGGCATTGCAGCTCCTGCAATCAAATTATATTTCTTATCTCAAGGGCAAAATTGTGTGCGGGGATAACTTGGGAAAGTAGCTTGTTGCAGCACATTACAGCTCGGTGGTTTGCTGTGATTCTCCTCCTCTGTGATCATTATTTTTTCCATGAAGGCTCCAGAGGCTTGGCACTCGAGAGGAGGCTCCAAGAAGAAACACAGACAGAGTCTGAGCCCCAGGCTTTGGAAAGCATTGAAGAAGGGTCCTGGGCTGGAGTAGGGACTCTCTGGAGGGTCCTGGAGTGCCTTTGGAGCCCTGGCAGCACTCAGGCGTTGCTCACCAAAAGCCAACATAAACGCTGTCACTGTGACTTGTCTGGAGCTGCCCACGGCTGTGCTGCCTGCAGCTGAGCAGCTATGACTGTCAGTCTGTGCCCTTTACAGGGATATGATATTTTAAGCTTTGCCTATGGTGGTTTACAGCCCACCTTGCATTTATAACCCCTTTTCTCCAGTTGTGGTAGTCTAAACCATCGTGTTCTGCCCAGCGATGGCTGGGATAGGGAGCTTTGGGACTCATGGTAATATGGTTACACAAGATCAATTGAAAATTCCTGAGGTCTTTTGCTGGGCCAGTGGTGCAGGGTGAGTCCTGGCTGCTGGAGGATGCTCCAGTGTCAGAGCTGGAACTGCGGCTCTGCTCTGGCTTACAGGCAGGACTGTGGAGGTGGCTGTCTGGAGCCCGTACTGGAGATGCTCCATGTCTGCTTCTGGCTGGGCAGGGGCTCTAACTGGTGGAAAACTGGTTCCTTTCATACCAGCTGGCTGCTGAGCTGGGTCTCTCCATCCTCTGCTGCTGCCTGATTCATAATAATAACAAACATACACGCGTGTGTGTATGTGTGTACGTATAACTTCAGCATATTGATTTTTGGGGCCATTGCTTCTCAGCCGCCGAAGAAGACAATTCACTGCTTTATTACCATCCTTGGATTTTAGATTTATCCCTCTAAACAGACAGCAAACTGGTAGTTAATTAAGCTTTTGTTGCAAGCAGCAGCACAGGGAAGGGACTGTCTGCTGCAGCACTTCTCCTCGGGGACGAGAGCCCCGTGGGGTCAGTGAATGCCATGCTTCTATCCACAGGGTGACAAATCCTGCACGCGACAGCACTGGCGGGAGTTGAGAGCGGCAGAGGTAACTCTGCCTAGCTCCCCGGGCAGCACTGCGAGTGCAATTGCTGCTCCCTGCCGACCCCAGCACCCTCCCAGGCTGTGCATGTGGGATATGCCTTTCCCCATCTCTGGACAACCCCTCTCCCACGTGGGCTCGGGATGAGGCTGGATGTTCTGCAACGAGAGGCAGGAGACCTGCAGCAAGGAAAGCAGTGGGCTCTCGTGGCCTCCCTCCCTCCCTCCCTCCCTCGCCTGGCCGTGGAGGTGTCCCTGCACGTCGGGGTTCCCCCGGTAATCACCGGGTTCGTGGGGTTTTGCACATTGCTAATAGGGCTGTTACAACATCACTGATGCCTGCGTGCTGCCGGGCAGGGTAATGGACAGTTGCCATCTAATGTGCTGGCAGAATAAAAGCTTGTTGAATGGGGATTGCCCAGAACAGATTTCTGCATTTTATTTTACTTTGTGTTTTTTGCTGGCTGGCGCTGCAGCGGGCACCTGGAGGAAGCCAAGGTGGCTGAGCTGCCTTCTGCCTGCCTGAGAAATGGCCAGGCCCTTTGGGGGGCTGACGGGGGCCTTATCCAGCCTGGGGTCAGCCCTGGAGGGAGGCATGGGGGCGCACCATCTCCTCCCTGGTCCCTTCTCCCCCCCCGATGACCTTCACCCCTAAGCCTTACAAAATTAATGTGTCATGCCCTTGCCATACCCCTGCCTTTTCCTGCTGGGACGTTGCTGCCATTGGCCTCAGGGAAGAGCTGCCACTTGGCACGACCCAGAGCTTGTGGGATGTGCAGAGGGACCTCGGCACTATCCTTATGGAGGTGAGAGGAGGGGTCCTGTCCCTCCAGCAAAATTCACCCCATGCTGGAGCTCTTGTGCTCTGCATCCATGCTCTGCATCCCCCAGAACAGGTTTTTCCTCCCAACTTCTTGGGAAGGCGCCGCCGGCTCCTGGCATGCGGGAGGCAGTGATTTGGCTGCTCCGTTGACCACTTCATGTGTGTTTACATGAATTAGGAAGGTTTCCAGCCCCATCACACTGAGCCGGGCTCAGAGTGAAAGGCTCTGCCTCCCGCTGCTGGAGCGGTGCTCTCGAGAGCAGCAAGTGGGGAAACACCAGGTTTTTAGGTGGTTTTACGGCTCAGATGGGGACGGAGGGTCTCCTGTCAGAGGAGCAGGAGCTGGCAATGGAGGGAGCAGGCAGGAGCAGGGAGATCAGGGGTGGTAGGATGCCCACAGCACCTTCATTAGTCTGCTGCTTCCCTCTTTTCCCAAAGGCCAGGTTAAGAAAACCAGGTGGTTTTTCCAGAGAAGGTCAGATGCACCAAAAGACTCCCAACTGCACCTAAAATGGCAAGCACTGAGGCACCCCAGCTGGAGTCAGGTGTCTGTCCAGCCCAGTGGTTCTGCATGGTCATGTCCATAAGGTCCCCACGGGACGGGCTTCGGGGTGGGATGTCCTTGCCAAGGTGTTGGGCTGTCTGTGTTGAAGATCAGGGAGAGCTGACCTAATGGTTTGAATTTGGCTTGACAGCACTGACTGCTGCTGCTGAGCCACCCTTTTCGCAAATCCTCAGCATGTCTGTGTGTCCATCTGCCTCAGCCCAGTATTATCCTGACCAGACCCGCTGTGGCAATGACTCTTTTCCTGTCCCCTGCCCATGAAAAGTGTGGATGAATGCAAAAATCCTTTTGTATTTATGAATCCCTAAAGGATATGTTTTTTCTTACTTCTCCTCTGAAAAAGTGCTGTTTCATGGGGAGAAAGTGCCGTTTCGTGGAAAATTTCCAGCTGTCTTTCGTCTCTGAGCTGGCCTGTGGCTGATACTGATGCAGCACATGCTACCTGGAGCTCTGCTGACCGGAGCCACCCCTGGTTTACATCAGGGAGAAGGAAGCAGAGTGAGTGCCTGGGATCCCTATGGAAATTGGAGTTACAGTGTCACAACAGTCATAATACGGCATTTCCTCTTCATCAGACTCATGGGGAAACACCGGGGTTCCGCACAAGCAAAGGAGCCCACAATTAGTTTATAAAAGAGGGGGCGGTTGGCTGCTTGGTGCTGGGAGGGCGTTGTAATTGCGCAGCACTCGCAGAGTAGATGGTTGAGCCATGCCAGGTTGTTGGGGTTGGAGGAACGTTTCTCGCCCGGGAAGCAAGCAGGATGGAGAAAGGCCGGGAAAGACCATGGGAAGAGAGTGTCCCACCATGGGGAAGGCGAAGGGGCAGCTTTCCCCCAGTGTCACCCTATGCTTTATGGTGCCCATGGTGGTATCGAGTGCGGAGAGGGACAGCCAGCCACGGGGCCAGCAAGGCACAAGGGGGCCTTGTTTGCACCACAGCCCCCCCCAGACAAGAGCCTGGTCCTGCCCCGGAGCCTGGCCAAACATGCACAGCGAGGACAACGGTCTCCTTCCAGCTCTCTGCAATTTTGTGCTCACCGCGCGGGGCGATGCATCCCCTCCCTCACTGCCAGTGGGGTGCACCCGTGCCAGCTGGGCACCCTCGAGTCGGGGGCTGGAAACGGGGCGCCTCCGGGCCCTGTGCACATTTGGCTCCTTTAAGTCCCAAGCTTTGGGAGGCTTTTTGTGTCTGTCACCTTTCACACGTGAGCCGGGAACACCTCTGCTGAGCTCAGCAGCTGCTTCTCCTGCCTCAGCTCTCACGGCCCCTTCTTTGTCTTCCCAAGGACTCTTCCCTGCCTCCCTGCCCCGGCCCCTCTACGCCACCCTGGTCCTTTCGGCAGCACTCAGGGGTGCGCGGGGACATTGGGAAGCCACGTCGTGGGTCGTGACTGTGACCCCCCCAGAAAGAAAACAGGGTGATGGGGAAGCAAAGCCGCAGGCCGATGCTGTCAGAGCCTGACTCCAGACCCCCCTTTTCCCCAGAAGCGGGGCTTGCCCTGCTCCTCGAAGCCCCCAAAAGCAAACAGCACCCCCG